>NC_091474.1:248380343-248692843 GCF_036971445.1 Narcine bancroftii
CCGCCTCAGATTCCCCGCCTCAGATTCCCCGCCTCAGATTCCCCGCCTCAGATTCCCCGCCTCTGATTCCCCGCCTCTGATTCGCCACCTCTGATTCCCCGCCTCTGATTCGCCGCCTCTGATTCCCCGCCTCTGATTCCCCGCCTCTGATTCCCCACCTCTGATTCCCCGCCTCAGATACCCTGCCTCAGATTCCCTGCCTCAGATTCCCTGCCTCAGATTCCCTGCCTCTGATTCCCCGCCTCTGTTTCCCCGCCTCTGATTCCCCGCCTCTGATTTCCTGCCTCTGATTCCCTGCCTCAGATTCCCCGGCTCTGATTCCCTGCATCAGATTCCCTGCCTCAGATTCCCTGCCTCCGATTCCCCGCCTCTGATTCCCTGCCTCTGATTCCCCGCCTCTGATTCCCTGCCTCTGATTCCCTGCCTCTGATACCCTGCCTCTCTTTGCCTGCCTCTATTTCGGTGCCTCTTTCTCTGCATCTAGTTTCCCACATCTCATTTGCCCCCTCTGATAACCCGCCTCTGATTCCATGCCTCTGATTCGCTGCCTCTGATTCCCCGCCTCTGATTCCCCGCCTCTGATTCCCCGCCTCAGATTCCCCGGCTCTGATTCCCTCCCTGAGATTCCCTGCCTCAGATACCCCGCCTCAGATTCCCCGCCTCAGATTCCCCGCCTCAGATTTCCCGCCTCAGATTCCCTGCCTCAGATTCCCCGCCTCAGATTCCCCGCCTCAGATTCCCCGCCTCAGATTCCCCGCCTCAGATTCCCCGCCTCAGATTCCCCGCCTCAGATTCCCCGCCTCAGATTCCCTGCCTCAGATTCCCTGCCTTTGATTGCCTGCCTCTGATTCCCTGCCTCTGATTCCCTGCCTCTGATACCCTGCCTCTCTTTGCCTGCCTCTATTTCGGTGCTTCTTTCTCTGCATCTAGTTTCCCACATCTAATTTGCCCCCTCTGATAACCCGCCTCTGATTCCATGCCTCTGATTCCCTGCCTCTGATTTCCCGCCTCTGATTCCCTGCCTCTGATTCCCCGTCTCTGATTCCCTGCCTCAGATTCCCTGCCTGAGATTCCCTGCCTGAGATTCCCCGCCTCAGATTCCCTGCCTCAGATTCCCCGCCTCAGATTCCCCGCCTCACATTCCCCGCCTCAGATTCCCCATCTCAGATTCCCCGCCTCAGATTCCCCGCCTCAGATTCCCTGCCTCAGATTGCCTTCCTCTGATTCCCTGCCTCTTATTCCCTGCCTCTGATTCCCTGCCTCTGATTCCCTGCTTCTGATTCCCTGCCTCTAATTCCCTGCCTCTGATTCCGCACCTCTGATTCCACGCCTCTCTTTCCGTGTCTCTGATTCCCCGCCTCTGATTCCCTGCCTCTGATACCCTGCCTCTCTTTGCCTGCCTCTACTTCCGTGCCTCTTGCTCTGCATCTAGTTTCCCACATCTCATTTGCCACCTCTGATAACCCGCCTCTGATTCCCTGCCTCTGATTCCCCGCCTCAGATTCCCTGCCTCAGATTCCCTGCCTCAGATTCCTTGCCTCAGATTCCCTGCCTCTGATTCCTTGCCTCTGATTCCCCGCCTCTGATTCCCCGCCTCTGATTCCCTGCCTCTGTTTCCCCGCCTCTGATTCCCCGCGTCTGATTCCCCGCCTCAGATTCCCCGGCTCTGATTCCCTGTGTGAGATTCCCCGCCTCAGATTCCCCGCCTCAGATTCCCCGCCTCAGATTCCCTGCCTCAGATTCCCCGCCTCAGATTCCCCGCCTCAGATTCCCCGCCTCAGATTCCCCGCCTCAGATTCCCTGCCTCAGATTCCCTGCCTCAGATTCCCTGCCTCAGATTCCCTGCCTCAGATTCCCTGCCTCAGATTCCCTGCCTCTGATTGCCTGCCTCTGATTCCCTGCCTCTGATTCCCTGCCTCTGAATGCCTGCCTCTGATTCCCTGCCTCTGATTCCCTGCCTCTGATTCCCTGCCTCAGATACCCCGACTCAGATTTACCACCTCAGATTCCCCGCCTCAGATTCCCTGCCTCAGATTCCCTGCCTCAGATTCCCTGCCTCAGATTCCCTGCCTCAGATTCCCTGCCTCCGATTCCCCACCTCTGATTCCCCGCCTCTGATTCCCAGCCACTGATTCCCCGCCTCTGATTCCACGCCTCTGATTCCCCGCCTCTGATTCCCCGCCTCTGATTCCACGCCTCTGATTCCCCGCATCTGATTCCAGGCCTCTTATTCCCCGCCTCTGATTCCCCACCTCTGATTGCCTGCCACTGAATGCCCGCCTCTGATTCCCCGCCTCTGATTCCCCGCCTCTGATTCCCCACCTCTGTCTGTATGCCTCTCTTTTGCCTCCACTTTTTCCCCTACACTCTTTCCGCGCCTCTCTTTCCCTCCCTCAATTTCAACAACTCTGTTTGATCTGTTCTGTGTACCTCATTTTCAACACACAAGTTCCAACCACTATGTTTCACCCATCACTTTCCCCGCCTCTATTTTTCCGCCTATGTTTACCCGCCTCTGTTTATTCACCTGTTTCACTGCCTCTGATTCCCCGCCTCCGATTCCCCACCTCTGTCTCGACGCCTCTCTTTCGCCTCCACTCTTTCCCCTCCACTCTTTCCGTGCCTGTCTTTCCCTCCCTCAATTTCAACAACACTGTTTGATCTGTTTTGTGTACCTCATTTTAAACACACAAGTTCCAACCACTATGTTTTGCCCACCTCTTTCCCCGCCTCTATTTATCCACCTATGTTTACCTGCCTCTGTTTACCCGCCTGTTTCCCCGCCTCTGATTCCCCACCTTTCATTCCCCGCCTCTCTTTCCCTGCCTCTATTTCCGCGCCTCTTTCTCTGCCTCTCTTTCCCCACATCTCTTTTACTCCCGCTGATTCCCCGCCTCTGATTCCCCGCCTCTGATTCCCTGCCTCTGATTCCCCGCCTCTGATTCCCTGCCTCAGATTCCCTGCCTCAGATTCCCTGCCTCCGATTCCCCGCCTCTGATTCCCCGCCTCTGAATCCCCGCCTCTGATTCCCCGCCTCTGTTTCCCCGCCTCGGATTCCCCGCCTCTGTTTCCCCGCCTCTGAATCCCCGCCTCAGATTCCCCACCTCAGATTCCCCGCCTCTGATTCCCCGCCTCTGATTCCCCACCTTTCATTCCCCGCCTCTCTTTCCCTGCCTCTATTTCCGCGCCTCTTTCTCTGCCTCTCTTTCCCCACATCTCATTTCCCCCCTCTGATAACCCGCCTCTCATTCCATGCCTGTGATTCCCTGCCTCAGATTCCCCGCCTCAGATTCCCCGACTCAGATTCCCCGCCTCAGATTCCCCGCCTCAGATTCCCTGCTTCAGATTCCCTGCCTCAGATTCCCTGCCTCAGATTCCCTTCATCTGATTCCCTTCATTTGATTCCCTGCATCTGATTCCCCGCCTCTGATTCCCTGCCTCTGATTTCCCGCCTCTGATTCCCCACCTTTCATTCCCCGCCTCTCTTTCCCTGCCTCTATTTCCGCGCCTCTTTCTCAGCCTCTCTTTCCCCATATATCTTTTCCTCCCTCTGATTCCCCGCCTCTGATTCCCCTCCTCTGATTCCCTGCCTCTGATTCCCTGCCTCTGATTCCCCGCCTCTGATTCGCCGCCTCTGATTCCCCTCCTCTGATTCCCTGCCTCTGATTCCCTGCCTCTGATTCCCTGCCTCTGATTCCCCGCCTCTGATTCCCTGCCTCTGATTCCCTGCCTCTGATTCCCTGCCTCTGATTCCGGGCCTCTGATTCCACGCCTCTCTTTCCGTGTCTTGATTCCCCGCCTCTGATTCCCTGCCTCTGATACCCTGCCTCTCATTCTCTGCCTCTATTTCCGTGCATCTTTCTCTGCATCTTGTTTCCCACATCTCATTTCCCCCCTCTGATAACCCGCCTCTGAATCCATGCCTGTGATTCCCTGCCTCAGATTCCCCGCTTCAGATTCCCCGACTCAGTTTCCCCGCTTCAGATTCCCCACCTCAGATTCCCTGCCTCAGATTCCCTGCCTCTGATTCCCCGCCTCTGATTCCCCGCCGCTGATTCCCCACCTCTGATTCCCTGCCTCAGATTCCCTGGCTCAGATTCCCTGCTTCAGATTCCTTGCCTCAGATTCCCTGCCACTGATTCCCCGCATCTGATTCCCCGCCTCTGATTCCCCGCTTCTGATTCCCGCCTCTGATTCCCTGCCTCTGATTCCCCTCCTCTGAATCCCCGCCTCTGATTCCTCGCCTCTGATTCCCCGCCTCAGATTCCCCGCTCTGATTCCCTGCCTCCGATTCCCCGCCTCTGATTCCCCGCCTATGATTCCCAGCCTCTGATTCCCAGCCTCTGAATCCCCACCTCTGAATCCCCGCCTCTGATTCCCCGCCTCTGATTCCACGCCTCTGATTCCCCGCCTCTGATTCCAGGCCTCTTATTCCCCGCCTCTGATTCCCCACCTCTGATTGCCTGCTACTGATTGCCCGCCTCTGATTCCCCGCCTCTGATTCCCAGCCTCGGATTCCCCACCTCTGTCTGTATGCCTCTCTTTCGCCTCCGCTTTTTCCCCTACACTCTTTCCGCGCCTCTCTTTCCCTCCCTCAATTTCAAAAACTCTGTTTGATCTGTTCTGTGTACCTCATTTTCAACACACAAGTTCCAACCACTATGTTTCACCCATAACTTTCCACGCCTCTATTTCTCCGCCTATGTTTACCCGCCTCTGTTTACCCACCTGTTTCACCGCCTCTGATTCCCCGCCTCTGATTCCCCACCTCTGTCTCTACGACTCTCTTTCACCTCCACTCTTTCCCCTCCACTCTTTCCGTGCCTGTCTTTCCCTCCCTCAATTTCAACAACACTGTTCGATCTGTTTTGTGTACCTCATTTTAAACACACAAGTTCCAACCACTATGTTTTGCCCGCCTCTTTCCCCGCCTCTATTTATCCACCTATGTTTACCTGCCTCTGTTTACCCGACTGTTTCCCTGCCTCTGATTCCCCACCTTTCATTCCATGCCTCTCTTTCCCTGCCTCTATTTCCGCGCCTCTTTCACTGCCTCTCTTTCCCCACATCTCATTTCCTCCCGCTGATTCCCCGCCTCTGATTCCCCGCCTCTGATTCCCTGCCTCTGATTCCCCGCCTCTGATTCCCTGCCTCAGATTCCCTGCCTCAGATTCCCTGCCTCAGATTTCCTGCCTCTGATTCCCCGCCTCTGATTCCCCGCCTCTTATTCCCCGCCTATGATTCCCCGCCTCTGATTCCCCGCCTCTGATTCCCTGCCTCAGATTCCCGGGCTCTGATTCCCTGCATCAGCTTCACTGCCTCAGATTCCCTGCCTCTGATTCCCCGCCTCTGATTCCCTGTCTCTGATTCCCCGCCTCTGATTCCCCGCCTCAGATTCCCTGCCTCAGATTCCCTGCCTCAGATTCCCTGCCTCAGATTCCCTGCCTCAGATTCCCTGCCTCAGATTCCCCACCTCTGATTCCCCGCCTCTGATTCCCTGCCTCTGTTTCCCCGCCTCTGATTCCCCGCCTCTGATTCCCCGCCTCAGATTCCCCGGCTCTGATTCCCTGCCTGAGATTCCATGCCTCAGATTCCCCGCCTCAGATTCCCTGCCTCAGATTCCCCGCCTCAGATTCCCCGCCTCAGATTCCCCGCCTCAGATTCCCCGCCTCAGATTCCCCACCTCAGATTCCCCGCCTCAGATTCCCCGCCTCAGATTCCCCGCCTCTGATTCCGTGCCTCAGATTTCCCGGCTCTGATTCCCTACCTGAGATTCCCTGCCTGAGATACCCCGCCTCAGATTCCCTGCCTCAGATTCCCCGCCTCAGATTCCACGCCTCAGATTCCCCGCCTCAGATTCCCCGCCTCAGATTCCCCGTCTCAGATTCCCCGCCTCTGATTCCCTGCCTCTGATTCCCTGCCTCTGATTCCCTGCCTCTGATTCCCTGCCTCTGATTCCGCACCTCTGATTCCACGCATCTCTTTCCGTGTCTCTGATTCCCCGCCTCTGATTCCCTGCCTCTGATACCCTGCCTCTATTTGCCTGCCTCTATTTCCGTACCTCTTTCTCTGCATCTAGTTTCCCACATCTCATTTGCCCCCTCTGATAACCCGCCTCTGATTCCCCGCCTCTGATTCCCTGACTCAGATTCCCCGCCTCAGATTCCCCGCCTCAGATTCCCCGCCTCAGATTCCCTGACTCAGATTCCCCGCCTCAGATTCCCCGCCTCAGATTCCCCGCCTCAGATTCCCCGCCTCAGATTCCCTGCCTCAGATTCCCTGCCTCAGATTCCCTGCCTCAGTTTCCCTTCATCTGATTCCCTTCATCTGATTCCCTGCCTCTGATTCCCTGCCTCTGATTCCCTGCCTCTGATTCCCCGCCTCTGATTCCCCGCCTCAGATTCCCTGCCTCAGATTCCCTGCCTCAGATTCCCTGCCTCTGATTATCTGCCTCAGATTCCCTGCCTCAGATTCCCTGCCTCAGATTCCCTGCCTCTGATTGCCTGCCTCTGATTCCCTGCCTCTGATTCCCTGCCTCTGATTGCCTGCCTCTGATTCCCTGCCTCTGATTCCCTGCCTCTGATTGCCTGCCTCTGATTCCCTGCCTCTGATTCCGCACCTCTGATTCCATGCCTCTCTTTCCTTGTCTCTGATTCCCCGCCTCTGATTCCCTGCCTCTGATACCCTGCCTCTCTATGCCTGCCTCTATTTCCGTGCCTCTTTCTCTGCATCTAGTTTCCCACATCTCATTTGCCCCCTCTGATTACCCGCCTCTGATTCCATGCCTCTGATTCACTGCCTCAGATACCCCGACTCAGATTTACCGCATCAGATTCCCCGCCTCAGATTCCCTGCCTCAGATTCCCTGCCTCCGATTCCCCGCCTCTGATTCCCCGCCTCTGATTCCCCGCCTCTGATTCCCAGCGTCTGAATCCCCGCCTCTGAATCCCCGCCTCTGATTCCCCGCCTCTGTTTCCCCGCTTCTGATTCCCCGCCTCTCATTCCCCACCTCTGATTCCACGCCTCTGATTCCCCGCCTCTGATTCCAGGCCTCTGATTCCCCACCTCTGATTCCCCACCTCTGATTGCCTGCCACTGATTGCCCGCCTCTGATTCCCCGCCTCTGATTACCCGCCTCTGATTCCCCACCTCTGTCTGTATGCCTCTCTTTCGCCTCCACTCTTTCCCCTCCACTCTTTCCGCGCCTCTCTTTCCCTCCCTCAATTTCAACAACACTGTTTGATCTGTTTTGTGTACCTCATTTTAAACACACAAGTTCCAACCACTATGTTTTGCCCGCCTCTTTCCCCGCCTCTATATATCCACCTATGTTTACCTGCCTCTGTTTACCCGCCTGTTTCCCCGCCTCTGATTCCCCACCTTTCATTCCCCGCCTCTCTTTCCCTTCCTCTATTTCCGCGCCTCTTTCTCTGCCTCGCTTTCCCCACATCTCTTTTCCTCCCCCTGATTCCCCGCCTCTGATTCCCCACCTCTGATTCCCTGCCTCTGATTCCCCGCCTCTGATTCCCTGCCTCAGATTCCCTGCCTCAGATTCCCTGCCTCAGATTCCCTGCCTCTGATTCCCCGCCTCTGATTCCCCGCCTTTGATTCCCCCCGTCTGATTCCCAGCCTCTGAATCCCCGTGTCTGATTCCCTGCCTCAGATTCCCTGCCTCAGATTCCCTGCCTCTGATTCCCTGCCTCAGATTCCCTGCCTCAGATTCCCTGCCACTGATTGCCTGCCTCTGATTCCCTGCCTCTGATTCCCTGCCTCTGATTCCCTGCCTCTGATTCCCTGCCTCTGATTCCCTGCCTCTGATTCCGCGCCTCTGATTCCACGCCTCTCTTTCCGTATCTCTGATTCCCCGCCTCTGATTCACTGCCTCTGATACCCTGCCTCTCTTTGCCTGCCTCTATTTCGGTGCCTCTTTCTCTGCATCTAGTTTCCCACATCTCATTTGCCCCCTCTGATAACCCGCATCTGATTCCACGCCTCTGATTCCCCGCCTCTGATTCCCCGCCTCTGATTCCCCGCATCTGATTCCCCGCATCTGATTCCCTGCCTCAGATTCCCTGCCTCAGATTCCCTGCCTCTGATTCCCCGCCTCTGATTCCCCGTGGCTTTTTCCCGGCCTCTGATTCCCCGCCTCTGATTCCCCGCCTCTGATTCCCTGCCTCTGTTTCCCCGCCTCTGATTCCCCGCCTCTGATTCCCCGCCTCAGATTCCCCGGCTCTGATTCCCTGCCTCAGATTCCCTGCCTCAGATTCCCTGCCTCAGATTCCCTGCCTCTGAGTCCCCGCCTCAGATTCCCCGGCTCTGATTCCCTACCTGTGATTCCCTGCCTCAGATTCCCCGCCTCAGATTCCCCGCCTCAGATTCCCCGCCTCAGATTCCCCGCCTCAGATTCCCCGCCTCAGATTCCCCGCCTCAGATTCCCCGCCTCAGATTCCCCGCCTCTGATTCCCCGCCTCTGATTCGCCACCTCTGATTCCCCGCCTCTGATTCGCCGCCTCTGATTCCCCGCCTCTGATTCCCCGCCTCTGATTCCCCACCTCTGATTCCCCGCCTCAGATTCCCTGCCTCAGATTCCCTGCCTCAGATTCCCTGCCTCTTATTCCCCGCCTCTGATTCCCCGCCTCTGATTCCCCGCCTCTGATTTCCTGCCTCTGTTTCCCCGCCTCTGATTCCCCACCTCTGATTCCCTGCCTCAGATTCCCCGGCTCTGATTCCCTGCATCAGATTCCCTGCCTCAGATTCCCTGCCTCCGATTCCCCGCCTCTGATTCCCTGCCTCTGATTCCCCGCCTCTGATTCCCTGCCTCTGATTCCCTGCCTCTGATTCCCCGCCTCTGATTCCCCGCCTCTGATTCCCCGCCTCAGATTCCCCGGCTCTGATTCCCTCCCTGAGATTCCCTGCCTCAGATACCCCGCCTCAGATTCCCCGCCTCAGATTCCCCGCCTCAGATTCCCCGCCTCAGATTCCCCGCCTCAGATTCCCCGCCTCAGATTTCCCGCCTCAGATTCCCCGCCTCAGATTCCCCGCCTCAGATTCCCCGCCTCAAATTCCCCGCCTCAGATTCCCCGCCTCAGATTCCCCGCCTCAGATTCCCCGCCTCAGATTCACCGCCTCAGATTCCCTGCCTCAGATTCCCTGCCTTTGATTGCCTGCCTCTGATTCCCTGCCTCTGATTCCCTGCCTCTGATACCCTGCCTCTCTTTGCCTGCCTCTATTTCGGTGCCTCTTTCTCTGCATCTAGTTTCCCACATCTAATTTGCCCCCTCTGATAACCCGCCTCTGATTCCATGCCTCTGATTCCCTGCCTCTGATTCCCCGCCTCTGATTCCCTGCCTCTGATTCCCCGTCTCTGATTCCCTGCCTCAGATTCCCTGCCTGAGATTCCCTGCCTGAGATTCCCCGCCTCAGATTCCCTGCCTCAGATTCCCCGCCTCAGATTCCCCGCCTCAGATTCCCCGCCTCAGATTCCCCATCTCAGATTCCCCGCCTCAGATTCCCCGCCTCAGATTCCCTGCCTCAGATTCCCTGCCTCAGATTCCCTGCCTCTGATTGCCTTCCTCTGATTCCCTGCCTCTTATTCCCTGCCTCTGATTCCCTGCCTCTGATTCCCTGCCTCTGATTCCCTGCCTCTAATTCCCTGCCTCTGATTCCGCACCTCTGATTCCACGCCTCTCTTTCCGTGTCTCTGATTCCCCGCCTCTGATTCCATGCCTCTGATTCCCCGCCTCTGATTCCCCGCCTCTGATTCCCCGCCTCTGATTCCCTGCCTCAGATTCCCTGCCTCAGATTCCTTGCCTCAGATTCCCTGCCTCTGATTCCTTGCCTCTGATTCCCCGCCTCTGATTCCCCGCCTCTGATTCCCTGCCTCTGTTTCCCCGCCTCTGATTCCCCGCGTCTGATTCCCCGCCTCAGATTCCCCGGCTCTGATTCCCTGTGTGAGATTCCCCGCCTCAGATTCCCCGCCTCAGATTCCCCGCCTCAGATTCCCTGCCTCAGATTCCCCGCCTCAGATTCCCCGCCTCAGATTCCCCGCCTCAGATTCCCCGCCTCAGATTCCCTGCCTCAGATTCCCTGCCTCAGATTCCCTTCATCTGATTCCCTTCATCTGATTCCCTGCCTCTGATTCCCTGCCTCTGATTCCCCACCTCTGATTCCCCGCCTCAGATTCCCTGCCTCAGATTCCCTGCCTCAGATTCCCTGCCTCAGATTCCCTGCCTCAGATTCCCTGCCTCAGATTCCCTGCCTCTGATTCCCTGCCTCTGAATGCCTGCCTCTGATTCCCTGCCTCTGATTCCCTGCCTCTGATTCCCTGCCTCAGATACCCCGACTCAGATTTACCACCTCAGATTCCCCGCCTCAGATTCCCTGCCTCAGATTCCCTGCCTCAGATTCCCTGCCTCAGATTCCCTGCCTCAGATTCCCTGCCTCCGATTCCCCGCCTCTGATTCCCCGCCTCTGATTCCCAGCCACTGATTCCCCGCCTCTGATTCCACGCCTCTGATTCCCCGCCTCTGATTCCCCGCCTCTGATTCCACGCCTCTGATTCCCCGCATCTGATTCCTGGCCTCTTATTCCCCGCCTCTGATTCCCCACCTCTGATTGCCTGCCACTGATTGCCTGCCTCTGATTCCCTGCCTCTGATTCCCTGCCTCTGATTCCCTGCCTCTGATTCCCCGCCTCTGATTCCCCGCATCTGATTCCCCGCATCTGATTCCCTGCCTCAGATTCCCTGCCTCAGATTCCCTGCCTCTGATTCCCCGCCTCTGATTCCCCGTGGCTTTTTCCCGGCCTCTGATTCCCCGCCTCTGATTCCCCGCCTCTGATTCCCTGCCTCTGTTTCCCCGCCTCTGATTCCCCGCCTCTGATTCCCGGCCTCAGATTCCCCGGCTCTGATTCCCTGCCTCAGATTCCCTGCCTCAGATTCCCTGCCTCAGATTCCCTGCCTCTGAGTCCCCGCCTCAGATTCCCCGGCTCTGATTCCCTACCTGTGATTCCCTGCCTCAGATTCCCCACCTCAGATTCCCCGCCTCAGATTCCCCGCCTCAGATTCCCCGCCTCAGATTCCCCGCCTCAGATTCCCCGCCTCAGATTCCCCGCCTCAGATTCCCCGCCTCTGATTCCCCGCCTCTGATTCGCCACCTCTGATTCCCCGCCTCTGATTCGCCGCCTCTGATTCCCCACCTCTGATTCCCAGCCTCTGATTCCCTGCCTCAGATTCCCTGCCTCAGATTCCCTGCCTCTGATTCCCCGCCTCTGTTTCCCCGCCTCTTATTCCCCGCCTCTGATTCCCCGCCTCTGATTCCCCGCCTCTGATTTCCTGCCTCTGTTTCCCCGCCTCTGATTCCCCACCTCTGATTCCCTGCCTCAGATTCCCCGGCTCTGATTCCCTGCATCAGATTCCCTGCCTCAGATTCCCTGCCTCCGATTCCCCGCCTCTGATTCCCTGCCTCTGATTCCCCGCCTCTGATTCCCTGCCTCTGATTCCCTGCCTCTGATTCCCCGCCTCTGATTCCCCGCCTCTGATTCCCCGCCTCAGATTCCCCGGCTCTGATTCCCTCCCTGAGATTCCCTGCCTCAGATACCCCGCCTCAGATTCCCCGCCTCAGATTCCCCGCCTCAGATTCCCCGCCTCAGATTCCCCGCCTCAGATTCCCCGCCTCAGATTTCCCGCCTCAGATTCCCCGCCTCAGATTCCCCGCCTCAGATTCCCCGCCTCAGATTCCCCGCCTCAGATTCCCCGCCTCAGATTCCCCGCCTCAGATTCCCCGCCTCAGATTCCCCGCCTCAGATTCCCTGCCTCAGATTCCCTGCCTTTGATTGCCTGCCTCTGATTCCCTGCCTCTGATTCCCTGCCTCTGATACCCTGCCTCTCTTTGCCTGCCTCTATTTCGGTGCCTCTTTCTCTGCATCTAGTTTCCCACATCTAATTTGCCCCCTCTGATAACCCGCCTCTGATTCCATGCCTCTGATTCCCTGCCTCTGATTCCCCGCCTCTGATTCCCTGCCTCTGATTCCCCGTCTCTGATTCCCTGCCTCAGATTCCCTGCCTGAGATTCCCTGCCTGAGATTCCCCGCCTCAGATTCCCCGCCTCTGATTCCATGCCTCAGATTCCCCGCCTCAGATTCCCCATCTCAGATTCCCCGCCTCAGATTCCCCGCCTCAGATTCCCTGCCTCAGATTCCCTGCCTCAGATTCCCTGCCTCTGATTGCCTTCCTCTGATTCCCTGCCTCTTATTCCCTGCCTCTGATTCCCTGCCTCTGATTCCCTGCCTCTGATTCCCTGCCTCTGATTCCCTGCCTCTAATTCCCTGCCTCTGATTCCGCACCTCTGATTCCACGCCTCTCTTTCCGTGTCTCTGATTCCCCGCCTCTGATTCCCTGCCTCTGATACCCTGCCTCTCTTTGCCTGCCTCTATTTCCGTGCCTCTTGCTCTGCATCTAGTTTCCCACATCTCATTTTCCACCTCTGATAACCCGCCTCTGATTCCATGCCTCTGATTCCCCGCCTCTGATTCCCCGCCTCTGATTCCCCGCTTCTGATTCCCTGCCTCAGATTCCCTGCCTCAGATTCCTTGCCTCAGATTCCCTGCCTCTGATTCCTTGCCTCTGATTCCCCGCCTCTGATTCCCCGCCTCTGATTCCCTGCCTCTGTTTCCCCGCCTCTGATTCCCCGCGTCTGATTCCCCGCCTCAGATTCCCCAGCTCTGATTCCCTGTGTGAGATTCCCCGCCTCAGATTCCCCGCCTCAGATTCCCCGCCTCAGATTCCCCGCCTCAGATTCCCTGCCTCAGATTCCCTGCCTCAGATTCCCTGCCTCAGATTCCCTTCATCTGATTCCCTTCATCTGATTCCCTGCCTCTGATTCCCTGCCTCTGATTCCCCACCTCTGATTCCCCGCCTCAGATTCCCTGCCTCAGATTCCCTGCCTCAGATTCCCTGCCTCAGATTCCCTGCCTCAGATTCCCTGCCTCAGATTCCCTGCCTCTGATTGCCTGCCTCTGATTCCCTGCCTCTGATTCCCTGCCTCTGAATGCCTGCCTCTGATTCCCTGCCTCTGATTCCCTGCCTCTGATTCCCTGCCTCAGATACCCCGACTCAGATTTACCACCTCAGATTCCCCGCCTCAGATTCCCTGCCTCAGATTCCCTGCCTCAGATTCCCTGCCTCAGATTCCCTGCCTCAGATTCCCTGCCTCCGATTCGCCGCCTCTGATTCCCCGCCTCTGATTCCCAGCCACTGATTCCCCGCCTCTGATTCCACGCCTCTGATTCCCCGCCTCTGATTCCCCGCCTCTGATTCCACGCCTCTGATTCCCCGCATCTGATTCCTGGCCTCTTATTCCCCGCCTCTGATTCCCCACCTCTGATTGCCTGCCACTGAGTGCCCGCCTCTGATTCCCCGCCTCTGATTCCCCGCCTCTGATTCCCCACCTCTGTCTCGACGCCTCTCTTTCGCCTCCACTCTTTCCCCTCCACTCTTTCCGTGCCTGTCTTTCCCTCCCTCAATTTCAACAACACTGTTTGATCTGTTTTGTGTACCTCATTTTAAACACACAAGTTCCAACCACTATGTTTTGCCCGCCTCTTTACCCGCCTCTATTTATCCACCTATGTTTACCTGCCTCTGTTTACCCGCCTGTTTCCCCGCCTCTGATTCCCCACCTTTCATTCCCCGCCTCTCTTTCCCTGCCTCTATTTCCGCGCCACTTTCTCTGCCTCTCTTTCCCCACATCTCTTTTCCTCCCGCTGATTCCCCGCCTCTGATTCCCCGCCTCTGATTCCCTGCCTCTGATTCCCCGCCTCTGATTCCCTGCCTCAGATTCCCTGCCTCAGATTCCCTGCCTCAGATTCCCTGCCTCTGATTCCCCGCCTCTGATTCCCCGCCTCTTATTCCCCGCCTCGGATTCCCCGCCTCTGATTCCCCGCCTCTGATTCCCTGCCTCAGATTCCCAGGCTCTGATTCCCTGCATCAGATTCCCTGCCTCAGATTCCCTGCCTCTGATTCCCCGCCTCTGATTCCCTGCCTTTGATTCCCCGCCTCTTATTCCCTGCCTCAGATTCTCTGTCTCAGATTCCCTGCCTCAGATTCCCTGCCTCTGATTCCCCGCCTTTGATTCCCCGCCTCTTTTTCCCCGCCTCTGATTCCCCGCCTCTGATTCCCCACCTCTGATTCCCTGCCTCTGTTTCCCCGCCTCTGATTCCCCGCCTCTGATTCCCCGCCTCAGATTCCCCAGCTCTGATTCCCTGCCTGAGATTCCCTGCCTCAGATACCCCACCTCAGATTCCCCGCCTCAGATTCCCCGCCTCAGATTCCCCGCCTCAGATTCCCCGCCTCAGATTCCCCGCCTCAGATTACCCGCCTCAGATTCCCCGCCACAGATTCCCCGCCTCAGATTCCCCACCTCAGATTCCCCGCCTCAGATTCCCCGCCTCAGATTCCCCGCCTCAGATTCCCCGCCTCTGATTCCCCGCCTCTGATTCCCCGCCTCTGATTCCCTGCCTCAGATTCCCTGCCTCAGATTCCTTGCCTCAGATTCCCTGCCTCTGATTCCTTGCCTCTGATTCCCCGCCTCTGATTCCCCGCCTCTGATTCCCTGCCTCTGTTTCCCCGCCTCTGATTCCCCGCGTCTGATTCCCCGCCTCAGATTCCCCGGCTCTGATTCCCTGTGTGAGATTCCCCGCCTCAGATTCCCCGCCTCAGATTCCCCGCCTCAGATTCCCCGCCTCAGATTCCCTGCCTCAGATTCCCTGCCTCAGATTCCCTGCCTCAGATTCCCTTCATCTGATTCCCTTCATCTGATTCCCTGCCTCTGATTCCCTGCCTCTGATTCCCCACCTCTGATTCCCCGCCTCAGATTCCCTGCCTCAGATTCCCTGCCTCAGATTCCCTGCCTCAGATTCCCTGCCTCAGATTCCCTGCCTCAGATTCCCTGCCTCTGATTCCCTGCCTCTGAATGCCTGCCTCTGATTCCCTGCCTCTGATTCCCTGCCTCTGATTCCCTGCCTCTGATTCCCTGCCTCTGAATGCCTGCCTCTGATTCCCTGCCTCTGATTCCCTGCCTCTGATTCCCTGCCTCAGATACCCCGACTCAGATTTACCACCTCAGATTCCCCGCCTCAGATTCCCTGCCTCAGATTCCCTGCCTCAGATTCCCTGCCTCAGATTCCCTGCCTCAGATTCCCTGCCTCCGATTCCCCGCCTCTGATTCCCCGCCTCTGATTCCCAGCCACTGATTCCCCGCCTCTGATTCCACGCCTCTGATTCCCCGCCTCTGATTCCCCGCCTCTGATTCCACGCCTCTGATTCCCCGCATCTGATTCCTGGCCTCTTATTCCCCGCCTCTGATTCCCCACCTCTGATTGCCTGCCACTGAGTGCCCGCCTCTGATTCCCCGCCTCTGATTCCCCGCCTCTGATTCCCCACCTCTGTCTCGACGCCTCTCTTTCGCCTCCACTCTTTCCCCTCCACTCTTTCCGTGCCTGTCTTTCCCTCCCTCAATTTCAACAACACTGTTTGATCTGTTTTGTGTACCTCATTTTAAACACACAAGTTCCAACCACTATGTTTTGCCCGCCTCTTTACCCGCCTCTATTTATCCACCTATGTTTACCTGCCTCTGTTTACCCACCTGTTTCCCCGCCTCTGATTCCCCACCTTTCATTCCCCGCCTCTCTTTCCCTGCCTCTATTTCCGCGCCTCTTTCTCTGCCTCTCTTTCCCCACATCTCTTTTCCTCCCGCTGATTCCCCGCCTCTGATTCCCCGCCTCTGATTCCCTGCCTCTGATTCCCCGCCTCTGATTCCCTGCCTCAGATTCCCTGCCTCAGATTCCCTGCCTCAGATTCCCTGCCTCTGATTCCCCGCCTCTGATTCCCCGCCTCTTATTCCCCGCCTCGGATTCCCCACCTCTGATTCCCCGCCTCTGATTCCCTGCCTCAGATTCCCAGGCTCTGATTCCCTGCATCAGATTCCCTGCCTCAGATTCCCTGCCTCTGATTCCCCGCCTCTGATTCCCTGCCTCTGATTCCCCGCCTCTTATTCCCTGCCTCAGATTCTCTGTCTCAGATTCCCTGCCTCAGATTCCCTGCCTCTGATTCCCCGCCTTTGATTCCCCGCCTCTTTTTCCCCGCCTCTGATTCCCCGCCTCTGATTCCCCACCTCTGATTCCCTGCCTCAGTTTCCCTGCCTCTGATTCCCCGCCTCTGATTCCCCGCCTCAGATTCCCCAGCTCTGATTCCCTGCCTGAGATTCCCTGCCTCAGATACCCCACCTCAGATTCCCCGCCTCAGATTCCCCGCCTCAGATTCCCCGCCTCAGATTCCCCGCCTCAGATTCCCCGCCTCAGATTCCCCGCCTCAGATTCCCCGCCACAGATTCCCCGCCTCAGATTCCCCACCTCAGATTCCCCGCCTCAGATTCCCCGCCTCAGATTCCCCGCCTCAGATTCCCCGCCTCAGATTCCCCGCCTCAGATTCCCCGCCTCAGATTCCCTGCCTCAGATTCCCTGCATCTGATTGCCTGCCTCTGATTCCCTGCCTCTGATTCTCTGCCTCTGATTCCCTGCCTCTGATTCCCTGCCTCTGATTCCCTGCCTCTGATTCCCTTCCTCTGATTCCGCGCCTCTGATTCCACGCCTCTCTTTACGTATCTCTGATTCCCCGCCTCTGATTCCCTGCATCTGATACCCTGCCTCTCTTTGCCTGCCTCTATTTCGGTGCCTCTTTCTCTGCATCTAGTTTCCCACATCTCATTTGCCCCCTCTGATAACCCGCCTCTGATTCCCCGCCTCTGATTCCCTGCCTTTGATTCCCCGCCTCTGATTCCCTGCCTCAGATTCCCTGCCTCAGATTCCCTGCCTCTGATTCCCCGCCTCTGATTCCCCGCCTCTTATTCCCCGCCTCTGATTCCCCGCCTCTGATTCCCCGCCTCTGATTCCCTGCCTCTGTTTCCCCGCCTCTGATTCCCCACCTCTGATTCCCCGCCTCAGATTTCCCGGCTCTGATTCACTGCCTGAGATTCCCTGCCAGAGATTCCCCGCCTCAGATTCCCTGCCTGAGATTCCCCGCCTCAGATTCCCCGCCTCAGATTCCCCGCCTCAGATTCCCCGCCTCATATTCCCTGCCTCATATTCCCTGCCTCAGATTCCCTGCCTCTGATTGCCTTCCTCTGATTCCCTGCCTCTGATTCTCTGCCTCTGATTCCCTGCCTCTGATTCCCTGCCTCAGAATCCCCACCTCAGATTCCCTGCCTCAGATTCCCCGCCGCAGATTCCCCGCCTCAGATTCCCCGCCTCAGATTCCCTGCCTCAGATTCCCCGCCTCAGATTCCCCGCCTCAGATTCCCTGCCTCAGATTCCTCGCCTCAGATTCCCTGCCTCAGATTCCCTGCCTCAGATTCCCTGCCTCAGATTCCCTTCATCTGATTCCCTTCATCTGATTCCCTGCCTCTGTTACCCTGCCTCTGATTCCCTGCCTCTGATTCCCCGCCTCTGATTCCCTGCCTCTGATTCCCTGCCTCTGATTGCCTGCCTCTGATTCCCTGCCTCTGATTCCCTGCCTCTGATTCCCTGCCTCTGATTCCGCACCTCTGATTCCACGCCTCTCTTTCCTTGTCTCTGATTCCCCGCCTCTGATTCCCTGCCTCAGATACCCTGCCTCTCTTTGCCTGCCTCTATTTCCGTGCCTCTTTCTCTGCATCTAGTTTCCCAAATCTCATTTGCCCCCTGTGATAACCCGCCTCTGATTCCATGCCTCTGATTCACTGCCTCAGATTCCCTGCCTCAGATACCCCGACTCAGATTTACCGCCTCAGATTCCCCGCCTCAGATTCCCTGTCTCAGATTTCCTGCCTCAGATTCCCTGCCTCCGATTCCCCGCCTCTGATTCCCCGCCTCTGATTCCCCGCCTCTGATTCCCAGCCTCTGAATCCCCGCCTCTGAATCCCCGCCTCTGATTCCCCGCCTCTGTTTCCCCGCCTCTGATTCCCCGCACCTGATTCCCCGCCTCTGATTCCACGCCTCTGATTCCCCGCCTCTGATTCCAGGCCTCTTATTCCCCGCCTCTGATTCCCCACCTCTGATTGCCTGCCACTGATTGCCCGCCTCTGATTCCCCGCCTCTGATTCCCCGCCTCTGATTCCCCACCTCTGTCTTTATGCCTCTCTTTCGCCTCCGGTTTTACCCCTACACTCTTTCCGCGCCTCTCTTTCCCTCCCTCAATTTGAACAACTCTGTTTGATCTGTTCTGTGTACCTCATTTTCAACACACAAGTTCCAACCACTATGTTTCACCCATCACTTCCCCGCCTCTATTTTTCCGCCTATGTTTACCCGCCTCTGTTTACCCACCTGTTTCACCGCCTCTGATTCCCCGCCTCTGATTCCCCACCTCTGTCTCGACGCCTCTCTTTCGCCTCCACTCTTTCCCCTCCACTCTTTCCGTGCCTGTCTTTCCCTCCCTCAATTTCAACAACACTGTTTGATCTGTTTTGTGTACATCATTTTAAACACACAACTTCCAACCACTATGTTTTGCCCGCCTCTTTCCCCGCCTCTATTTATCCACCTATGTTTACCTGCCTCTGTTTACCCGCCTGTTTCCCCGCCTCTGATTCCCCACCTTTCATTCCCTGCCTCTCTTTCCCTGCCTCTATTTCCGCGCCTCTTTCTCTGCCTCTCTTTCCCCACATCTCTTTTCCTCCAGCTGATTCCCCGCCTCTGATTCCCCGCCTCTGATTCCCCTCCTCTGATTCCCCGGCTCTGATTCCCTGCCTCAGATTCCCCGGCTCTGATTCCCTGCATCAGATTCCCTGCCTCAGATTCCCTGCCTCTGATTCCCCGCCTCTGATTCCCTGCCTCTGATTCCCCGCCTCTGATTCCCTGCCTCAGATTCCCTGCCTCAGATTCCCTGCCTCAGATTCCCTGCCTCTGATTCCCCGCCTTTGAATCCCCGCCTCTTATTCCCCGCCTCTGATTCCCCGCCTCTGATTCCCTGCCTCTGATTCCCCGCCTCTGATTCCCTGCCTCAGATTCCCTGCCTCAGATTCCCTGCCTCAGATTCCCTCCCTCTGATTCCCCGCCTTTGATTCCCCGCCTCTTATTCCCAGCCTCTGATTCCCCGCCTCTGATTCCCCGCCTCTGAATCCCCGCCTCTGATTCCCCGCCTCAGATTCCCCGGCTCTGATTCCCTGCCTGAGATTCCCTGCCTCAGATACCCCGCCTCAGATTCCCCGCCTCAGATTCCCCGCCTCAGATACCCCGCCTCAGAATCCCCGCCTCAGAATCCCCGCCTCAGATTCCACGTCTCAGATTCCCCGCCTCAGATTCCCCGCCTCAGATTCCCCGCCTCAGATTCCCCGCCTCAGATTCCCCGCCTCAGATTCCCCGCCTCAGATTCCCCGCCTCAGATTCCCCGCCTCAGATTCCCCGCCTCAGATTCCCTGCCTCAGATTCCCTGCCTCTGATTGCCTGCCTCTGATTCCCTGCCTCTGATTCCCTGCCTCTGATTCCCTGCCTCTGATTCCCTGCCTCTGATTCCCTGCCTCTTATTCCCCGCCTCTGATTCCCCGCCTCTGATTCCCCGGCTCTGATTCCCTGCCTCAGATTCCCCGGCTCTGATTCCCTGCATCAGATTCCCTGCCTCAGATTCCCTGCCTCTGATTCCCCGCCTCTGATTCCCTGCCTCTGATTCCCCGCCTCTGATTCCCTGCCTCAGATTCCCTGCCTCAGATTACCTGCCTCTGATTCCCCGCCTTTGATTCCCCGCCTCTTATTCCCCGCCTCTGATTCCCCGCCTCTCTTTCCGTGTCTCTGATTCCCCGCCTCAGATTCCCTGCCTCAGATACCCTGCCTCTGATTCCCCGCCTCTGATTCCCTGCCTCTGATTCCCCGCCTCTGATTCCCTGCCTCTGATTCCCTGCCTCAGATTCCCTGCCTCTGATTCCCCGCCTTTGATTCCCCGCCTCTTATTCCCCGCCTCTGATTCCCCGCCTCTCTTTCCGTGTCTCTGATTCCACGCCTCAGATTCCCTGCCTCAGATACCCTGCCTCTCTTTGCCTGCCTCTATTTCCGTGCCTCTTTCTCTGCATCTAGTTTCCCACATCTGATTTGCCCCCTCTGATTACCCGCCTCTGATTCCATGCCTCTGATTCCCCGCCTCTGATTCCCCGCCTCTTATTCCCCGCCTCTTATTCCCTGCCTCAGATTCACTGCCTCAGATTCCTTTCCTCAGATTCCCTGCCTCTGTTTCCCCGCCTCTGATTCCCCACGTCTGATTCCCCACCTCAGATTCCCCGGCTCTGATTCCCTGCCTGAGATTCCATGCCTCAGATTCCCCACCTCAGATTCCCTGCCTCAGATTCCCTGCCTCAGATTCCCTTTCTCCTATTCCCCGCCTCTGATTCCCTGCCTCTGATTCCCTGCCTCTGATTCCCTGCCTCTGATCCCGCACCTCTGATTCCACGCCTCTCTTTCCTTGTCTCTGATTCCCCGCCTCTGATTCCCTGCCTCTGATACCCTGCCTCTATTTGCCTGCCTCTATTTCCGTGCCTCATTCTCTGCATCTAGTTTCCCAAATCTCATTTGCCCCCTCTGATAACCCGCCTCTGATTCCATGGCTCTAATTCACTGCCTCAGATTCCCTGCCTCAGATACCCCGACTCAGATTTACCGCCTCAGATTCCCCGCCTCAGATTCCCTGTCTCAGATTTCCTGCCTCAGATTCCCTGCCTCAGATTCCCTGCCTCAGATTCCCTGCCTCCGATTCCCCGCCTCTGATTCCCCGCCTCTGATTCCCCGCCTCTGATTACACGCCTCTGATTCCCCGCCTCTGATTCCAGGCCTCTTATTCCCCGCCTCTGATTCCCCACCTCTGATTGCCCGCCACTGATTGCCCGCCTCTGATTCCCCGCCTCTGATTCCCCGCCTCTGATTCCCCACCTCTGTCTGTATGCCTTTCTTTCGCCTCCGCTTTTTCCCCTACACTCTTTCCGCGCCTCTCTTTCCCTCCCTCAATTTCAACAACTCTGTTTGATCTGTTCTGTGTACCTCATTTTCAACACACAAGTTCCAACCACTATGTTTCACCCATCACTTTCCCCGCCTCTATTTTTCCGCCTATGTTTACCCGCCTCTGTTTACCCACCTGTTTCACCGCCTCTGATTCCCTGCCTCTGATTCACCACCTCTGTCTCGACGCCTCTCTTTCGCCTCCACTCTTTCCCCTCCACTCTTTCCGTGCCTGTCCTTCCCTCCCTCAATTTCAACAACACTGTTTGATCTGTCTTGTGTACCTCATTTTAAACACACAACTTCCAACCACTATGTTTTGCCCGCCTCTTTCCCCGCCTCTATTTATCCACCTATGTTTACCTGCCTCTGTTTACCCGCCTGTTTCCCCGCCTCTGATTCCCCACCTTTCATTCCCCGCCTCTCTTTCCCTGCTTCTATTTCCGCGCCTCTTTCTCTGCCTCTCTTTCCCCACATCTCTTTTCCTCCAGCTGATTCCCCGCCTCCGATTCCCCGCCTCTGATTCCCTGCCTCTGATTCCCCGCCTCTGATTCCCTGCCTCAGATTCCCTGCCTCAGATTCCCTGCCTCAGATTCCCGGCCTCTGATTCCCCGCCTCTGATTCCCCGCCTCTTATTCCCCGCCTCTGATTCCCTGCCTCTGATTCCCCGCCTCTGATTCCCTGCCTCAGATTCCCTGCCTCAGATTCCCTGCCTCAGATTCCCTGCCTCTGATTCCCCGCCTTTGATTCCCCGCCTCTTATTCCCCGCCTCTGATTCCCCGCCTCTGATTCCCCGCCTCTGAATCCCCGGCTCTGATTCCCCGCCTCAGATTCCCCGCCTCAGATTCCCCGCCTCAGATTCCCCGCCTCAGATTCCCCGCCTCAGATTACCCGCCTCAGATTCCCCGCCTCAGATTCCCCGCCTCAGATTCCCTGCCTCAGATTCCCTGCCTCTGATTGCCTGCCTCTGATTCACTGCCTCTGATTCCCTACCTCTGATTCCCTGCCTCAGATTCCCTGCCTCAGATTCCTTGCCTCAGATTCCCTGCCTCAGATTCCCTGCCTCTGATTCCCCGCCTTTGATTCCCCGCCTTTGATTCCCCGCCTCTTATTCCCGGCCTCTGATACCCCGCCTCTGATTCCCCGCCTCTGAATCCCCGGCTCTGATTCCCTGCATCAGATTCCCTGCCTCAGATTCCCTGCCTCTGATTCCCCGCCTCTGATTCCCTGCCTCTGATTCCCTGCCTCTGATTCCCTGCCTCTGATTCCCTGCCTCAGATTCCCTGCCTCAGATTCCCTGCCTCAGATTCCCTGCCTCTGATTCCCCGCCTTTGATTCCCCGCCTCTTATTCCCCGCCTCTGATTCCCCGCCTCTGTTTCCCCGCCTCTGAATCCCCGGCTCTGATTCCCCACCTCTGTCTGTATGCCTCTCTTTTGCCTCCGCTTTTTCCCCTACACTCTTTCCGCGCCTCTCTTTCCCTCCCTCAATTTGAACAACTCTATTTGATCTGTTCTGTGTACCTCATTTTCAACACACAAGTTCCAACCACTATGTTTCACCCATCACTTTCCCCGCCTCTATTTTTCCGCCTATGTTTACCCGCCTCTGTTTACCCAAATGTTTCACCGCCTCTGATTCCCCGCCTCTGATTCACCACCTCTGTCTCGACGCCTCTCTTTCGCCTCCACTCTTTCCCCTCCACTCTTTCCGTGCCTGTCCTTCCCTCCCTCAATTTCAACAACACTGTTTGATCTGTTTTGTGTACCTCATTTTAAACACACAACTTCCAACCACTATGTTTTGCCCGCCTCTTTCCCCGCCTCTATTTATCCACCTATGTTTACCTGCCTCTGTTTACCCGCCTGTTTCCCCGCCTCTGATTCCCCACCTTTCATTCCCCGCCTCTCTTTCCCTGCTTCTATTTCCGCGCCTCTTTCTCTGCCTCTCTTTCCCCACATCTCTTTTCCTCCAGCTGATTCCCCGCCTCCGATTCCCCGCCTCTGATTCCCTGCCTCTGATTCCCCGCCTCTGATTCCCTGCCTCAGATTCCCTGCCTCAGATTCCCTGCCTCAGATTCCCGGCCTCTGATTCCCCGCCTCTGATTCCCCGCCTCTTATTCCCCGCCTCTGATTCCCTGCCTCTGATTCCCCGCCTCTGATTCCCTGCCTCAGATTCCCTGCCTCAGATTCCCTGCCTCAGATTCCCTGCCTCTGATTCCCCGCCTTTGATTCCCCGCCTCTTATTCCCCGCCTCTGATTCCCCGCCTCTGATTCCCCGCCTCTGATTCCCTGCCTCTGATTCCCTGCCTCTGATTCCCTGCCTCTGATTCCCTGCCTCAGATTCCCTGCCTCAGATTCCCTGCCTCAGATTCCCTGCCTCTGATTCCCCGCCTTTGATTCCCCGCCTCTTATTCCCTGCCTCTGATTCCCCACCTCTGATTCCCCGCCTCTGAATCCCCGGCTCTGATTCCCTGCATCAGATTCCCTGCCTCAGATTCCCTGCCTCTGATTCCCTGCCTCTGATTCCCTGCCTCAGATTCCCTGCCTCAGATTCCCTGCCTCTGATTCCCCGCCTCTGATTCCCTGCCTCTGATTCCCCGCCTCTGATTCCCTGCCTCAGATTCCCTGCCTCAGATTCCCTGCCTCAGATTCCCTGCCTCTGATTCCCCGCCTTTGATACCCCGCCTCTTATTCCCCGCCTCTGATTCCCCGCCTCTGATTCCCCGCCTCCGAATTCCCGGCTCTGATTCCCTGCATCAGATTCCCTGCCTCAGATTCCCTGCCTCTGATTCCCTGCCTCTGATTCCCTGCCTCAGATTCCCTGCCTCAGATTCCCTGCCTCTGATTCCCCGCCTCTGATTCCCTGCCTCTGATTCCCCGCCTCTGATTCCCTGCCTCAGATTCCCTGCCTCAGATTCCCTGCCTCATATTCCCTGCCTCTGATTCCCCGCCTTTGATTCCCCGCCTCTTATTCCCCGCCTCTGATTCCCCGCCTCTGATTCCCCGCCTCTGATTCCCTGCCTCTGTTTCCCCGCCACTGAATCCCCGCCTCTGACTCCCCGCCTCAGATTCCCCGGCTCTGATTCCCTGCCTGAGATTCCCTGCCTCAGATACCCCGCCTCAGATTCCCCGCCTCAGATTACCCGCCTCAGATACCCCGCCTCAGAATCCCCGCCTCAGATTCCCCGCCTCAGATTCCCCATCTCAGATTCCCCGCCTCAGATTCCCCGCCTCAGATTCACCGCCTCAGATTCCCCGCCTCAGATTCCCTGCCTCTGATTGCCTGCCTCTGATTCCCTGCCTCTGATTCCCTGCCTCTGATTCCCTGCCTCTGATTCCCTGCCTCTGATTCCCTGCCTCTGATTCCCTGCCTCTGATTCCCTGCCTCTAAATCCCTGCCTCTGATTCCCTGCCTCTGATTCCCTGCCTCAGATTCCGCGCCTCTGATTCCCCGCCTCTCTTTCCGTGTCTCTGATTCCCCGCCTCAGATTCCCTGCCTCAGATACCCTGCCTCTCTTTGCCTGCCTCTATTTCCGTGCCTCGTTCTCTGCATCTAGTTTCCCACATCTGATTTGCCCCCTCTGATTACCCGCCTCTGATTCCATGCCTCTGATTCCCCGCCTCTGATTCCCCGCCTCTTATTCCCCGCCTCTTATTCCCTGACTCTGATTCCCTGCCTCAGATTCCTTTCCTCAGATTCCCTGCCTCTGTTTCCCCGCCTCTGATTCCCCACGTCTGATTCCCCACCTCAGATTCCCCGGCTCTGATTCCCTGCCTGAGATTCCATGCCTCAGATTCCCCGCATCTGATTCCCCGCATCTGATTCCCCGCCTCAGATTCCCCGCCTCAGATTCCCCGCCTCAGATTCACCGCCTCAGATTCCCTGCCTCAGATTCCCTGCCTTTGATTGCCTGCCTCTGATTCCCTGCCTCTGATTCCCTGCCTCTGATACCCTGCCTCTCTTTGCCTGCCTCTATTTCGGTGCCTCTTTCTCTGCATCTAGTTTCCCACATCTAATTTGCCCCCTCTGATAACCCGCCTCTGATTCCATGCCTCTGATTCCCTGCCTCTGATTCCCCGCCTCTGATTCCCTGCCTCTGATTCCCCGTCTCTGATTCCCTGCCTCAGATTCCCTGCCTGAGATTCCCTGCCTGAGATTCCCCGCCTCAGATTCCCTGCCTCAGATTCCCCGCCTCAGATTCCCCGCCTCAGATTCCCCGCCTCAGATTCCCCATCTCAGATTCCCCGCCTCAGATTCCCCGCCTCAGATTCCCTGCCTCAGATTCCCTGCCTCAGATTCCCTGCCTCTGATTGCCTTCCTCTGATTCCCTGCCTCTTATTCCCTGCCTCTGATTCCCTGCCTCTGATTCCCTGCCTCTGATTCCCTGCCTCTAATTCCCTGCCTCTGATTCCGCACCTCTGATTCCACGCCTCTCTTTCCGTGTCTCTGATTCCCCGCCTCTGATTCCATGCCTCTGATTCCCCGCCTCTGATTCCCCGCCTCTGATTCCCCGCCTCTGATTCCCTGCCTCAGATTCCCTGCCTCAGATTCCTTGCCTCAGATTCCCTGCCTCTGATTCCTTGCCTCTGATTCCCCGCCTCTGATTCCCCGCCTCTGATTCCCTGCCTCTGTTTCCCCGCCTCTGATTCCCCGCGTCTGATTCCCCGCCTCAGATTCCCCGGCTCTGATTCCCTGTGTGAGATTCCCCGCCTCAGATTCCCCGCCTCAGATTCCCCGCCTCAGATTCCCTGCCTCAGATTCCCCGCCTCAGATTCCCCGCCTCAGATTCCCCGCCTCAGATTCCCCGCCTTAGATTCCCTGCCTCAGATTCCCTGCCTCAGATTCCCTTCATCTGATTCCCTTCATCTGATTCCCTGCCTCTGATTCCCTGCCTCTGATTCCCCACCTCTGATTCCCCGCCTCAGATTCCCTGCCTCAGATTCCCTGCCTCAGATTCCCTGCCTCAGATTCCCTGCCTCAGATTCCCTGCCTCAGATTCCCTGCCTCTGATTCCCTGCCTCTGAATGCCTGCCTCTGATTCCCTGCCTCTGATTCCCTGCCTCTGATTCCCTGCCTCAGATACCCCGACTCAGATTTACCACCTCAGATTCCCCGCCTCAGATTCCCTGCCTCAGATTCCCTGCCTCAGATTCCCTGCCTCAGATTCCCTGCCTCAGATTCCCTGCCTCCGATTCCCCGCCTCTGATTCCCCGCCTCTGATTCCCAGCCACTGATTCCCCGCCTCTGATTCCACGCCTCTGATTCCCCGCCTCTGATTCCCCGCCTCTGATTCCACGCCTCTGATTCCCCGCATCTGATTCCTGGCCTCTTATTCCCCGCCTCTGATTCCCCACCTCTGATTGCCTGCCACTGATTGCCTGCCTCTGATTCCCTGCCTCTGATTCCCTGCCTCTGATTCCCTGCCTCTGATTCCCCGCCTCTGATTCCCCGCATCTGATTCCCCGCATCTGATTCCCTGCCTCAGATTCCCTGCCTCAGATTCCCTGCCTCTGATTCCCCGCCTCTGATTCCCCGTGGCTTTTTCCCGGCCTCTGATTCCCCGCCTCTGATTCCCCGCCTCTGATTCCCTGCCTCTGTTTCCCCGCCTCTGATTCCCCGCCTCTGATTCCCGGCCTCAGATTCCCCGGCTCTGATTCCCTGCCTCAGATTCCCTGCCTCAGATTCCCTGCCTCAGATTCCCTGCCTCTGAGTCCCCGCCTCAGATTCCCCGGCTCTGATTCCCTACCTGTGATTCCCTGCCTCAGATTCCCCACCTCAGATTCCCCGCCTCAGATTCCCCGCCTCAGATTCCCCGCCTCAGATTCCCCGCCTCAGATTCCCCGCCTCAGATTCCCCGCCTCAGATTCCCCGCCTCTGATTCCCCGCCTCTGATTCGCCACCTCTGATTCCCCGCCTCTGATTCGCCGCCTCTGATTCCCCACCTCTGATTCCCAGCCTCTGATTCCCTGCCTCAGATTCCCTGCCTCAGATTCCCTGCCTCTGATTCCCCGCCTCTGTTTCCCCGCCTCTTATTCCCCGCCTCTGATTCCCCGCCTCTGATTCCCCGCCTCTGATTTCCTGCCTCTGTTTCCCCGCCTCTGATTCCCCACCTCTGATTCCCTGCCTCAGATTCCCCGGCTCTGATTCCCTGCATCAGATTCCCTGCCTCAGATTCCCTGCCTCCGATTCCCCGCCTCTGATTCCCTGCCTCTGATTCCCCGCCTCTGATTCCCTGCCTCTGATTCCCTGCCTCTGATTCCCCGCCTCTGATTCCCCGCCTCTGATTCCCCGCCTCAGATTCCCCGGCTCTGATTCCCTCCCTGAGATTCCCTGCCTCAGATACCCCGCCTCAGATTCCCCGCCTCAGATTCCCCGCCTCAGATTCCCCGCCTCAGATTCCCCGCCTCAGATTCCCCGCCTCAGATTTCCCGCCTCAGATTCCCCGCCTCAGATTCCCCGCCTCAGATTCCCCGCCTCAGATTCCCCGCCTCAGATTCCCCGCCTCAGATTCCCCGCCTCAGATTCCCCGCCTCAGATTCCCCGCCTCAGATTCCCTGCCTCAGATTCCCTGCCTTTGATTGCCTGCCTCTGATTCCCTGCCTCTGATTCCCTGCCTCTGATACCCTGCCTCTCTTTGCCTGCCTCTATTTCGGTGCCTCTTTCTCTGCATCTAGTTTCCCACATCTAATTTGCCCCCTCTGATAACCCGCCTCTGATTCCATGCCTCTGATTCCCTGCCTCTGATTCCCCGCCTCTGATTCCCTGCCTCTGATTCCCCGTCTCTGATTCCCTGCCTCAGATTCCCTGCCTGAGATTCCCTGCCTGAGATTCCCCGCCTCAGATTCCCCGCCTCTGATTCCATGCCTCAGATTCCCCGCCTCAGATTCCCCATCTCAGATTCCCCGCCTCAGATTCCCCGCCTCAGATTCCCTGCCTCAGATTCCCCGCCTCAGATTCCCCGCCTCAGATTCCCCGCCTCAGATTCCCCGCCTCAGATTTCCCGCCTCAGATTCCCCGCCTCAGATTCCCCGCCTCAGATTCCCCGCCTCAGATTCCCCGCCTCAGATTCCCCGCCTCAGATTCCCCGCCTCAGATTCCCCGCCTCAGATTCCCCGCCTCAGATTCCCTGCCTCAGATTCCCTGCCTTTGATTGCCTGCCTCTGATTCCCTGCCTCTGATTCCCTGCCTCTGATACCCTGCCTCTCTTTGCCTGCCTCTATTTCGGTGCCTCTTTCTCTGCATCTAGTTTCCCACATCTAATTTGCCCCCTCTGATAACCCGCCTCTGATTCCATGCCTCTGATTCCCTGCCTCTGATTCCCCGCCTCTGATTCCCTGCCTCTGATTCCCCGTCTCTGATTCCCTGCCTCAGATTCCCTGCCTGAGATTCCCTGCCTGAGATTCCCCGCCTCAGATTCCCCGCCTCTGATTCCATGCCTCAGATTCCCCGCCTCAGATTCCCCATCTCAGATTCCCCGCCTCAGATTCCCCGCCTCAGATTCCCTGCCTCAGATTCCCTGCCTCAGATTCCCTGCCTCTGATTGCCTTCCTCTGATTCCCTGCCTCTTATTCCCTGCCTCTGATTCCCTGCCTCTGATTCCCTGCCTCTGATTCCCTGCCTCTGATTCCCTGCCTCTAATTCCCTGCCTCTGATTCCGCACCTCTGATTCCACGCCTCTCTTTCCGTGTCTCTGATTCCCCGCCTCTGATTCCCTGCCTCTGATACCCTGCCTCTCTTTGCCTGCCTCTATTTCCGTGCCTCTTGCTCTGCATCTAGTTTCCCACATCTCATTTTCCACCTCTGATAACCCGCCTCTGATTCCATGCCTCTGATTCCCCGCCTCTGATTCCCCGCCTCTGATTCCCCGCTTCTGATTCCCTGCCTCAGATTCCCTGCCTCAGATTCCTTGCCTCAGATTCCCTGCCTCTGATTCCTTGCCTCTGATTCCCCGCCTCTGATTCCCCGCCTCTGATTCCCTGCCTCTGTTTCCCCGCCTCTGATTCCCCGCGTCTGATTCCCCGCCTCAGATTCCCCAGCTCTGATTCCCTGTGTGAGATTCCCCGCCTCAGATTCCCCGCCTCAGATTCCCCGCCTCAGATTCCCCGCCTCAGATTCCCTGCCTCAGATTCCCTGCCTCAGATTCCCTGCCTCAGATTCCCTTCATCTGATTCCCTTCATCTGATTCCCTGCCTCTGATTCCCTGCCTCTGATTCCCCACCTCTGATTCCCCGCCTCAGATTCCCTGCCTCAGATTCCCTGCCTCAGATTCCCTGCCTCAGATTCCCTGCCTCAGATTCCCTGCCTCAGATTCCCTGCCTCTGATTGCCTGCCTCTGATTCCCTGCCTCTGATTCCCTGCCTCTGAATGCCTGCCTCTGATTCCCTGCCTCTGATTCCCTGCCTCTGATTCCCTGCCTCAGATACCCCGACTCAGATTTACCACCTCAGATTCCCCGCCTCAGATTCCCTGCCTCAGATTCCCTGCCTCAGATTCCCTGCCTCAGATTCCCTGCCTCAGATTCCCTGCCTCCGATTCGCCGCCTCTGATTCCCCGCCTCTGATTCCCAGCCACTGATTCCCCGCCTCTGATTCCACGCCTCTGATTCCCCGCCTCTGATTCCCCGCCTCTGATTCCACGCCTCTGATTCCCCGCATCTGATTCCTGGCCTCTTATTCCCCGCCTCTGATTCCCCACCTCTGATTGCCTGCCACTGAGTGCCCGCCTCTGATTCCCCGCCTCTGATTCCCCGCCTCTGATTCCCCACCTCTGTCTCGACGCCTCTCTTTCGCCTCCACTCTTTCCCCTCCACTCTTTCCGTGCCTGTCTTTCCCTCCCTCAATTTCAACAACACTGTTTGATCTGTTTTGTGTACCTCATTTTAAACACACAAGTTCCAACCACTATGTTTTGCCCGCCTCTTTACCCGCCTCTATTTATCCACCTATGTTTACCTGCCTCTGTTTACCCGCCTGTTTCCCCGCCTCTGATTCCCCACCTTTCATTCCCCGCCTCTCTTTCCCTGCCTCTATTTCCGCGCCACTTTCTCTGCCTCTCTTTCCCCACATCTCTTTTCCTCCCGCTGATTCCCCGCCTCTGATTCCCCGCCTCTGATTCCCTGCCTCTGATTCCCCGCCTCTGATTCCCTGCCTCAGATTCCCTGCCTCAGATTCCCTGCCTCAGATTCCCTGCCTCTGATTCCCCGCCTCTGATTCCCCGCCTCTTATTCCCCGCCTCGGATTCCCCGCCTCTGATTCCCCGCCTCTGATTCCCTGCCTCAGATTCCCAGGCTCTGATTCCCTGCATCAGATTCCCTGCCTCAGATTCCCTGCCTCTGATTCCCCGCCTCTGATTCCCTGCCTTTGATTCCCCGCCTCTTATTCCCTGCCTCAGATTCTCTGTCTCAGATTCCCTGCCTCAGATTCCCTGCCTCTGATTCCCCGCCTTTGATTCCCCGCCTCTTTTTCCCCGCCTCTGATTCCCCGCCTCTGATTCCCCACCTCTGATTCCCTGCCTCTGTTTCCCCGCCTCTGATTCCCCGCCTCTGATTCCCCGCCTCAGATTCCCCAGCTCTGATTCCCTGCCTGAGATTCCCTGCCTCAGATACCCCACCTCAGATTCCCCGCCTCAGATTCCCCGCCTCAGATTCCCCGCCTCAGATTCCCCGCCTCAGATTCCCCGCCTCAGATTACCCGCCTCAGATTCCCCGCCACAGATTCCCCGCCTCAGATTCCCCGCCTCAGATTCCCCGCCTCAGATTCCCCGCCTCAGATTCCCCGCCTCTGATTCCCCGCCTCTGATTCCCCGCCTCTGATTCCCTGCCTCAGATTCCCTGCCTCAGATTCCTTGCCTCAGATTCCCTGCCTCTGATTCCTTGCCTCTGATTCCCCGCCTCTGATTCCCCGCCTCTGATTCCCTGCCTCTGTTTCCCCGCCTCTGATTCCCCGCGTCTGATTCCCCGCCTCAGATTCCCCGGCTCTGATTCCCTGTGTGAGATTCCCCGCCTCAGATTCCCCGCCTCAGATTCCCCGCCTCAGATTCCCCGCCTCAGATTCCCTGCCTCAGATTCCCTGCCTCAGATTCCCTGCCTCAGATTCCCTTCATCTGATTCCCTTCATCTGATTCCCTGCCTCTGATTCCCTGCCTCTGATTCCCCACCTCTGATTCCCCGCCTCAGATTCCCTGCCTCAGATTCCCTGCCTCAGATTCCCTGCCTCAGATTCCCTGCCTCAGATTCCCTGCCTCAGATTCCCTGCCTCTGATTCCCTGCCTCTGAATGCCTGCCTCTGATTCCCTGCCTCTGATTCCCTGCCTCTGATTCCCTGCCTCTGATTCCCTGCCTCTGAATGCCTGCCTCTGATTCCCTGCCTCTGATTCCCTGCCTCTGATTCCCTGCCTCAGATACCCCGACTCAGATTTACCACCTCAGATTCCCCGCCTCAGATTCCCTGCCTCAGATTCCCTGCCTCAGATTCCCTGCCTCAGATTCCCTGCCTCAGATTCCCTGCCTCCGATTCCCCGCCTCTGATTCCCCGCCTCTGATTCCCAGCCACTGATTCCCCGCCTCTGATTCCACGCCTCTGATTCCCCGCCTCTGATTCCCCGCCTCTGATTCCACGCCTCTGATTCCCCGCATCTGATTCCTGGCCTCTTATTCCCCGCCTCTGATTCCCCACCTCTGATTGCCTGCCACTGAGTGCCCGCCTCTGATTCCCCGCCTCTGATTCCCCGCCTCTGATTCCCCACCTCTGTCTCGACGCCTCTCTTTCGCCTCCACTCTTTCCCCTCCACTCTTTCCGTGCCTGTCTTTCCCTCCCTCAATTTCAACAACACTGTTTGATCTGTTTTGTGTACCTCATTTTAAACACACAAGTTCCAACCACTATGTTTTGCCCGCCTCTTTACCCGCCTCTATTTATCCACCTATGTTTACCTGCCTCTGTTTACCCGCCTGTTTCCCCGCCTCTGATTCCCCACCTTTCATTCCCCGCCTCTCTTTCCCTGCCTCTATTTCCGCGCCTCTTTCTCTGCCTCTCTTTCCCCACATCTCTTTTCCTCCCGCTGATTCCCCGCCTCTGATTCCCCGCCTCTGATTCCCTGCCTCTGATTCCCCGCCTCTGATTCCCTGCCTCAGATTCCCTGCCTCAGATTCCCTGCCTCAGATTCCCTGCCTCTGATTCCCCGCCTCTGATTCCCCGCCTCTTATTCCCCGCCTCGGATTCCCCACCTCTGATTCCCCGCCTCTGATTCCCTGCCTCAGATTCCCAGGCTCTGATTCCCTGCATCAGATTCCCTGCCTCAGATTCCCTGCCTCTGATTCCCCGCCTCTGATTCCCTGCCTCTGATTCCCCGCCTCTTATTCCCTGCCTCAGATTCTCTGTCTCAGATTCCCTGCCTCAGATTCCCTGCCTCTGATTCCCCGCCTTTGATTCCCCGCCTCTTTTTCCCCGCCTCTGATTCCCCGCCTCTGATTCCCCACCTCTGATTCCCTGCCTCAGTTTCCCTGCCTCTGATTCCCCGCCTCTGATTCCCCGCCTCAGATTCCCCAGCTCTGATTCCCTGCCTGAGATTCCCTGCCTCAGATACCCCACCTCAGATTCCCCGCCTCAGATTCCCCGCCTCAGATTCCCCGCCTCAGATTCCCCGCCTCAGATTCCCCGCCTCAGATTCCCCGCCTCAGATTCCCCGCCACAGATTCCCCGCCTCAGATTCCCCACCTCAGATTCCCCGCCTCAGATTCCCCGCCTCAGATTCCCCGCCTCAGATTCCCCGCCTCAGATTCCCCGCCTCAGATTCCCCGCCTCAGATTCCCTGCCTCAGATTCCCTGCATCTGATTGCCTGCCTCTGATTCCCTGCCTCTGATTCTCTGCCTCTGATTCCCTGCCTCTGATTCCCTGCCTCTGATTCCCTGCCTCTGATTCCCTTCCTCTGATTCCGCGCCTCTGATTCCACGCCTCTCTTTACGTATCTCTGATTCCCCGCCTCTGATTCCCTGCATCTGATACCCTGCCTCTCTTTGCCTGCCTCTATTTCGGTGCCTCTTTCTCTGCATCTAGTTTCCCACATCTCATTTGCCCCCTCTGATAACCCGCCTCTGATTCCCCGCCTCTGATTCCCTGCCTTTGATTCCCCGCCTCTGATTCCCTGCCTCAGATTCCCTGCCTCAGATTCCCTGCCTCTGATTCCCCGCCTCTGATTCCCCGCCTCTTATTCCCCGCCTCTGATTCCCCGCCTCTGATTCCCCGCCTCTGATTCCCTGCCTCTGTTTCCCCGCCTCTGATTCCCCACCTCTGATTCCCCGCCTCAGATTTCCCGGCTCTGATTCACTGCCTGAGATTCCCTGCCTGAGATTCCCCGCCTCAGATTCCCTGCCTGAGATTCCCCGCCTCAGATTCCCCGCCTCAGATTCCCCGCCTCAGATTCCCCGCCTCATATTCCCTGCCTCATATTCCCTGCCTCAGATTCCCTGCCTCTGATTGCCTTCCTCTGATTCCCTGCCTCTGATTCTCTGCCTCTGATTCCCTGCCTCTGATTCCCTGCCTCAGAATCCCCACCTCAGATTCCCTGCCTCAGATTCCCCGCCGCAGATTCCCCGCCTCAGATTCCCCGCTTCTGATTCCCTGCCTCAGATTCCCTGCCTCAGATTCCTTGCCTCAGATTCCCTGCCTCTGATTCCTTGCCTCTGATTCCCCGCCTCTGATTCCCCGCCTCTGATTCCCTGCCTCTGTTTCCCCGCCTCTGACTCCCCGCGTCTGATTCCCCGCCTCAGATTCCCCAGCTCTGATTCCCTGTGTGAGATTCCCCGCCTCAGATTCCCCGCCTCAGATTCCCCGCCTCAGATTCCCCGCCTCAGATTCCCTGCCTCAGATTCCCTGCCTCAGATTCCCTGCCTCAGATTCCCTTCATCTGATTCCCTTCATCTGATTCCCTGCCTCTGATTCCCTGCCTCTGATTCCCCACCTCTGATTCCCCGCCTCAGATTCCCTGCCTCAGATTCCCTGCCTCAGATTCCCTGCCTCAGATTCCCTGCCTCAGATTCCCTGCCTCAGATTCCCTGCCTCTGATTGCCTGCCTCTGATTCCCTGCCTCTGATTCCCTGCCTCTGAATGCCTGCCTCTGATTCCCTGCCTCTGATTCCCTGCCTCTGATTCCCTGCCTCAGATACCCCGACTCAGATTTACCACCTCAGATTCCCCGCCTCAGATTCCCTGCCTCAGATTCCCTGCCTCAGATTCCCTGCCTCAGATTCCCTGCCTCAGATTCCCTGCCTCCGATTCGCCGCCTCTGATTCCCCGCCTCTGATTCCCAGCCACTGATTCCCCGCCTCTGATTCCACGCCTCTGATTCCCCGCCTCTGATTCCCCGCCTCTGATTCCACGCCTCTGATTCCCCGCATCTGATTCCTGGCCTCTTATTCCCCGCCTCTGATTCCCCACCTCTGATTGCCTGCCACTGAGTGCCCGCCTCTGATTCCCCGCCTCTGATTCCCCGCCTCTGATTCCCCACCTCTGTCTCGACGCCTCTCTTTCGCCTCCACTCTTTCCCCTCCACTCTTTCCGTGCCTGTCTTTCCCTCCCTCAATTTCAACAACACTGTTTGATCTGTTTTGTGTACCTCATTTTAAACACACAAGTTCCAACCACTATGTTTTGCCCGCCTCTTTACCCGCCTCTATTTATCCACCTATGTTTACCTGCCTCTGTTTACCCGCCTGTTTCCCCGCCTCTGATTCCCCACCTTTCATTCCCCGCCTCTCTTTCCCTGCCTCTATTTCCGCGCCACTTTCTCTGCCTCTCTTTCCCCACATCTCTTTTCCTCCCGCTGATTCCCCGCCTCTGATTCCCCGCCTCTGATTCCCTGCCTCTGATTCCCCGCCTCTGATTCCCTGCCTCAGATTCCCTGCCTCAGATTCCCTGCCTCAGATTCCCTGCCTCTGATTCCCCGCCTCTGATTCCCCGCCTCTTATTCCCCGCCTCGGATTCCCCGCCTCTGATTCCCCGCCTCTGATTCCCTGCCTCAGATTCCCAGGCTCTGATTCCCTGCATCAGATTCCCTGCCTCAGATTCCCTGCCTCTGATTCCCCGCCTCTGATTCCCTGCCTTTGATTCCCCGCCTCTTATTCCCTGCCTCAGATTCTCTGTCTCAGATTCCCTGCCTCAGATTCCCTGCCTCTGATTCCCCGCCTTTGATTCCCCGCCTCTTTTTCCCCGCCTCTGATTCCCCGCCTCTGATTCCCCACCTCTGATTCCCTGCCTCTGTTTCCCCGCCTCTGATTCCCCGCCTCTGATTCCCCGCCTCAGATTCCCCAGCTCTGATTCCCTGCCTGAGATTCCCTGCCTCAGATACCCCACCTCAGATTCCCCGCCTCAGATTCCCCGCCTCAGATTCCCCGCCTCAGATTCCCCGCCTCAGATTCCCCGCCTCAGATTACCCGCCTCAGATTCCCCGCCACAGATTCCCCGCCTCAGATTCCCCGCCTCAGATTCCCCGCCTCAGATTCCCCGCCTCAGATTCCCCGCCTCTGATTCCCCGCCTCTGATTCCCCGCCTCTGATTCCCTGCCTCAGATTCCCTGCCTCAGATTCCTTGCCTCAGATTCCCTGCCTCTGATTCCTTGCCTCTGATTCCCCGCCTCTGATTCCCCGCCTCTGATTCCCTGCCTCTGTTTCCCCGCCTCTGATTCCCCGCGTCTGATTCCCCGCCTCAGATTCCCCGGCTCTGATTCCCTGTGTGAGATTCCCCGCCTCAGATTCCCCGCCTCAGATTCCCCGCCTCAGATTCCCCGCCTCAGATTCCCTGCCTCAGATTCCCTGCCTCAGATTCCCTGCCTCAGATTCCCTTCATCTGATTCCCTTCATCTGATTCCCTGCCTCTGATTCCCTGCCTCTGATTCCCCACCTCTGATTCCCCGCCTCAGATTCCCTGCCTCAGATTCCCTGCCTCAGATTCCCTGCCTCAGATTCCCTGCCTCAGATTCCCTGCCTCAGATTCCCTGCCTCTGATTCCCTGCCTCTGAATGCCTGCCTCTGATTCCCTGCCTCTGATTCCCTGCCTCTGATTCCCTGCCTCTGATTCCCTGCCTCTGAATGCCTGCCTCTGATTCCCTGCCTCTGATTCCCTGCCTCTGATTCCCTGCCTCAGATACCCCGACTCAGATTTACCACCTCAGATTCCCCGCCTCAGATTCCCTGCCTCAGATTCCCTGCCTCAGATTCCCTGCCTCAGATTCCCTGCCTCAGATTCCCTGCCTCCGATTCCCCGCCTCTGATTCCCCGCCTCTGATTCCCAGCCACTGATTCCCCGCCTCTGATTCCACGCCTCTGATTCCCCGCCTCTGATTCCCCGCCTCTGATTCCACGCCTCTGATTCCCCGCATCTGATTCCTGGCCTCTTATTCCCCGCCTCTGATTCCCCACCTCTGATTGCCTGCCACTGAGTGCCCGCCTCTGATTCCCCGCCTCTGATTCCCCGCCTCTGATTCCCCACCTCTGTCTCGACGCCTCTCTTTCGCCTCCAATCTTTCCCCTCCACTCTTTCCGTGCCTGTCTTTCCCTCCCTCAATTTCAACAACACTGTTTGATCTGTTTTGTGTACCTCATTTTAAACACACAAGTTCCAACCACTATGTTTTGCCCGCCTCTTTACCCGCCTCTATTTATCCACCTATGTTTACCTGCCTCTGTTTACCCGCCTGTTTCCCCGCCTCTGATTCCCCACCTTTCATTCCCCGCCTCTCTTTCCCTGCCTCTATTTCCGCGCCTCTTTCTCTGCCTCTCTTTCCCCACATCTCTTTTCCTCCCGCTGATTCCCCGCCTCTGATTCCCCGCCTCTGATTCCCTGCCTCTGATTCCCCGCCTCTGATTCCCTGCCTCAGATTCCCTGCCTCAGATTCCCTGCCTCAGATTCCCTGCCTCTGATTCCCCGCCTCTGATTCCCCGCCTCTTATTCCCCGCCTCGGATTCCCCACCTCTGATTCCCCGCCTCTGATTCCCTGCCTCAGATTCCCAGGCTCTGATTCCCTGCATCAGATTCCCTGCCTCAGATTCCCTGCCTCTGATTCCCCGCCTCTGATTCCCTGCCTCTGATTCCCCGCCTCTTATTCCCTGCCTCAGATTCTCTGTCTCAGATTCCCTGCCTCAGATTCCCTGCCTCTGATTCCCCGCCTTTGATTCCCCGCCTCTTTTTCCCCGCCTCTGATTCCCCGCCTCTGATTCCCCACCTCTGATTCCCTGCCTCAGTTTCCCTGCCTCTGATTCCCCGCCTCTGATTCCCCGCCTCAGATTCCCCAGCTCTGATTCCCTGCCTGAGATTCCCTGCCTCAGATACCCCACCTCAGATTCCCCGCCTCAGATTCCCCGCCTCAGATTCCCCGCCTCAGATTCCCCGCCTCAGATTCCCCGCCTCAGATTCCCCGCCTCAGATTCCCCGCCACAGATTCCCCGCCTCAGATTCCCCACCTCAGATTCCCCGCCTCAGATTCCCCGCCTCAGATTCCCCGCCTCAGATTCCCCGCCTCAGATTCCCCGCCTCAGATTCCCCGCCTCAGATTCCCTGCCTCAGATTCCCTGCATCTGATTGCCTGCCTCTGATTCCCTGCCTCTGATTCTCTGCCTCTGATTCCCTGCCTCTGATTCCCTGCCTCTGATTCCCTGCCTCTGATTCCCTTCCTCTGATTCCGCGCCTCTGATTCCACGCCTCTCTTTACGTATCTCTGATTCCCCGCCTCTGATTCCCTGCATCTGATACCCTGCCTCTCTTTGCCTGCCTCTATTTCGGTGCCTCTTTCTCTGCATCTAGTTTCCCACATCTCATTTGCCCCCTCTGATAACCCGCCTCTGATTCCCCGCCTCTGATTCCCTGCCTTTGATTCCCCGCCTCTGATTCCCTGCCTCAGATTCCCTGCCTCAGATTCCCTGCCTCTGATTCCCCGCCTCTGATTCCCCGCCTCTTATTCCCCGCCTCTGATTCCCCGCCTCTGATTCCCCGCCTCTGATTCCCTGCCTCTGTTTCCCCGCCTCTGATTCCCCACCTCTGATTCCCCGCCTCAGATTTCCCGGCTCTGATTCACTGCCTGAGATTCCCTGCCTGAGATTCCCCGCCTCAGATTCCCTGCCTGAGATTCCCCGCCTCAGATTCCCCGCCTCAGATTCCCCGCCTCAGATTCCCCGCCTCATATTCCCTGCCTCATATTCCCTGCCTCAGATTCCCTGCCTCTGATTGCCTTCCTCTGATTCCCTGCCTCTGATTCTCTGCCTCTGATTCCCTGCCTCTGATTCCCTGCCTCAGAATCCCCACCTCAGATTCCCTGCCTCAGATTCCCCGCCGCAGATTCCCCGCCTCAGATTCCCCGCCTCAGATTCCCTGCCTCAGATTCCCCGCCTCAGATTCCCCGCCTCAGATTCCCTGCCTCAGATTCCTCGCCTCAGATTCCCTGCCTCAGATTCCCTGCCTCAGATTCCCTGCCTCAGATTCCCTTCATCTGATTCCCTTCATCTGATTCCCTGCCTCTGTTACCCTGCCTCTGATTCCCTGCCTCTGATTCCCCGCCTCTGATTCCCTGCCTCTGATTCCCTGCCTCTGATTGCCTGCCTCTGATTCCCTGCCTCTGATTCCCTGCCTCTGATTCCCTGCCTCTGATTCCGCACCTCTGATTCCACGCCTCTCTTTCCTTGTCTCTGATTCCCCGCCTCTGATTCCCTGCCTCAGATACCCTGCCTCTCTTTGCCTGCCTCTATTTCCGTGCCTCTTTCTCTGCATCTAGTTTCCCAAATCTCATTTGCCCCCTGTGATAACCCGCCTCTGATTCCATGCCTCTGATTCACTGCCTCAGATTCCCTGCCTCAGATACCCCGACTCAGATTTACCGCCTCAGATTCCCCGCCTCAGATTCCCTGTCTCAGATTTCCTGCCTCAGATTCCCTGCCTCCGATTCCCCGCCTCTGATTCCCCGCCTCTGATTCCCCGCCTCTGATTCCCAGCCTCTGAATCCCCGCCTCTGAATCCCCGCCTCTGATTCCCCGCCTCTGTTTCCCCGCCTCTGATTCCCCGCACCTGATTCCCCGCCTCTGATTCCACGCCTCTGATTCCCCGCCTCTGATTCCAGGCCTCTTATTCCCCGCCTCTGATTCCCCACCTCTGATTGCCTGCCACTGATTGCCCGCCTCTGATTCCCCGCCTCTGATTCCCCGCCTCTGATTCCCCACCTCTGTCTTTATGCCTCTCTTTCGCCTCCGCTTTTACCCCTACACTCTTTCCGCGCCTCTCTTTCCCTCCCTCAATTTGAACAACTCTGTTTGATCTGTTCTGTGTACCTCATTTTCAACACACAAGTTCCAACCACTATGTTTCACCCATCACTTCCCCGCCTCTATTTTTCCGCCTATGTTTACCCGCCTCTGTTTACCCACCTGTTTCACCGCCTCTGATTCCCCGCCTCTGATTCCCCACCTCTGTCTCGACGCCTCTCTTTCGCCTCCACTCTTTCCCCTCCACTCTTTCCGTGCCTGTCTTTCCCTCCCTCAATTTCAACAACACTGTTTGATCTGTTTTGTGTACATCATTTTAAACACACAACTTCCAACCACTATGTTTTGCCCGCCTCTTTCCCCGCCTCTATTTATCCACCTATGTTTACCTGCCTCTGTTTACCCGCCTGTTTCCCCGCCTCTGATTCCCCACCTTTCATTCCCTGCCTCTCTTTCCCTGCCTCTATTTCCGCGCCTCTTTCTCTGCCTCTCTTTCCCCACATCTCTTTTCCTCCAGCTGATTCCCCGCCTCTGATTCCCCGCCTCTGATTCCCCTCCTCTGATTCCCCGGCTCTGATTCCCTGCCTCAGATTCCCCGGCTCTGATTCCCTGCATCAGATTCCCTGCCTCAGATTCCCTGCCTCTGATTCCCCGCCTCTGATTCCCTGCCTCTGATTCCCCGCCTCTGATTCCCTGCCTCAGATTCCCTGCCTCAGATTCCCTGCCTCAGATTCCCTGCCTCTGATTCCCCGCCTTTGAATCCCCGCCTCTTATTCCCCGCCTCTGATTCCCCGCCTCTGATTCCCTGCCTCTGATTCCCCGCCTCTGATTCCCTGCCTCAGATTCCCTGCCTCAGATTCCCTGCCTCAGATTCCCTCCCTCTGATTCCCCGCCTTTGATTCCCCGCCTCTTATTCCCAGCCTCTGATTCCCCGCCTCTGATTCCCCGCCTCTGAATCCCCGCCTCTGATTCCCCGCCTCAGATTCCCCGGCTCTGATTCCCTGCCTGAGATTCCCTGCCTCAGATACCCCGCCTCAGATTCCCCGCCTCAGATTCCCCGCCTCAGATACCCCGCCTCAGAATCCCCGCCTCAGAATCCCCGCCTCAGATTCCACGTCTCAGATTCCCCGCCTCAGATTCCCCGCCTCAGATTCCCCGCCTCAGATTCCCCGCCTCAGATTCCCCGCCTCAGATTCCCCGCCTCAGATTCCCCTCCTCAGATTCCCCGCCTCAGATTCCCCGCCTCAGATTCCCTGCCTCAGATTCCCTGCCTCTGATTGCCTGCCTCTGATTCCCTGCCTCTGATTCCCTGCCTCTGATTCCCTGCCTCTGATTCCCTGCCTCTTATTCCCCGCCTCTGATTCCCCGCCTCTGATTCCCCGGCTCTGATTCCCTGCCTCAGATTCCCCGGCTCTGATTCCCTGCATCAGATTCCCTGCCTCAGATTCCCTGCCTCTGATTCCCCGCCTCTGATTCCCTGCCTCTGATTCCCCGCCTCTGATTCCCTGCCTCAGATTCCCTGCCTCAGATTACCTGCCTCTGATTCCCCGCCTTTGATTCCCCGCCTCTTATTCCCCGCCTCTGATTCCCCGCCTCTCTTTCCGTGTCTCTGATTCCCCGCCTCAGATTCCCTGCCTCAGATACCCTGCCTCTGATTCCCCGCCTCTGATTCCCTGCCTCTGATTCCCCGCCTCTGATTCCCTGCCTCTGATTCCCTGCCTCAGATTCCCTGCCTCTGATTCCCCGCCTTTGATTCCCCGCCTCTTATTCCCCGCCTCTGATTCCCCGCCTCTCTTTCCGTGTCTCTGATTCCACGCCTCAGATTCCCTGCCTCAGATACCCTGCCTCTCTTTGCCTGCCTCTATTTCCGTGCCTCTTTCTCTGCATCTAGTTTCCCACATCTGATTTGCCCCCTCTGATTACCCGCCTCTGATTCCATGCCTCTGATTCCCCGCCTCTGATTCCCCGCCTCTTATTCCCCGCCTCTTATTCCCTGCCTCAGATTCACTGCCTCAGATTCCTTTCCTCAGATTCCCTGCCTCTGTTTCCCCGCCTCTGATTCCCCACGTCTGATTCCCCACCTCAGATTCCCCGGCTCTGATTCCCTGCCTGAGATTCCATGCCTCAGATTCCCCACCTCAGATTCCCTGCCTCAGATTCCCTGCCTCAGATTCCCTTTCTCCTATTCCCCGCCTCTGATTCCCTGCCTCTGATTCCCTGCCTCTGATTCCCTGCCTCTGATCCCGCACCTCTGATTCCACGCCTCTCTTTCCTTGTCTCTGATTCCCCGCCTCTGATTCCCTGCCTCTGATACCCTGCCTCTATTTGCCTGCCTCTATTTCCGTGCCTCATTCTCTGCATCTAGTTTCCCAAATCTTATTTGCCCCCTCTGATAACCCGCCTCTGATTCCATGGCTCTAATTCACTGCCTCAGATTCCCTGCCTCAGATACCCCGACTCAGATTTACCGCCTCAGATTCCCCGCCTCAGATTCCCTGTCTCAGATTTCCTGCCTCAGATTCCCTGCCTCAGATTCCCTGCCTCAGATTCCCTGCCTCCGATTCCCCGCCTCTGATTCCCCGCCTCTGATTCCCCGCCTCTGATTACACGCCTCTGATTCCCCGCCTCTGATTCCAGGCCTCTTATTCCCCGCCTCTGATTCCCCACCTCTGATTGCCCGCCACTGATTGCCCGCCTCTGATTCCCCGCCTCTGATTCCCCGCCTCTGATTCCCCACCTCTGTCTGTATGCCTTTCTTTCGCCTCCGCTTTTTCCCCTACACTCTTTCCGCGCCTCTCTTTCCCTCCCTCAATTTCAACAACTCTGTTTGATCTGTTCTGTGTACCTCATTTTCAACACACAAGTTCCAACCACTATGTTTCACCCATCACTTTCCCCGCCTCTATTTTTCCGCCTATGTTTACCCGCCTCTGTTTACCCACCTGTTTCACCGCCTCTGATTCCCCGCCTCTGATTCACCACCTCTGTCTCGACGCCTCTCTTTCGCCTCCACTCTTTCCCCTCCACTCTTTCCGTGCCTGTCCTTCCCTCCCTCAATTTCAACAACACTGTTTGATCTGTCTTGTGTACCTCATTTTAAACACACAACTTCCAACCACTATGTTTTGCCCGCCTCTTTCCCCGCCTCTATTTATCCACCTATGTTTACCTGCCTCTGTTTACCCGCCTGTTTTCCCGCCTCTGATTCCCCACCTTTCATTCCCCGCCTCTCTTTCCCTGCTTCTATTTCCGCGCCTCTTTCTCTGCCTCTCTTTCCCCACATCTCTTTTCCTCCAGCTGATTCCCCGCCTCCGATTCCCCGCCTCTGATTCCCTGCCTCTGATTCCCCGCCTCTGATTCCCTGCCTCAGATTCCCTGCCTCAGATTCCCTGCCTCAGATTCCCGGCCTCTGATTCCCCGCCTCTGATTCCCCGCCTCTTATTCCCCGCCTCTGATTCCCTGCCTCTGATTCCCCGCCTCTGATTCCCTGCCTCAGATTCCCTGCCTCAGATTCCCTGCCTCAGATTCCCTGCCTCTGATTCCCCGCCTTTGATTCCCCGCCTCTTATTCCCCGCCTCTGATTCCCCGCCTCTGATTCCCCGCCTCTGAATCCCCGGCTCTGATTCCCCGCCTCAGATTCCCCGCCTCAGATTCCCCGCCTCAGATTCCCCGCCTCAGATTCCCCGCCTCAGATTACCCGCCTCAGATTCCCCGCCTCAGATTCCCCGCCTCAGATTCCCTGCCTCAGATTCCCTGCCTCTGATTGCCTGCCTCTGATTCACTGCCTCTGATTCCCTACCTCTGATTCCCTGCCTCAGATTCCCTGCCTCAGATTCCTTGCCTCAGATTCCCTGCCTCAGATTCCCTGCCTCTGATTCCCCGCCTTTGATTCCCCGCCTTTGATTCCCCGCTTCTTATTCCCGGCCTCTGATACCCCGCCTCTGATTCCCCGCCTCTGAATCCCCGGCTCTGATTCCCTGCATCAGATTCCCTGCCTCAGATTCCCTGCCTCTGATTCCCCGCCTCTGATTCCCTGCCTCTGATTCCCTGCCTCTGATTCCCTGCCTCTGATTCCCTGCCTCAGATTCCCTGCCTCAGATTCCCTGCCTCTGATTCCCTGCCTCAGATTCCCTGCCTCAGATTCCCTGCCTCTGATTCCCCGCCTCTGATTCCCTGCCTCTGATTCCCCGCCTCTGATTCCCTGCCTCAGATTCCCTGCCTCAGATTCCCTGCCTCATATTCCCTGCCTCTGATTCCCCGCCTTTGATTCCCCGCCTCTTATTCCCCGCCTCTGATTCCCCGCCTCTGATTCCCCGCCTCTGATTCCCTGCCTCTGTTTCCCCGCCACTGAATCCCCGCCTCTGACTCCCCGCCTCAGATTCCCCGGCTCTGATTCCCTGCCTGAGATTCCCTGCCTCAGATACCCCGCCTCAGATTCCCCGCCTCAGATTCCCCGCCTCAGATACCCCGCCTCAGAATCCCCGCCTCAGATTCCCCGCCTCAGATTCCCCATCTCAGATTCCCCGCCTCAGATTCCCCGCCTCAGATTCACCGCCTCAGATTCCCCGCCTCAGATTCCCTGCCTCTGATTGCCTGCCTCTGATTCCCTGCCTCTGATTCCCTGCCTCTGATTCCCTGCCTCTGATTCCCTGCCTCTGATTCCCTGCCTCTGATTCCCTGCCTCTGATTCCCTGCCTCTAAATCCCTGCCTCTGATTCCCTGCCTCTGATTCCCTGCCTCAGATTCCGCGCCTCTGATTCCCCGCCTCTCTTTCCGTGTCTCTGATTCCCCGCCTCAGATTCCCTGCCTCAGATACCCTGCCTCTCTTTGCCTGCCTCTATTTCCGTGCCTCGTTCTCTGCATCTAGTTTCCCACATCTGATTTGCCCCCTCTGATTACCCGCCTCTGATTCCATGCCTCTGATTCCCCGCCTCTGATTCCCCGCCTCTTATTCCCCGCCTCTTATTCCCTGACTCTGATTCCCTGCCTCAGATTCCTTTCATCAGATTCCCTGCCTCTGTTTCCCCGCCTCTGATTCCCCACGTCTGATTCCCCACCTCAGATTCCCCGGCTCTGATTCCCTGCCTGAGATTCCATGCCTCAGATTCCCCGCCTCAGATTCCCTGCCTCAGATTCCCCACCTCAGATTCCCCGCCTCAGATGCCCCACCTCAGATTCCCCGCCTCAGATTCCCCGCCTCAGATTCCCCGCCTCAGTTTCTCGGCCTCAGATTCCCCGCCTCAGATTCCCTGCCTCAGATTCCCTGCCTCAGATTCCCCACCTCAGATTCCCTGCCTCCGATTCCCTGCCTCAGATTCCCTGCCTCAGCTTCCCTTCATCTGATTCCCTTCATCTGATTCCCTCCCTCAGATTCCCTGCCTCTGATTGCCTCCCTCTGATTCCCTGCCTCTGTTTCCCTGCCTCTGATTCCCTGCCTCTGATTCCCTGCCTCTGATTCCCTGCCTCTGATTCCCTGCCTCTGATTCCGCACCTCTGATTCCACGCCTCTCTTTCCTTGTCTCTGATTCCACGCCTCTTATTCCCTGCCTCTGATACCCTGCCTCTCTTTGCCTGCCTCTATTTCCGTGCCTCTTTCTCTGCATCTAGTTTCCCACATCTCATTTGCCCCCTATGATAACCCGCCTCTGATTGCATGCCTCTGATTCACTGCCTCAGATTCCGTGCCTCAGATTCCCCGACTCAGATTTACCGCCTCAGATTCCCCGCCTCAGATTCCCTGCCTCAGATTCCCTGCCTCAGATTCCCTGCCTCAGATTCCCTGCCTCAGATTCCCTGTCTCCTATTCCCCGCCTCTGATTCCCCGCCTCTGATTCCCCGCCTCTGATTCCCAGCCTCTGAATCCCCGCCTCTGAATCCCCGCCTCTGATTCCCCGCCTCTGTTTCCCCGCCTCTGATTCCCCGCCTCTGATTCCCCGCCTCTGATTACACGCCTCTGATTCCCCGCCTCTGATTCCAGGCCTCTTATTCCCCGCCTCTGATTCCCCACCTCTGATTGCCCGCCACTGATTGACCGCCTCTGATTCCCCGCCTCTGATTCCCCGCCTCTGATTCCCCACCTCTGTCTGTATGCCTTTCTTTCGCCTCCGCTTTTTCCCCTACACTCTTTCCGCGCCTCTCTTTCCCTCCCTCAATTTCAACAACTCTGTTTGATCTGTTCTGTGTACCTCATTTTCAACACACAAGTTCCAACCACTATGTTTCACCCATCACTTTCCCTGCCTCTATTTTTCCGCCTATGTTTACCCGCCTCTGTTTACCCACCTGTTTCACCGCCTCTGATTCCCCGCCTCTGATTCCCCACCTCTGTCTCGACGCCTCTCTTTCGCCTCCACTCTTTCCACTCCACTCTTTCCGTGCCTGTCTTTCCCTCCCTCAATTTCAACAACACTGTTTGATCTGTTTTGTGTACCTGATTTTAAACACACAAGTTCCAACCACTATGTTTTGCCCGCCTCTTTCCCCGCAGCTATTTATCCACCTATGTTTACCTGCCTCTGTTTACCCGCCTGTTTCCCCACCTCTGATTCCCCACCTTTCATTCCCCGCCTCTCTTTCCCTGCCTCTATTTCCGCGCCTCTTTCTCTGCCTCTCTTTCCCCACAACGCTTTTCCTCCCGCTGATTCCCCGCCTCTGATTTCCCGCCTCTGATTCCCTGCCTCTGATTCCCCGCCTCTGATTCCCTGCCTCAGATTCCCTGCCTCAGATTCCCTGCCTCTGATTCCCCGCCTCAGATTCCCCGCCTCTTATTCCCCGCCTCTGATTCCCCGCCTCTGATTCCCCGTGTCTGATTCCCTGCCTCAGATTCCCCGGCTCTGATTCCCTGCATCAGATTCCCTGCCTCAGATTCCCTGCCTCTGATTCCCCGCCTCTGATTCCCTGCCTCTGATTCCCCGCCTCTGATTCCTGCCTCAGATTCCCTGCCTCAGATACCCCGCCTCAGATTCCCCGCCTCAGTTTCCCCGCCTCAGATACCCCGCCTCAGAATCCCCGCCTCAGATTCCCCGCCTCAGATTCCCCATCTCAGATTCCCCGCCTCAGATTCCCCGCCTCAGATTCACCGCCTCAGATTCCCCGCCTCAGATTCCCTGCCTCTGATTGCCTGCCTCTGATTCCCTGCCTCTGATTCCCTGCCTCTGATTCCCTGCCTCTGATTCCCTGCCTCTGATTCCCTGCCTCTGATTCCCTGCCTCTGATTCCCTGCCTCTAAATCCCTGCCTCTGATTCCCTGCCTCTGATTCCCTGCCTCAGATTCCGCACCTCTGATTCCCCGCCTCTCTTTCCGTGTCTCTGATTCCCCGCCTCAGATTCCCTGCCTCAGATACCCTGCCTCTCTTTGCCTGCCTCTATTTCCGTGCCTCGTTCTCTGCATCTAGTTTCCCACATCTGATTTGCCCCCTCTGATTACCCGCCTCTGATTCCATGCCTCTGATTCCCCGCCTCTGATTCCCCGCCTCTTATTCCCCGCCTCTTATTCCCTGACTCTGATTCCCTGCCTCAGATTCCTTTCCTCAGATTCCCTGCCTCTGTTTCCCCGCCTCTGATTCCCCACGTCTGATTCCCCACCTCAGATTCCCCGGCTCTGATTCCCTGCCTGAGATTCCATGCCTCAGATTCCCCGCCTCAGATTCCCTGCCTCAGATTCCCCACCTCAGATTCCCCGCCTCAGATGCCCCACCTCAGATTCCCCGCCTCAGATTCCCCGCCTCAGATTCCCCGCCTCAGTTTCTCGGCCTCAGATTCCCCGCCTCAGATTCCCTGCCTCCAATTCCCTGCCTCAGATTCCCTGCCTCAGCTTCCCTTCATCTGATTCCCTTCATCTGATTCCCTCCCTCTGATTCCCTGCCTCTGATTCCCTGCCTCTGATTCCCCGCCTCTGATTCCCCGCCTCAGATTCCCTGACTCAGATTCCCTGCCTCAGATTCCCTGCCTCAGATTTCCTGCCTCAGATTCCCTGCCTCTGATTGCCTCCCTCTGATTCCCTGCCTCTGTTTCCCTGCCTCTGATTCCCTGCCTCTGATTCCCTGCCTCTGATTCCCTGCCTCTGATTCCCTGCCTCTGATTCCGCACCTCTGATTCCACGCCTCTCTTTCCTTGTCTCTGATTCCACGCCTCTGATTCCCTGCCTCTGATACCCTGCCTCTCTTTGCCTGCCTCTATTTCCGTGCCTCTTTCTCTGCATCTAGTTTCCCACATCTCATTTGCCCCCTATGATAACCCGCCTCTGATTGCATGCCTCTGATTCACTGCCTCAGATTCCGTGCCTCAGATTCCCCGACTCAGATTTACCGCCTCAGATTCCCCGCCTCAGATTCCCTGCCTCAGATTCCCTGCCTCAGATTCCCTGCCTCAGATTCCCTGCCTCAGATTCCCTGTCTCCTATTCCCCGCCTCTGATTCCCCGCCTCTGATTCCCCGCCTCTGATTCCCAGCCTCTGAATCCCCGCCTCTGAATCCCCGCCTCTGATTCCCCGCCTCTGTTTCCCCGCCTCTGATTCCCCGCCTCTGATTCCCCGCCTCTGATTACACGCCTCTGATTCCCCGCCTCTGATTCCAGGCCTCTTATTCCCCGCCTCTGATTCCCCACCTCTGATTGCCCGCCACTGATTGACCGCCTCTGATTCCCCGCCTCTGATTCCCCGCCTCTGATTCCCCACCTCTGTCTGTATGCCTTTCTTTCGCCTCCGCTTTTTCCCCTACACTCTTTCCGCGCCTCTCTTTCCCTCCCTCAATTTCAACAACTCTGTTTGATCTGTTCTGTGTACCTCATTTTCAACACACAAGTTCCAACCACTATGTTTCACCCATCACTTTCCCTGCCTCTATTTTTCCGCCTATGTTTACCCGCCTCTGTTTACCCACCTGTTTCACCGCCTCTGATTCCCCGCCTCTGATTCCCCACCTCTGTCTCGACGCTTCTCTTTCGCCTCCACTCTTTCCACTCCACTCTTTCCGTGCCTGTCTTTCCCTCCCTCAATTTCAACAACACTGTTTGATCTGTTTTGTGTACCTGATTTTAAACACACAAGTTCCAACCACTATGTTTTGCCCGCCTCTTTCCCCGCAGCTATTTATCCACCTATGTTTACCTGCCTCTGTTTACCCGCCTGTTTCCCCACCTCTGATTCCCCACCTTTCATTCCCCGCCTCTCTTTCCCTGCCTCTATTTCCGCGCCTCTTTCTCTGCCTCTCTTTCCCCACAACGCTTTTCCTCCCGCTGATTCCCCGCCTCTGATTTCCCGCCTCTGATTCCCTGCCTCTGATTCCCCGCCTCTGATTCCCTGCCTCAGATTCCCTGCCTCAGATTCCCTGCCTCTGATTCCCCGCCTCAGATTCCCCGCCTCTTATTCCCCGCCTCTGATTCCCCGCCTCTGATTCCCCGTGTCTGATTCCCTGCCTCAGATTCCCCGGCTCTGATTCCCTGCATCAGATTCCCTGCCTCAGATTCCCTGCCTCTGATTCCCCGCCTCTGATTCCCTGCCTCTGATTCCCCGCCTCTGATTCCTGCCTCAGATTCCCTGCCTCAGATTCCCTGCCTCAGATTCCCCATCTCAGATTCCCCGCCTCAGATTCCCCGCCTCTTATTCCCCGCCTCTGATTCCCCGCCTCTGATTCCCCGTGTCTGATTCCCTGCCTCAGATTCCCCGGCTCTTATTCCCTGCATCAGATTCCCTGCCTCAGATTCCCTGCCTCTGATTCCCCGCCTCTGATTCCCTGCCTCTGATTCCTCGCCTCTGATTCCTGCCTCAGATTCCCTGCCTCAGATTCCCTGCCTCAGATTTCCTGCTTCTGATTCCCCGCCTTTCATTCCCTGCCTCTTATTCCCCGCCTCTGATTCCCAGCCTCTGATTCCCCGCCTCTGATTCCCTGCCTCTGATTCCCTGCCTCTGATTCCCTGCCTCTGATTCCCTGCCTCTGATTCCCTGCCTCTTATTCCCCGCCTCAGATTCCCCGCCTCAGATACCCCGCCTCAGAATCCCCGCCTCAGATTCCCCGCCTCAGATTCCCCGTCTCAGATTCCCCGCCTCAGATTCCCCGCCTCAGATTCCCCGCCTCAGATTCCCCGCCTCAGATTCCCCGCCTCAGATTCCCCGCCTCAGATTCCCCGCCTCAGATTCCCTGCCTCAGATTCCCTGCCTCTGATTGCCTGCCTCTGATTCCCTGCCTCTGATTCCCTGCCTCTGATTCCCTGCCTCTGATTCCCTGCCTCTGATTCCCTGCCTCTGATTCCCTGCCTCTGATTCCCTGCCTCTATTCCCTGCCTCTGATTCCCCGCCTCAGATTCCCTGCCTCAGATACCCTGCCTCTCTTTGCCTGCCTCTATTTCCGTGCCTCTTTCTCTGCATCTAGTTTCCCACATCTGATTTGCCCCCTCTGATTACCTGCCTCTGATTCCATGCCTCTGATTCCCCGCCTCTGATTCCCCGCCTCTTATTCCCCGCCTCTTATTCCCTGCCTCAGATTCCCTGCCTCAGATTCCTTTCCTCAGATTCCCTGCCTCTGTTTCCCCGCCTCTGAATCCCCACGTCTGATTCCCCACCTCAGATTCCCCGGCTCTGATTCCCTGCCTGAGATTCCATGCCTCAGATTCCCCGCCTCAGATTCCCTGCCTCTGATTCCCTGCCTCTGATTCCCTGCCTCTGATTCCCTGCCTCTGATACCTTGCCTCTCTTTGCCTGCCTCTATTTCCATGCCTCTTTCTCTGCATCTAGTTTCCCAAATCTCATTTGCCCCCTCTGATAACCCGCCTCTGATTCCATGCCTCTGATTCACTGCCTCAGATACCCCGACTCAGATTTACCGCCTCAGATTCCCCGCCTCAGATTCCCTGTCTCAGATTCCCTGCCTCAGATTCCCTGCCTCAGATTCCATGCCTCCGATTCCCCGCCTCTGATTCCCCGCCTCTGATTCCCCGCCTCTGATTCCCAGCCTCTGAATCCCCGCCTCTGAATCCCCGCCTCTGATTCCCCGCCTCTGTTTCCCCGCCTCTGATTCCCCGCACCTGATTCCCCGCCTCTGATTCCACGCCTCTGATTCCCCGCCTCTGATTCCAGGCCTCTTATTCCCCGCCTCTGATTCCCCACCTCTGATTGCCTGCCACTGATTGCCCGCCTCTGATTCCCCGCCTCTGATTCCCCGCCTCTGATTCCCCACCTCTGTCTATATGCCTCTCTTTCGCCTCCGCTTTTTCCCCTACACTCTTTCCGCGCCTCTCTTTCCCTCCCTCAATTTGAACAACTCTGTTTGATCTGTTCTGTGTACCTCATTTTCAACACACAAGTTCCAACCACTATGTTTCACCCATCACTTTCCCCGCCTCTATTTTTCCGCCTATGTTTACCCGCCTCTGTTTACCCAACTGTTTCACTGCCTCTGATTACCCGCCTCTGATTCACCACCTCTGTCTCGACGCCTCTCTTTCGCCTCCACTCTTTCCCCTCCACTCTTTCCGTGCCTGTCTTTGCCTCCCTCAATTTCAACAACACTGTTTGATCTGTTTTGTGTACCTCATTTTAAACACACAACTTCCAACCACTATGTTTTGCCCGCCTCTTTCCCCGCCTCAATTTATCCACCTATGTTTACCTGCCTCTGTTTACCCGCCTGTTTCCCCGCCTCTGATTCCCCACCTTTCATTCCCCGCCTCTCTTTCCCTGCCTCTATTTCCGCGCCTCTTTCTCTGCCTCTCTTTCCCCACATCTCTTTTCCTCCAGCTGATTCCCCGCCTCTGATTCCCCGCCTCTGATTCCCTGCCTCTGATTCCCCGCCTCTGATTCCCTGCCTCAGATTCCCTGCCTCAGATTCCCTGCCTCAGATTCCCGGCCTCTGATTCCCCGCCTCTGATTCCCCGCCTCTTATTCCCCGCCTCTGATTCCCTGCCTCTGATTCCCCGCCTCTGATTCCCCGCCTCTGATTACACGCCTCTGATTCCCCGCCTCTGATTCCAGGCCTCTTATTCCCCGCCTCTGATTCCCCACCTCTGATTGCCCGCCACTGATTGCCCGCCTCTGATTCCCCGCCTCTGATTCCCCGCCTCTGATTCCCCACCTCTGTCTGTATGCCTTTCTTTCGCCTCCGCTTTTTCCCCTACACTCTTTCCGCGCCTCTCTTTCCCTCCCTCAATTTCAACAACTCTGTTTGATCTGTTCTGTGTACCTCATTTTCAACACACAAGTTCCAACCACTATGTTTCACCCATCACTTTCCCCGCCTCTATTTTTCCGCCTATGTTTACCCGCCTCTGTTTACCCACCTGTTTCACCGCCTCTGATTCCCCGCCTCTGATTCCCCACCTCTGTCTCGACGCCTCTCTTTCGCCTCCACTCTTTCCACTCCACTCTTTCCGTGCCTGTCTTTCCCTCCCTCAATTTCAACAACACTGTTTGATCTGTTTTGTGTACCTGATTTTAAACACACAAGTTCCAACCACTATGTTTTGCCCGCCTCTTTCCCCGCCGCTATTTATCCACCTATGTTTACCTGCCTCTGTTTACCCGCCTGTTTCCCCACCTCTGATTCCCCACCTTTCATTCCCCGCCTCTCTTTCCCTGCCTCTATTTCCGCACCTCTTTCTCTGCCTCTCTTTCCCCACAACGCTTTTCCTCCCGCTGATTCCCCGCCTCTGATTTCCCGCCTCTGATTCCCTGCCTCTGATTCCCCACCTCTGATTCCCTGCCTCAGATTCCCTGCCTCAGATTCCCTGCCTCAGATTCCCTGCCTCTGATTCCCCGCCTCAGATTCCCCGCCTCTTATTCCCCGCCTCTGATTCCCCGCCTCTGATTCCCTGCTTCTGATTCCCCGCCTTTGATTCCCTGCCTCTTATTCCCCGCCTCTTATTCCCCGCCTCTTATTCCCCGCCTCTGATTCCCCGTGTCTGATTCCCTGCCTCAGATTCCCCGGCTCTTATTCCCTGCATCAGATTCCCTGCCTCAGATTCCCTGCCTCTGATTCCCCGCCTCTGATTCCCTGCCTCTGATTCCTCGCCTCTGATTCCTGCCTCAGATTCCCTGCCTCAGATTCCCTGCCTCAGATTCCCTGCCTCAGATTCCCCACCTCAGATTCCCCGCCTCAGATGCCCCACCTCAGATTCCCCGCCTCAGATTCCCCGCCTCAGATTCCCCGCCTCAGTTTCTCGGCCTCAGATTCCCCGCCTCAGATTCCCTGCCTCCGATTCCCTGCCTCAGATTCCCTGCCTCAGCTTCCCTTCATCTGATTCCCTTCATCTGATTCCCTCCCTCTGATTCCCTGCCTCTGATTCCCTGCCTCTGATTCCCCGCCTCTGATTCCCCGCCTCAGATTCCCTGACTCAGATTCCCTGCCTCAGATTCCCTGCCTCAGATTTCCTGCCTCAGATTCCCTGCCTCTGATTGCCTCCCTCTGATTCCCTGCCTCTGTTTCCCTGCCTCTGATTCCCTGCCTCTGATTCCCTGCCTCTGATTCCCTGCCTCTGATTCCCTGCCTCTGATTCCGCACCTCTGATTCCACGCCTCTCTTTCCTTGTCTCTGATTCCACGCCTCTGATTCCCTGCCTCTGATACCCTGCCTCTCTTTGCCTGCCTCTATTTCCGTGCCTCTTTCTCTGCATCTAGTTTCCCACATCTCATTTGCCCCCTATGATAACCCGCCTCTGATTGCATGCCTCTGATTCACTGCCTCAGATTCCGTGCCTCAGATTCCCCGACTCAGATTTACCGCCTCAGATTCCCCGCCTCAGATTCCCTGCCTCAGATTCCCTGCCTCAGATTCCCTGCCTCAGATTCCCTGCCTCAGATTCCCTGTCTCCTATTCCCCGCCTCTGATTCCCCGCCTCTGATTCCCCGCCTCTGATTCCCAGCCTCTGAATCCCCGCCTCTGAATCCCCGCCTCTGATTCCCCGCCTCTGTTTCCCCGCCTCTGATTCCCCGCCTCTGATTCCCCGCCTCTGATTACACGCCTCTGATTCCCCGCCTCTGATTCCAGGCCTCTTATTCCCCGCCTCTGATTCCCCACCTCTGATTGCCCGCCACTGATTGACCGCCTCTGATTCCCCGCCTCTGATTCCCCGCCTCTGATTCCCCACCTCTGTCTGTATGCCTTTCTTTCGCCTCCGCTTTTTCCCCTACACTCTTTCCGCGCCTCTCTTTCCCTCCCTCAATTTCAACAACTCTGTTTGATCTGTTCTGTGTACCTCATTTTCAACACACAAGTTCCAACCACTATGTTTCACCCATCACTTTCCCTGCCTCTATTTTTCCGCCTATGTTTACCCGCCTCTGTTTACCCACCTGTTTCACCGCCTCTGATTCCCCGCCTCTGATTCCCCACCTCTGTCTCGACGCTTCTCTTTCGCCTCCACTCTTTCCACTCCACTCTTTCCGTGCCTGTCTTTCCCTCCCTCAATTTCAACAACACTGTTTGATCTGTTTTGTGTACCTGATTTTAAACACACAAGTTCCAACCACTATGTTTTGCCCGCCTCTTTCCCCGCAGCTATTTATCCACCTATGTTTACCTGCCTCTGTTTACCCGCCTGTTTCCCCACCTCTGATTCCCCACCTTTCATTCCCCGCCTCTCTTTCCCTGCCTCTATTTCCGCGCCTCTTTCTCTGCCTCTCTTTCCCCACAACGCTTTTCCTCCCGCTGATTCCCCGCCTCTGATTTCCCGCCTCTGATTCCCTGCCTCTGATTCCCCGCCTCTGATTCCCTGCCTCAGATTCCCTGCCTCAGATTCCCTGCCTCTGATTCCCCGCCTCAGATTCCCCGCCTCTTATTCCCCGCCTCTGATTCCCCGCCTCTGATTCCCCGTGTCTGATTCCCTGCCTCAGATTCCCCGGCTCTGATTCCCTGCATCAGATTCCCTGCCTCAGATTCCCTGCCTCTGATTCCCCGCCTCTGATTCCCTGCCTCTGATTCCCCGCCTCTGATTCCTGCCTCAGATTCCCTGCCTCAGATTCCCTGCCTCAGATTCCCCATCTCAGATTCCCCGCCTCAGATTCCCCGCCTCTTATTCCCCGCCTCTGATTCCCCGCCTCTGATTCCCCGTGTCTGATTCCCTGCCTCAGATTCCCCGGCTCTTATTCCCTGCATCAGATTCCCTGCCTCAGATTCCCTGCCTCTGATTCCCCGCCTCTGATTCCCTGCCTCTGATTCCTCGCCTCTGATTCCTGCCTCAGATTCCCTGCCTCAGATTCCCTGCCTCAGATTTCCTGCTTCTGATTCCCCGCCTTTCATTCCCTGCCTCTTATTCCCCGCCTCTGATTCCCAGCCTCTGATTCCCCGCCTCTGATTCCCTGCCTCTGATTCCCTGCCTCTGATTCCCTGCCTCTGATTCCCTGCCTCTGATTCCCTGCCTCTTATTCCCCGCCTCAGATTCCCCGCCTCAGATACCCCGCCTCAGAATCCCCGCCTCAGATTCCCCGCCTCAGATTCCCCGTCTCAGATTCCCCGCCTCAGATTCCCCGCCTCAGATTCCCCGCCTCAGATTCCCCGCCTCAGATTCCCCGCCTCAGATTCCCCGCCTCAGATTCCCCGCCTCAGATTCCCTGCCTCAGATTCCCTGCCTCTGATTGCCTGCCTCTGATTCCCTGCCTCTGATTCCCTGCCTCTGATTCCCTGCCTCTGATTCCCTGCCTCTGATTCCCTGCCTCTGATTCCCTGCCTCTGATTCCCTGCCTCTATTCCCTGCCTCTGATTCCCCGCCTCAGATTCCCTGCCTCAGATACCCTGCCTCTCTTTGCCTGCCTCTATTTCCGTGCCTCTTTCTCTGCATCTAGTTTCCCACATCTGATTTGCCCCCTCTGATTACCTGCCTCTGATTCCATGCCTCTGATTCCCCGCCTCTGATTCCCCGCCTCTTATTCCCCGCCTCTTATTCCCTGCCTCAGATTCCCTGCCTCAGATTCCTTTCCTCAGATTCCCTGCCTCTGTTTCCCCGCCTCTGAATCCCCACGTCTGATTCCCCACCTCAGATTCCCCGGCTCTGATTCCCTGCCTGAGATTCCATGCCTCAGATTCCCCGCCTCAGATTCCCTGCCTCTGATTCCCTGCCTCTGATTCCCTGCCTCTGATTCCCTGCCTCTGATACCTTGCCTCTCTTTGCCTGCCTCTATTTCCATGCCTCTTTCTCTGCATCTAGTTTCCCAAATCTCATTTGCCCCCTCTGATAACCCGCCTCTGATTCCATGCCTCTGATTCACTGCCTCAGATACCCCGACTCAGATTTACCGCCTCAGATTCCCCGCCTCAGATTCCCTGTCTCAGATTCCCTGCCTCAGATTCCCTGCCTCAGATTCCATGCCTCCGATTCCCCGCCTCTGATTCCCCGCCTCTGATTCCCCGCCTCTGATTCCCAGCCTCTGAATCCCCGCCTCTGAATCCCCGCCTCTGATTCCCCGCCTCTGTTTCCCCGCCTCTGATTCCCCGCACCTGATTCCCCGCCTCTGATTCCACGCCTCTGATTCCCCGCCTCTGATTCCAGGCCTCTTATTCCCCGCCTCTGATTCCCCACCTCTGATTGCCTGCCACTGATTGCCCGCCTCTGATTCCCCGCCTCTGATTCCCCGCCTCTGATTCCCCACCTCTGTCTATATGCCTCTCTTTCGCCTCCGCTTTTTCCCCTACACTCTTTCCGCGCCTCTCTTTCCCTCCCTCAATTTGAACAACTCTGTTTGATCTGTTCTGTGTACCTCATTTTCAACACACAAGTTCCAACCACTATGTTTCACCCATCACTTTCCCCGCCTCTATTTTTCCGCCTATGTTTACCCGCCTCTGTTTACCCAACTGTTTCACTGCCTCTGATTACCCGCCTCTGATTCACCACCTCTGTCTCGACGCCTCTCTTTCGCCTCCACTCTTTCCCCTCCACTCTTTCCGTGCCTGTCTTTGCCTCCCTCAATTTCAACAACACTGTTTGATCTGTTTTGTGTACCTCATTTTAAACACACAACTTCCAACCACTATGTTTTGCCCGCCTCTTTCCCCGCCTCAATTTATCCACCTATGTTTACCTGCCTCTGTTTACCCGCCTGTTTCCCCGCCTCTGATTCCCCACCTTTCATTCCCCGCCTCTCTTTCCCTGCCTCTATTTCCGCGCCTCTTTCTCTGCCTCTCTTTCCCCACATCTCTTTTCCTCCAGCTGATTCCCCGCCTCTGATTCCCCGCCTCTGATTCCCTGCCTCTGATTCCCCGCCTCTGATTCCCTGCCTCAGATTCCCTGCCTCAGATTCCCTGCCTCAGATTCCCGGCCTCTGATTCCCCGCCTCTGATTCCCCGCCTCTTATTCCCCGCCTCTGATTCCCTGCCTCTGATTCCCCGCCTCTGATTCCCCGCCTCTGATTACACGCCTCTGATTCCCCGCCTCTGATTCCAGGCCTCTTATTCCCCGCCTCTGATTCCCCACCTCTGATTGCCCGCCACTGATTGCCCGCCTCTGATTCCCCGCCTCTGATTCCCCGCCTCTGATTCCCCACCTCTGTCTGTATGCCTTTCTTTCGCCTCCGCTTTTTCCCCTACACTCTTTCCGCGCCTCTCTTTCCCTCCCTCAATTTCAACAACTCTGTTTGATCTGTTCTGTGTACCTCATTTTCAACACACAAGTTCCAACCACTATGTTTCACCCATCACTTTCCCCGCCTCTATTTTTCCGCCTATGTTTACCCGCCTCTGTTTACCCACCTGTTTCACCGCCTCTGATTCCCCGCCTCTGATTCCCCACCTCTGTCTCGACGCCTCTCTTTCGCCTCCACTCTTTCCACTCCACTCTTTCCGTGCCTGTCTTTCCCTCCCTCAATTTCAACAACACTGTTTGATCTGTTTTGTGTACCTGATTTTAAACACACAAGTTCCAACCACTATGTTTTGCCCGCCTCTTTCCCCGCCGCTATTTATCCACCTATGTTTACCTGCCTCTGTTTACCCGCCTGTTTCCCCACCTCTGATTCCCCACCTTTCATTCCCCGCCTCTCTTTCCCTGCCTCTATTTCCGCGCCTCTTTCTCTGCCTCTCTTTCCCCACAACGCTTTTCCTCCCGCTGATTCCCCGCCTCTGATTTCCCGCCTCTGATTCCCTGCCTCTGATTCCCCACCTCTGATTCCCTGCCTCAGATTCCCTGCCTCAGATTCCCTGCCTCAGATTCCCTGCCTCTGATTCCCCGCCTCAGATTCCCCGCCTCTTATTCCCCGCCTCTGATTCCCCGCCTCTGATTCCCTGCTTCTGATTCCCCGCCTTTGATTCCCTGCCTCTTATTCCCCGCCTCTTATTCCCCGCCTCTTATTCCCCGCCTCTGATTCCCCGTGTCTGATTCCCTGCCTCAGATTCCCCGGCTCTTATTCCCTGCATCAGATTCCCTGCCTCAGATTCCCTGCCTCTGATTCCCCGCCTCTGATTCCCTGCCTCTGATTCCTCGCCTCTGATTCCTGCCTCAGATTCCCTGCCTCAGATTCCCTGCCTCAGATTTCCTGCTTCTGATTCCCCGCCTTTCATTCCCTGCCTCTTATTCCCCGCCTCTGATTCCCAGCCTCTGATTCCCCGCCTCTGATTCCCTGCCTCTGATTCCCTGCCTCTGATTCCCTGCCTCTGATTCCCTGCCTCTGATTCCCTGCCTCTTATTCCCCGCCTCAGATTCCCCGCCTCAGATACCCCGCCTCAGAATCCCCGCCTCAGATTCCCCGCCTCAGATTCCCCGTCTCAGATTCCCCGCCTCAGATTCCCCGCCTCAGATTCCCCGCCTCAGATTCCCCGCCTCAGATTCCCCGCCTCAGATTCCCCGCCTCAGATTCCCCGCCTCAGATTCCCCGCCTCAGATTCCCTGCCTCAGATTCCCTGCCTCTGATTGCCTGCCTCTGATTCCCTGCCTCTGATTCCCTGCCTCTGATTCCCTGCCTCTGATTCCCTGCCTCTGATTCCCTGCCTCTGATTCCCTGCCTCTGATTCCCTGCCTCTGATTCCCTGCCTCTGATTCCCTGCCTCTGATTCCCTGCCTCTGATTCCGCGCCTCTGATTCCCCGCATCTCTTTCCGTGTCTCTGATTCCCCGCCTCAGATTCCCTGCCTCAGATACCCTGCCTCTCTTTGCCTGCCTCTATTTCCGTGCCTCTTTCTCTGCATCTAGTTTCCCACATCTGATTTGCCCCCTCTGATTACCCGCCTCTGATTCCATGCCTCTGATTCCCCGCCTCTGATTCCCCGCCTCTTATTCCCCGCCTCTTATTCCCTGCCTCAGATTCCCTGCCTCAGATTCCTTTCCTCAGATTCCCTGCCTCTGTTTCCCCGCCTCTGAATCCCCACGTCTGATTCCCCACCTCAGATTCCCCGGCTCTGATTCCCTGCCTGAGATTCCATGCCTCAGATTCCCCGCCTCAGATTCCCTGCCTCAGATTCCCTGCCTCAGATTCCCTGTCTCCTATTCCCCGCCTCTGATTCCTTGCCTCTGATTCCCTGCCTCTGATTCCCTGCCTCTGATTCCGCACCTCTGATTCCACGCCTCTCTTTCCTTGTCTCTGATTCCCCGCCTCTGATTCCCTGCCTCTGATACCCTGCCTCTCTTTGCCTGCCTCTATTTCCATGCCTCTTTCTCTGCATCTAGTTTCCCAAATCTCATTTGCCCCCTCTGATAACCCGCCTCTGATTCCATGCCTCTGAATCCCCGGCTCTGATTCCCTGCATCAGATTCCCTGCCTCAGATTCCCTGCCTCTGATTCCCCGCCTCTGATTCCCTGCCTCTGATTCCCCGCCTCTGATTCCCTGCCTCAGATTCCCAGCCTCAGATTCCCCGCCTCAGATTCCCCGTCTCAGATTCCCCGCCTCAGATTCCCCGCCTCAGATTCCCCGCTTCAGATTCCCCGCCTCAGATTCCCCGCCTCAGATTCGCCGCCTCAGATTCCCCGCCTCAGATTCCCCGCCTCAGATTCCCTGCCTCAGATTCCCTGCCTCTGATTGCCTGCCTCTGATTCCCTGCCTCTGATTCCCTACCTCTGATTCCCTGCCTCAGATTCCCTGCCTCAGATTCCCTGCCTCAGATTCCCTGCGTCAGATTCCCTGCCTCTGATTCCCCGCCTTTGATTCCCCGCCTCTTATTCCCCGCCTCTGATTCCCCGCCTCTGATTCCCCGCCCCTGAATCCCCGGCTCTGATTCACTGCCTCAGATTCCGTGCCTCAGATTCCCTGCCTCAGATTCCCTGCCTCAGATTCCCTGTCTCCTATTCCCCGCCTCTGATTCCCCGCCTCTTATTCCCCGCATTTGATTCCCCGCCTCTCATTCCCCGCCTCTGAATCCCCGCCTCTGATTCCCCGCCTCAGATTCCCCGGCTCTGATTCCCTGCCTGAGATTCCCTGCCTCAGATACCCCGCCTCAGATTCCCCGCCTCAGATTCCCCGCCTCAGATTCCCCGCCTCAGAATCCCCGCCTCAGATTCCCCGCCTCAGATTCCCCGTCTCAGATTCCCCGCCTCAGATTCCCCGCCTCAGATTCCCCGCCTCAGATTCCCCGCCTCAGATTCCCCGCCTCAGATTCGCCGCCTCAGATTCCCCGCCTCAGATTCCCCGCCTCAGATTCCCTGCCTCAGATTCCCTGCCTCTGATTGCCTGCCTATGATTCCCTGCCTCTGATTCCCTACCTCTGATTCCCTGCCTCAGGTTCCCTGCCTCAGATTCCCTGCCTCAGATTCCCTGCCTCAGATTCCCTGCCTCTGATTCCCCGCCTTTGATTCCCCGCCTCTTATTCCCCGCCTCTGATTCCCCGCCTCTGATTCCCCGCCTCTGAATCCCCGGCTCTGATTCCCTGCATCAGATTCCCTGCCTCAGATTCCCTGCCTCTGATTCCCCGCCTCTGATTCCCTGCCTCTGATTGCCTGCCTCTGATTCCCTGCCTCTGATTCCCTGCCTCAGATTCCCTGCCTCAGATTCCCTGCCTCAGATTCCCTGCCTCTGATTCCCCGCCTTTGATTCCCCGCCTCTTATTCCCCGCCTCTGATTCCCCGCCTCTGATTCCCCGCCTCTGAATCCCCGGCTCTGATTCCCTGCATCAGATTCCCTGCCTCAGATTCCCTGCCTCTGATTCCCTGCCTCTGATTCCCTGCCTCAGATTCCCTGCCTCAGATTCCCTGCCTCTGATTCCCTGCCTCTGATTACCCGCCTCTGATTCCCTGCCTCAGATTCCCTGCCTCAGATTCCCTGCCTCATATTCCCTGCCTCTGATTCCCCGCCTTTGATTCCCCGCCTCTTATTCCCCGCCTCTGATTCCCCGCCTCTGATTCCCCGCCTCTGATTCCCTGCCTCTGATTCCCCACCACTGATTCCCTGCCTGAGATTCCCTGCCTCAGATACCACGCCTCAGATTCCCCGCCTCAGATTCCCCACCTCAGATACCCCGCCTCAGAATCCCCGCCTCAGATTCCCCGCCTCAGATTCCCCATCTCAGATTCCCCGCCTCAGATTCCCCGCCTCAGATTGCCCGCCTCAGATTCCCCGCCTCAGATTCCCTGCCTCAGATTCCCCGCCTCAGATTCCCCGCCTCAGATTCCCCGCATCAGATTACCCGCCTCAGATTCCCTGCCTCTGATTGCCTGCCTCTGATTCCCTGCCTCTGATTCCCTGCCTCTGATTCCCTGCCTCTGATTCCCTGCCTCTGATTCCCTGCCTCTGATTCCCTGCCTCTGATTCCCTGCCTCTAAATCCCTGCCTCTGATTCCCTGCCTCTGATTCCCCGTCTCATATTCCCTGCCTCAGATACCCTGCCTCTCTTTGCCTGCCTCTATTTCCGTGCCTCTTTCTCTGCATCTAGTTTCCCACATCTGATTTGCCCACTCTGATTACCCGCCTCTGATTCCATGCCTCTGATTCCCCGCCTCTGATTCCCCGCCTCTTATTCCCCGCCTCTTATTCCCTGACTCAGATTCCCTGCCTCAGATTCCTTTCCTCAGATTCCCTGCCTCTGTTTCCCCGCCTCTGATTCCCCACGTCAGATTCCCCACCTCAGATTCCCCGGCTCTGATTCCCTGCCTGAGATTCCATGCCTCAGATTCCCCGCCTCAGATTCCCTGCCTCAGATTCCCCGCCTCAGATTCCCCGCCTCAGATGCCCCACCTCAGATTCCCCGCCTCAGATTCCCCGCCTCAGATTCCCCGCCTCAGTTTCTCCGCCTCAGATTCCCCGCCTCAGATTCCCTGCCTCAGATTCCCTGCCTCAGATTTCCTGCCTCAGATTCCCTGCCTCTGATTGCCTCCCTCTGATTCCCTGCCTCTGTTTCCCTGCCTCTGATTCCCCGCCTCTGATTCCCCGCCTCAGATTCCCCGCCTCAGATTCCCTGCCTCAGATTCCCTGCCTCAGATTCCCTGCCTCTGATTCCCCGCCTCTGATTCCCCGCCTCAGATTCCCTGCCTCAGATTCCCTGCCTCAGATTCCCTGCCTCAGATTTCCTGCCTCAGATTCCCTGCCTCTGTTTCCCTGCCTCTGATTCCCTGCCTCTGATTCCCTGTCTCTGATTCCCTGCCTCTGATTCCCTGCCTCTGATTCCGCACCTCTGATTCCACGCCTCTCTTTCCTTGTCTCTGATTCCACGCCTCTGATTCCCTGCCTCTGATACCCTGCCTCTCTTTGCCTGCCTCTATTTCCGTGCCTCTTTCTCTGCATCTAGTTTCCCACATCTCATTTGCCCCCTCTGATAACCCGCCTCTGATTGCATGCCTCTGATTCACTGCCTCAGATTCCGTGCCCCAGATTCCCCGACTCAGATTTACCGCCTCAGATTCCCCGCCTCAGATTCCCTGCCTCAGATTCCCTGCCTCAGATTCCCTGCCTCAGATTCCCTGCCTCAGATTCCCTGTCTCCTATTCCCCGCCTCTGATTCCCCGCCTCTGATTCCCCGCCTCTGATTCCCAGCCTCTGAATCCCCGCCTCTGAATCCCCGCCTCTGATTCCCCGCCTCTGTTTCCCCGCCTCTGATTCCCCGCCTCTGATTCCCCGCCTCTGATTCCACGCCTCTGATTCCCCGCCTCTGATTCCACGCCTCTGATTCCCCGCCTCTGATTCCCCGCCTCTGATTCCCCGCCTCTGATTCCCTGCCTCTGATTCCCCGCCTCAGATTCCCTGCCTCAGATTCCCCGCCTCTGATTCCCCGCCTCTGATTCCCCGCCTCAGATTCCCCGGCTCTGATTCCCTGCATCAGATTCCCCGGCTCTGATTCCCTGCATCAGATTCCCTGCCTCAGATTCCCTGCCTCTGATTCCCCGCCTCTGATTCCACGACTCTGATTCCCCGCCTCTGATTCCCCGCCTCAGATTCCCCGGCTCTGATTCCCTGCATCAGATTCCCTGCCTCTGATTCCCCGCCTCTGATTCCCCGGCTCTGATTCCCTGCCTCAGATTCCCCGCATCTGATTCCCCGCCTCTGATTAACCGCCTCTGATTCCCCGCCTCTGATTCCACGCCTCAGATTCCCCGGCTCTGATTCCCTGCATCAGATTCCCCGCATCTGATTCCCCGCCTCTGATTCCCCGCCTCTGATTCCCCGCCTCTGATTCCCCGCCTCTGATTCCACGCCTCTGATTCCACGCCTCTGATTCCCCGCCTCTGAATCCCCGCCTCAGATTCCCCTCCTCTGATTCCCCACCTCAGATTCCCTGGCTTTGATTCCCCGCCTCTGATTCCCCGCCTCTGATTCCCCGCCTCTGATTCCCTGCCTCTGATTCCCCACCTCTGATTCCCCGCCTCTGATTCCCCGCCTCTGATTCCCCGCCTCTGAATCCCCGCCTCAGATTCCCCTCCTCTGATTCCCCACCTCAGATTCCCTGGCTTTGATTCCCCGCCTCTGATTCCCCGCCTCTGATTCCCCGCCTCTGATTCCCTGCCTCTGATTCCCTGCATCTTATTCCCTGCCTCTGATTCCCCGCCTCTGATTCCCCGCCTCTGATTCCCCTCCTCTGATTCCCCACCTCAGATTCCCTGGCTTTGATTCCCTGCCTCTGATTCCCTGCATCTTATTCCCTGCCTCTGATTCCACGCCTCTGATTCCCCGCCTCTGAATCCCCGCCTCAGATTCCCCGGCTCTGATTCCCTGCATCAGATTCCCTGCCTCAGCTTCCCTGCCTCTGATTCCCTGCATCTTATTCCCTGCCTCTGATTCCCCGCCTCTGATTCCCCGCCTCTGATTCCCCGACTCTGATTCCCCACCTCTGATTCCCCGCCTCTGATTCCCCGCCTCTGATTCCCCGCCTCTGATTCCCCGCCTCTGATTCCCCGCCTCTGATTCCCCGCCTCTGATTCCCCGCCTCTGATTCCCCGCCTCTGATTCCCTGCCTCTGATTCCCCGCCTCTGATTCCCCGCCTCTGATTCCCTGCCTCTGATTCCCCGCCTCTGATTCCCCGCCTCTGATTCCCCGCCTCTGATTCCCCGCCTCTGATTCCCCGCCTCTGATTCCCCGCCTCTGATTCCCCGCCTCAGATTCCTCTGCTCTGATTCCCTGCCTCAGATTCCCTGCGTCAGATTCCCCGCCTCTGATTTCCCGCCTCTGATTCCCCGCCTCTGATTCCCTGCCTCTGATTCCCCGCCTCTGATTCCCTGCATCAGATTCCCTGCCTCAGCTTCCCTGCCTCTGATTCCCTGCATCTTATTCCCTGCCTCTGATTCCCCGCCTCTGATTCCCCGCCTCTGATTCCCCGACTCTGATTCCCCACCTCTGATTCCCCGCCTCTGATTCCCCGCCTCTGATTCCCCGCCTCTGATTCCCCGCCTCTGATTCCCCGCCTCTGATTCCCCGCCTCTGATTCCCCGCCTCTGATTCCCCGCCTCTGATTCCCCGCCTCTGATTCCCCGCCTCTGATTCCCTGCCTCTGATTCCCCGCCTCTGATTCCCCACCTCTGATTCCCCGCCTCTGATTCCCCGCCTCTGATTCCCCGCCTCTGATTCCCCGCCTCTGATTCCCTGCCTCTGATTCCCCGCCTCTGATTCCCTGCCTCAGATTCCCTGCCTCAGATTCCTCTGCTCTGATTCCCTGCCTCAGATTCCCTGCCTCAGATTCCCCGCCTCTGATTCCACGCCTCTGATTCCCCGACTCTGAATCCCCGCCTCTGATTCCCCGCCTCTGATTCCCTGCCTCTGATTTCCCGCCTCTGATTCCCCGCCTCTGATTCCACGCCTCTGATTCCCCGCCTCAGATTCCCTGCCTCAGATTCCCCGGCTCTGATTCCCCGCCTCTGATTCCCCGCCTCTGATTCCCCGCCTCAGATTCCCTGGCTCTGATTCCCTGGCTCAGATTCATGCCTTAGATTCCTTGCCTCTGATTCCCCGCCTCTGATTCCTCGCCTCAGATTCCTCTGCTCTGATTCCCTGCCTCAGATTCCCTGCCTCAGATTCCCCGCCTCTGATTTCCCGCCTCTGATTCCCCGCCTCTGATTCCACGCCTCCGATTCCCCGACTCTGATTCCCTGCCTCAGATTCCCCGCATCTGATTACCCGCCTCTGATTCCCCGCCTCTGATTCCCCGCCTCTGATTCCCCGCCTCTGATTCCCTGCCTCTGATTCCCCGCCTCTGATTCCCCGCCTCTGATTCCCCGCCTCTGATTCCCCGACTCTGATTCCCCGCCTCTGATTCCCCGCCTCTGAATAACCGCCTCTGATTCCCCGCCTCTGATTCCCCGCCTCAGATTCCCCGCCTCAGATTCCACGGCTCTGATTCCCTGCATCAGATTCCCTGCCTCTGATTCCCCGCCTCTGATTCCCCGCCTCTGATTCCCCTCCTCTGATTCCCCACCTCTGATTCCCCGCCTCTGATTCCCCACCTCTGATTCCCCACCTCAGATTCCCCGCATCTGATTCCCCGCCTCTGATTCCCCGCCTCTGATACCCCGCCTCTGATTCCCCGCCTCGGATTCCCCGCCTCTGATTCCCCGCCTCTGATTCCCCGCCTCTGATACCCCGCCTCGGATTCCCCGCCTCTGATTCCCCGCCTCTGATTCCCCGCCTCTGATTCCCCGCCTCTGATTACACGCCTCTGATTCCCCGCCTCTGATTCCAGGCCTCTTATTCCCCGCCTCTGATTCCCCACCTCTGATTGCCCGCCACTGATTGCCCGCCTCTGATTCCCCGCCTCTGATTCCCCGCCTCTGATTCCCCACCTCTGTCTGTATGCCTTTCTTTCGCCTCCGCTTTTTCCCCTACACTCTTTCCGCGCCTCTCTTTCCCTCCCTCAATTTCAACAACTCTGTTTGATCTGTTCTGTGTACCTCATTTTCAACACACAAGTTCCAACCACTATGTTTCACCCATCACTTTCCCCGCCTCTATTTTTCCGCCTATGTTTACCCGCCTCTGTTTACCCACCTGTTTCACCGCCTCTGATTCCCCGCCTCTGATTCCCCACCTCTGTCTCGACGCCTCTCTTTCGCCTCCACTCTTTCCACTCCACTCTTTCCGTGCCTGTCTTTCCCTCCCTCAATTTCAACAACACTGTTTGATCTGTTTTGTGTACCTGATTTTAAACACACAAGTTCCAACCACTATGTTTTGCCCGCCTCTTTCCCCGCCGCTATTTATCCACCTATGTTTACCTGCCTCTGTTTACCCGCCTGTTTCCCCACCTCTGATTCCCCACCTTTCATTCCCCGCCTCTCTTTCCCTGCCTCTATTTCCGCGCCTCTTTCTCTGCCTCTCTTTCCCCACAACGCTTTTCCTCCCGCTGATTCCCCGCCTCTGATTTCCCGCCTCTGATTCCCTGCCTCTGATTCCCCACCTCTGATTCCCTGCCTCAGATTCCCTGCCTCAGATTCCCTGCCTCAGATTCCCTGCCTCTGATTCCCCGCCTCAGATTCCCCGCCTCTTATTCCCCGCCTCTGATTCCCCGCCTCTGATTCCCTGCTTCTGATTCCCCGCCTTTGATTCCCTGCCTCTTATTCCCCGCCTCTTATTCCCCGCCTCTTATTCCCCGCCTCTGATTCCCCGTGTCTGATTCCCTGCCTCAGATTCCCCGGCTCTTATTCCCTGCATCAGATTCCCTGCCTCAGATTCCCTGCCTCTGATTCCCCGCCTCTGATTCCCTGCCTCTGATTCCTCGCCTCTGATTCCTGCCTCAGATTCCCTGCCTCAGATTCCCTGCCTCAGATTTCCTGCTTCTGATTCCCCGCCTTTCATTCCCTGCCTCTTATTCCCCGCCTCTGATTCCCAGCCTCTGATTCCCCGCCTCTGATTCCCTGCCTCTGATTCCCTGCCTCTGATTCCCTGCCTCTGATTCCCCGCCTCTGATTCCCCGCCTCTGAATAACCGCCTCTGATTCCCCGCCTCTGATTCCCCGCCTCAGATTCCCCGCCTCAGATTCCACGGCTCTGATTCCCTGCATCAGATTCCCTGCCTCTGATTCCCCGCCTCTGATTCCCCGCCTCTGATTCCCCTCCTCTGATTCCCCACCTCTGATTCCCCGCCTCTGATTCCCCACCTCTGATTCCCCACCTCAGATTCCCCGCATCTGATTCCCCGCCTCTGATTCCCCGCCTCTGATACCCCGCCTCTGATTCCCCGCCTCGGATTCCCCGCCTCTGATTCCCCGCCTCTGATTCCCCGCCTCTGATACCCCGCCTCGGATTCCCCGCCTCTGATTCCCCGCCTCTGATTCCCCGCCTCTGATTCCCCGCCTCTGATTACACGCCTCTGATTCCCCGCCTCTGATTCCAGGCCTCTTATTCCCCGCCTCTGATTCCCCACCTCTGATTGCCCGCCACTGATTGCCCGCCTCTGATTCCCCGCCTCTGATTCCCCGCCTCTGATTCCCCACCTCTGTCTGTATGCCTTTCTTTCGCCTCCGCTTTTTCCCCTACACTCTTTCCGCGCCTCTCTTTCCCTCCCTCAATTTCAACAACTCTGTTTGATCTGTTCTGTGTACCTCATTTTCAACACACAAGTTCCAACCACTATGTTTCACCCATCACTTTCCCCGCCTCTATTTTTCCGCCTATGTTTACCCGCCTCTGTTTACCCACCTGTTTCACCGCCTCTGATTCCCCGCCTCTGATTCCCCACCTCTGTCTCGACGCCTCTCTTTCGCCTCCACTCTTTCCACTCCACTCTTTCCGTGCCTGTCTTTCCCTCCCTCAATTTCAACAACACTGTTTGATCTGTTTTGTGTACCTGATTTTAAACACACAAGTTCCAACCACTATGTTTTGCCCGCCTCTTTCCCCGCCGCTATTTATCCACCTATGTTTACCTGCCTCTGTTTACCCGCCTGTTTCCCCACCTCTGATTCCCCACCTTTCATTCCCCGCCTCTCTTTCCCTGCCTCTATTTCCGCGCCTCTTTCTCTGCCTCTCTTTCCCCACAACGCTTTTCCTCCCGCTGATTCCCCGCCTCTGATTTCCCGCCTCTGATTCCCTGCCTCTGATTCCCCACCTCTGATTCCCTGCCTCAGATTCCCTGCCTCAGATTCCCTGCCTCAGATTCCCTGCCTCTGATTCCCCGCCTCAGATTCCCCGCCTCTTATTCCCCGCCTCTGATTCCCCGCCTCTGATTCCCTGCTTCTGATTCCCCGCCTTTGATTCCCTGCCTCTTATTCCCCGCCTCTTATTCCCCGCCTCTTATTCCCCGCCTCTGATTCCCCGTGTCTGATTCCCTGCCTCAGATTCCCCGGCTCTTATTCCCTGCATCAGATTCCCTGCCTCAGATTCCCTGCCTCTGATTCCCCGCCTCTGATTCCCTGCCTCTGATTCCTCGCCTCTGATTCCTGCCTCAGATTCCCTGCCTCAGATTCCCTGCCTCAGATTTCCTGCTTCTGATTCCCCGCCTTTCATTCCCTGCCTCTTATTCCCCGCCTCTGATTCCCAGCCTCTGATTCCCCGCCTCTGATTCCCTGCCTCTGATTCCCTGCCTCTGATTCCCTGCCTCTGATTCCCTGCCTCTGATTCCCTGCCTCTTATTCCCCGCCTCAGATTCCCCGCCTCAGATACCCCGCCTCAGAATCCCCGCCTCAGATTCCCCGCCTCAGATTCCCCGTCTCAGATTCCCCGCCTCAGATTCCCCGCCTCAGATTCCCCGCCTCAGATTCCCCGCCTCAGATTCCCCGCCTCAGATTCCCCGCCTCAGATTCCCCGCCTCAGATTCCCCGCCTCAGATTCCCCGCCTCAGATTCCCTGCCTCTGATTGCCTGCCTCTGATTCCCTGCCTCTGATTCCCTGCCTCTGATTCCCTGCCTCTGATTCCCTGCCTCTGATTCCCTGCCTCTGATTCCCTGCCTCTGATTCCCTGCCTCTGATTCCCTGCCTCTGATTCCCTGCCTCTGATTCCCTGCCTCTGATTCCGCGCCTCTGATTCCCCGCATCTCTTTCCGTGTCTCTGATTCCCCGCCTCAGATTCCCTGCCTCAGATACCCTGCCTCTCTTTGCCTGCCTCTATTTCCGTGCCTCTTTCTCTGCATCTAGTTTCCCACATCTGATTTGCCCCCTCTGATTACCCGCCTCTGATTCCATGCCTCTGATTCCCCGCCTCTGATTCCCCGCCTCTTATTCCCCGCCTCTTATTCCCTGCCTCAGATTCCCTGCCTCAGATTCCTTTCCTCAGATTCCCTGCCTCTGTTTCCCCGCCTCTGAATCCCCACGTCTGATTCCCCACCTCAGATTCCCCGGCTCTGATTCCCTGCCTGAGATTCCATGCCTCAGATTCCCCGCCTCAGATTCCCTGCCTCAGATTCCCTGCCTCAGATTCCCTGTCTCCTATTCCCCGCCTCTGATTCCTTGCCTCTGATTCCCTGCCTCTGATTCCCTGCCTCTGATTCCGCACCTCTGATTCCACGCCTCTCTTTCCTTGTCTCTGATTCCCCGCCTCTGATTCCCTGCCTCTGATACCCTGCCTCTCTTTGCCTGCCTCTATTTCCATGCCTCTTTCTCTGCATCTAGTTTCCCAAATCTCATTTGCCCCCTCTGATAACCCGCCTCTGATTCCATGCCTCTGAATCCCCGGCTCTGATTCCCTGCATCAGATTCCCTGCCTCAGATTCCCTGCCTCTGATTCCCCGCCTCTGATTCCCTGCATCTGATTCCCCGCCTCTGATTCCCTGCCTCAGATTCCCAGCCTCAGATTCCCCGCCTCAGATTCCCCGTCTCAGATTCCCCGCCTCAGATTCCCCGCCTCAGATTCCCCGCTTCAGATTCCCCGCCTCAGATTCCCCGCCTCAGATTCGCCGCCTCAGATTCCCCGCCTCAGATTCCCCGCCTCAGATTCCCTGCCTCAGATTCCCTGCCTCTGATTGCCTGCCTCTGATTCCCTGCCTCTGATTCCCTACCTCTGATTCCCTGCCTCAGATTCCCTGCCTCAGATTCCCTGCCTCAGATTCCCTGCGTCAGATTCCCTGCCTCTGATTCCCCGCCTTTGATTCCCCGCCTCTTATTCCCCGCCTCTGATTCCCCGCCTCTGATTCCCCGCCCCTGAATCCCCGGCTCTGATTCACTGCCTCAGATTCCGTGCCTCAGATTCCCTGCCTCAGATTCCCTGCCTCAGATTCCCTGTCTCCTATTCCCCGCCTCTGATTCCCCGCCTCTTATTCCCCGCATTTGATTCCCCGCCTCTCATTCCCCGCCTCTGAATCCCCGCCTCTGATTCCCCGCCTCAGATTCCCCGGCTCTGATTCCCTGCCTGAGATTCCCTGCCTCAGATACCCCGCCTCAGATTCCCCGCCTCAGATTCCCCGCCTCAGATTCCCCGCCTCAGAATCCCCGCCTCAGATTCCCCGCCTCAGATTCCCCGTCTCAGATTCCCCGCCTCAGATTCCCCGCCTCAGATTCCCCGCCTCAGATTCCCCGCCTCAGATTCCCCGCCTCAGATTCGCCGCCTCAGATTCCCCGCCTCAGATTCCCCGCCTCAGATTCCCTGCCTCAGATTCCCTGCCTCTGATTGCCTGCCTATGATTCCCTGCCTCTGATTCCCTACCTCTGATTCCCTGCCTCAGGTTCCCTGCCTCAGATTCCCTGCCTCAGATTCCCTGCCTCAGATTCCCTGCCTCTGATTCCCCGCCTCTTATTCCCCGCCTCTGATTCCCCGCCTCTGATTCCCCGCCTCTGAATCCCCGGCTCTGATTCCCTGCATCAGATTCCCTGCCTCAGATTCCCTGCCTCTGATTCCCCGCCTCTGATTCCCTGCCTCTGATTGCCTGCCTCTGATTCCCTGCCTCTGATTCCCTGCCTCAGATTCCCTGCCTCAGATTCCCTGCCTCAGATTCCCTGCCTCTGATTCCCCGCCTTTGATTCCCCGCCTCTTATTCCCCGCCTCTGATTCCCTGCATCAGATTCCCTGCCTCAGATTCCCTGCCTCTGATTCCCTGCCTCTGATTCCCTGCCTCAGATTCCCTGCCTCAGATTCCCTGCCTCTGATTCCCTGCCTCTGATTACCCGCCTCTGATTCCCTGCCTCAGATTCCCTGCCTCAGATTCCCTGCCTCATATTCCCTGCCTCTGATTCCCCGCCTTTGATTCCCCGCCTCTTATTCCCCGCCTCTGATTCCCCGCCTCTGATTCCCCGCCTCTGATTCCCTGCCTCTGATTCCCCACCACTGATTCCCTGCCTGAGATTCCCTGCCTCAGATACCACGCCTCAGATTCCCCGCCTCAGATTCCCCACCTCAGATACCCCGCCTCAGAATCCCCGCCTCAGATTCCCCGCCTCAGATTCCCCATCTCAGATTCCCCGCCTCAGATTCCCCGCCTCAGATTGCCCGCCTCAGATTCCCCGCCTCAGATTCCCTGCCTCAGATTCCCCGCCTCAGATTCCCCGCCTCAGATTCCCCGCATCAGATTACCCGCCTCAGATTCCCTGCCTCTGATTGCCTGCCTCTGATTCCCTGCCTCTGATTCCCTGCCTCTGATTCCCTGCCTCTGATTCCCTGCCTCTGATTCCCTGCCTCTGATTCCCTGCCTCTGATTCCCTGCCTCTAAATCCCTGCCTCTGATTCCCTGCCTCTGATTCCCCGTCTCATATTCCCTGCCTCAGATACCCTGCCTCTCTTTGCCTGCCTCTATTTCCGTGCCTCTTTCTCTGCATCTAGTTTCCCACATCTGATTTGCCCACTCTGATTACCCGCCTCTGATTCCATGCCTCTGATTCCCCGCCTCTGATTCCCCGCCTCTTATTCCCCGCCTCTTATTCCCTGACTCAGATTCCCTGCCTCAGATTCCTTTCCTCAGATTCCCTGCCTCTGTTTCCCCGCCTCTGATTCCCCACGTCAGATTCCCCACCTCAGATTCCCCGGCTCTGATTCCCTGCCTGAGATTCCATGCCTCAGATTCCCCGCCTCAGATTCCCTGCCTCAGATTCCCCGCCTCAGATTCCCCGCCTCAGATGCCCCACCTCAGATTCCCCGCCTCAGATTCCCCGCCTCAGATTCCCCGCCTCAGTTTCTCCGCCTCAGATTCCCCGCCTCAGATTCCCTGCCTCAGATTCCCTGCCTCAGATTTCCTGCCTCAGATTCCCTGCCTCTGATTGCCTCCCTCTGATTCCCTGCCTCTGTTTCCCTGCCTCTGATTCCCCGCCTCTGATTCCCCGCCTCAGATTCCCCGCCTCAGATTCCCTGCCTCAGATTCCCTGCCTCAGATTCCCTGCCTCTGATTCCCCGCCTCTGATTCCCCGCCTCAGATTCCCTGCCTCAGATTCCCTGCCTCAGATTCCCTGCCTCAGATTTCCTGCCTCAGATTCCCTGCCTCTGTTTCCCTGCCTCTGATTCCCTGCCTCTGATTCCCTGTCTCTGATTCCCTGCCTCTGATTCCCTGCCTCTGATTCCGCACCTCTGATTCCACGCCTCTCTTTCCTTGTCTCTGATTCCACGCCTCTGATTCCCTGCCTCTGATACCCTGCCTCTCTTTGCCTGCCTCTATTTCCGTGCCTCTTTCTCTGCATCTAGTTTCCCACATCTCATTTGCCCCCTCTGATAACCCGCCTCTGATTGCATGCCTCTGATTCACTGCCTCAGATTCCGTGCCCCAGATTCCCCGACTCAGATTTACCGCCTCAGATTCCCCGCCTCAGATTCCCTGCCTCAGATTCCCTGCCTCAGATTCCCTGCCTCAGATTCCCTGCCTCAGATTCCCTGTCTCCTATTCCCCGCCTCTGATTCCCCGCCTCTGATTCCCCGCCTCTGATTCCCAGCCTCTGAATCCCCGCCTCTGAATCCCCGCCTCTGATTCCCCGCCTCTGTTTCCCCGCCTCTGATTCCCCGCCTCTGATTCCCCGCCTCTGATTCCACGCCTCTGATTCCCCGCCTCTGATTCCACGCCTCTGATTCCCCGCCTCTGATTCCCCGCCTCTGATTCCCCGCCTCTGATTCCCTGCCTCTGATTCCCCGCCTCAGATTCCCTGCCTCAGATTCCCCGCCTCTGATTCCCCGCCTCTGATTCCCCGCCTCAGATTCCCCGGCTCTGATTCCCTGCATCAGATTCCCCGGCTCTGATTCCCTGCATCAGATTCCCTGCCTCAGATTCCCTGCCTCTGATTCCCCGCCTCTGATTCCACGACTCTGATTCCCCGCCTCTGATTCCCCGCCTCAGATTCCCCGGCTCTGATTCCCTGCATCAGATTCCCTGCCTCTGATTCCCCGCCTCTGATTCCCCGGCTCTGATTCCCTGCCTCAGATTCCCCGCATCTGATTCCCCGCCTCTGATTAACCGCCTCTGATTCCCCGCCTCTGATTCCACGCCTCAGATTCCCCGGCTCTGATTCCCTGCATCAGATTCCCCGCATCTGATTCCCCGCCTCTGATTCCCCGCCTCTGATTCCCCGCCTCTGATTCCCCGCCTCTGATTCCACGCCTCTGATTCCACGCCTCTGATTCCCCGCCTCTGAATCCCCGCCTCAGATTCCCCTCCTCTGATTCCCCACCTCAGATTCCCTGGCTTTGATTCCCCGCCTCTGATTCCCCGCCTCTGATTCCCCGCCTCTGATTCCCTGCCTCTGATTCCCCGCCTCTGATTCCCCGCCTCTGATTCCCCGCCTCTGATTCCCCGCCTCTGAATCCCCGCCTCAGATTCCCCTCCTCTGATTCCCCACCTCAGATTCCCTGGCTTTGATTCCCCGCCTCTGATTCCCCGCCTCTGATTCCCCGCCTCTGATTCCCTGCCTCTGATTCCCTGCATCTTATTCCCTGCCTCTGATTCCCCGCCTCTGATTCCCCGCCTCTGATTCCCCTCCTCTGATTCCCCACCTCAGATTCCCTGGCTTTGATTCCCTGCCTCTGATTCCCTGCATCTTATTCCCTGCCTCTGATTCCACGCCTCTGATTCCCCGCCTCTGAATCCCCGCCTCAGATTCCCCGGCTCTGATTCCCTGCATCAGATTCCCTGCCTCAGCTTCCCTGCCTCTGATTCCCTGCATCTTATTCCCTGCCTCTGATTCCCCGCCTCTGATTCCCCGCCTCTGATTCCCCGACTCTGATTCCCCACCTCTGATTCCCCGCCTCTGATTCCCCGCCTCTGATTCCCCGCCTCTGATTCCCCGCCTCTGATTCCCCGCCTCTGATTCCCCGCCTCTGATTCCCCGCCTCTGATTCCCCGCCTCTGATTCCCTGCCTCTGATTCCCCGCCTCTGATTCCCCGCCTCTGATTCCCTGCCTCTGATTCCCCGCCTCTGATTCCCCGCCTCTGATTCCCCGCCTCTGATTCCCCGCCTCTGATTCCCCGCCTCTGATTCCCCGCCTCTGATTCCCCGCCTCAGATTCCTCTGCTCTGATTCCCTGCCTCAGATTCCCTGCGTCAGATTCCCCGCCTCTGATTTCCCGCCTCTGATTCCCCGCCTCTGATTCCCTGCCTCTGATTCCCCGCCTCTGATTCCCTGCATCAGATTCCCTGCCTCAGCTTCCCTGCCTCTGATTCCCTGCATCTTATTCCCTGCCTCTGATTCCCCGCCTCTGATTCCCCGCCTCTGATTCCCCGACTCTGATTCCCCACCTCTGATTCCCCGCCTCTGATTCCCCGCCTCTGATTCCCCGCCTCTGATTCCCCGCCTCTGATTCCCCGCCTCTGATTCCCCGCCTCTGATTCCCCGCCTCTGATTCCCCGCCTCTGATTCCCCGCCTCTGATTCCCCGCCTCTGATTCCCTGCCTCTGATTCCCCGCCTCTGATTCCCCACCTCTGATTCCCCGCCTCTGATTCCCCGCCTCTGATTCCCCGCCTCTGATTCCCCGCCTCTGATTCCCTGCCTCTGATTCCCCGCCTCTGATTCCCTGCCTCAGATTCCCTGCCTCAGATTCCTCTGCTCTGATTCCCTGCCTCAGATTCCCTGCCTCAGATTCCCCGCCTCTGATTCCACGCCTCTGATTCCCCGACTCTGAATCCCCGCCTCTGATTCCCCGCCTCTGATTCCCTGCCTCTGATTTCCCGCCTCTGATTCCCCGCCTCTGATTCCACGCCTCTGATTCCCCGCCTCAGATTCCCTGCCTCAGATTCCCCGGCTCTGATTCCCCGCCTCTGATTCCCCGCCTCTGATTCCCCGCCTCAGATTCCCTGGCTCTGATTCCCTGGCTCAGATTCATGCCTTAGATTCCTTGCCTCTGATTCCCCGCCTCTGATTCCCCGCCTCAGATTCCTCTGCTCTGATTCCCTGCCTCAGATTCCCTGCCTCAGATTCCCCGCCTCTGATTTCCCGCCTCTGATTCCCCGCCTCTGATTCCACGCCTCCGATTCCCCGACTCTGATTCCCTGCCTCAGATTCCCCGCATCTGATAACCCGCCTCTGATTCCCCGCCTCTGATTCCCCACCTCTGATTCCCCGCCTCTGATTCCCTGCCTCTGATTCCCCGCCTCTGATTCCCCGCCTCTGATTCCCCGCCTCTGATTCCCCGACTCTGATTCCCCGCCTCTGATTCCCCGCCTCTGAATAACCGCCTCTGATTCCCCGCCTCTGATTCCCCGCCTCAGATTCCCCGCCTCAGATTCCCCGGCTCTGATTCCCTGCATCAGATTCCCTGCCTCTGATTCCCCGCCTCTGATTCCCCGCCTCTGATTCCCCTCCTCTGATTCCCCACCTCTGATTCCCCGCCTCTGATTCCCCACCTCTGATTCCCCACCTCAGATTCCCCGCATCTGATTCCCCGCCTCTGATTCCCCGCCTCTGATACCCCGCCTCTGATTCCCCGCCTCGGATTCCCCGCCTCTGATTCCCCGCCTCTGATTCCCCGCCTCTGATACCCCGCCTCGGATTCCCCGCCTCTGATTCCCCGCCTCTGATTCCCCGCCTCTGATTCCCCGCTTCGGATTCCCCGCCTCTGATTCCCCGCCTCTGATTCCCCGCCTCGGATTCCCCGCCTCTGATTCCCCGCCTCTGATTCCCCGCCACTGATTCCCCGACTCTGATTCCCCGCCTCTGATTCCCCGCCTCTGATTCCCTGCCTCTGATTCCCCGCCTCTGATTCCCCGCCTCTGATTCCCCGCCTCTGATTCCCCGCCTCTGATTCCCCGCCTCTGATTCCCCGCCTCTGATTCCCCGCCTCAGATTCCCCGGCTCTGATTCCCTGCATCAGATTCCCCGCCTCTGATTCCCCGCCTCTGATTCCCCTCCTCTGATTCCCCGCCTCTGATTCCCCTCCTCTGATTCCCCGCCTCAGATTCCCCGGCTCTGATTCCCTGCATCAGATTCCCCGCCTCTGATTCCCCGCCTCTGATTCCCCTCCTCTGATTCCCCGCCTCTGATTCCCCGCCTCTGATTCCCCCCCTCTGATTCCCCGCCTCTGATTCCCCGCATCTGATTACCCGCCTCTGATTCCCCGCCTCTGATTCCCCTCCTCTGATTCCCCACCTCAGATTCCCCACCTCACATTCACCGCCTCAGATTCCCCGCCTCATATTCCCCACCTCAGATTACCTGCCTCAGATTCCCCGCCTCAGATTCCCCGACTCAGATTTCCCGCCTCAGATTCCCCGCCTCAGATTCCCTGTCTCAGATTCCCTGCCTCAGATTCCCTGCCTCAGATTCCCTGCCTCAGATTCCCTTCATCTGATGCACTTCATCTGATTCCCTGCCTCTGATTCCCCGCCTCTGATTCCCTGCCTCTGATTCCCCGCCTCAGATTCCCTGCCTCAGATTCCCCGCCTCTGATTCCCCGCCTCAGATTCCCCGCCTCTGAATCCCCGCCTCTGATTCCCCGCCTCTGATTCCCCGCCTCTGATTCCCTGCCTCTGATTCCCTGCCTCTGTTTCCCTGCCACTGATTGCCCGCCTCAGATTCCCCGCCTCTGATTCCCCGCCTCTGATTCCACGCCTCTGATTCCCCGCCTCTGATTCCCCGCCTCAGATTCCCCGGCTCTGATTCCCTGCATCAGATTCCCTGCCTCAGATTCCCTGCCTCTGATTCCCCGCCTCTGATTCCCTGCCTCTGATTCCCTTCATCTGATGCACTTCATCTGATTCCCTGCCTCTGATTCCCCGCCTCTGATTCCCTGCCTCTGATTCCCCGCCTCAGATTCCCTGCCTCAGATTCCCTGCCTCAGATTCCCCGCCTCTGATTCCCCGCCTCAGATTCCCCGCCTCTGAATCCCCGCCTCTGATTCCCCGCATCTGATTCCCCGCCTCTGATTCCCTGCCTCTGATTCCCTGCCTCTGTTTCCCTGCCACTGATTGCCCGCCTCAGATTCCCCGCCTCTGATTCCCCGCCTCTGATTCCACGCCTCTGATTCCCCGCCTCTGATTCCCCGCCTCAGATTCCCCGGCTCTGATTCCCTGCATCAGATTCCCCGCCTCTGATTCCCCGCCTCAGATTCCCCACCTCAGATTCCCCGCCTCTGATTCCCCGCCTCAGATTCCCCGCCTCAGATTCCCCGGCTCTGATTCCCTGCATCAGATTCCCTGCCTCTGATTCCCCGCCTCTGATTCCCCGGCTCTGATTCCCCGCCTCTGATTCCCCGCCTCTGATTCCCCACCTCAGATTCCCCAGCTCTGATTCCCTGCATCAGATTCCCTGCCTCAGATTCCCTGCCTCTGATTCCCCGCCTCTGATTCCACGCCTCTGATTCCCTGCCTCAGATTCCCTGCCTCTGATTCCCCGCCTCTGATTCCCCGCCTCTGATTCCCTGCCTCTGATTCCCCGCCTCTGATTCCCCGCCTCTGATTCCCCGCCTCTGATTCCCTGCCTCTGATTCCCCGCCTCTGATTCCCCGCCTCTGATTCCCCGCCTCTGATTCCCCGCCTCTGATTCCCCGCCTCTGATTCCCCGCCTCTGATTCCCCGCCTCTGATTCCACGCCTCTGATTCCCCGACTCTGAATCCCCGCCTCTGATTCCCCGCCTCTGATTCCCTGCCTCTGATTTCCCGCCTCTGATTCCCCGCCTCTGATTCCCCGCCTCTGATTCCCCGCCTCAGATTCCCTGGCTCTGATTCCCTGGCTCAGATTCATGCCTTAGATTCCTTGCCTCTGATTCCCCACCTCTGATTCCCCGCCTCTGATTCCCCGCCTCTGATTCCCCGCCTCTTATTCCCCGCCTCTGATTCCCCGCCTCAGATTCCTCTGCTCTGATTCTCTGCCTCAGATTCCCTGCCTCAGATTCCCCACCTCTGATTTCCCGCCTCTGATTCCCCGCCTCTGATTCCCTGCCTCTGATTCCCCGACTCTGATTCCCCACCTCAGATTCCCCACCTCAGATTCCCCGCCTCAGATTCCCCGCCTCAGATTCCCCGCCTCTGATTCCCCGCCTCTGATTCCCCGCCTCTGATTCCCCGCCTCTGATTCCCCACCTCTGATTCCCCGCCTCAGATTCCCCGGCTTTGATTCCCTGCCTCTGATTACCCGCCTCTGATTCCCTGCCTCTGATTTCCCGCCTCTGATTCCCCGCCTCTGATTCCACGCCTCTGATTCCCCGCCTCTGATTCCCCGCCTCAGATTCCCTGGCTCTGATTCCCTGGCTCAGATTCATGCCTTAGATTCCTTGCCTCTGATTCCCCGCCTCTGATTCCCCGCCTCTGATTCCCCGCCTCTGATTCCCCGCCTCTGATTCCCCACCTCTGATTCCCCGCATCTGATTCCCCGCCTCTGATTCCCCGCCTCTGATTCCCCGCCTCTGATTCCCAGCCTCTGATTCCCCGCCTCTGATTCCCCGCCTATGATTCCCCGCATCTGATTCCCCGCCTCTGATTCCCCGCCTCTGATTCCCTGCCTCTGATTCCCCGCCTCTGATTCCCCGCCTCTGATTCCCCGCCTCTGATTCCCCGCCTCTGATTCCCCGCCTCTTATTCCCCGCCTCTGATTCCCCGCCTCAGATTCCTCTGCTCTGATTCCCTGCCTCAGATTCCCTGCCTCAGATTCCCCGCCTCTGATTCCACGCCTCTGATTCCCCGACTCTGAATCCCCGCCTCTGATTCCCCGCCTCTGATTCCCTGCCTCTGATTTCCCGCCTCTGATTCCCCGGCTCTGATTCCACACCTCTGATTCCCCGCCTCAGATTCCCCGCCTCAGATTCCCTGGCTCTGATTCCCTGGCTCAGATTCATGCCTTAGATTCCTTGCCTCTGATTCCCCGCCTCTGATTCCCCGCCTCTTATTCCCCGCCTCTGATTCCCCGCCTCAGATTCCTCTGCTCTGATTCCCTGCCTCAGATTCCCTGCCTCAGATTCCCCGCCTCTGATTTCCCGCCTCTGATTCCCCGCCTCTGATTCCACGCCTCCGATTCCCCGACTCTGATTCCCTGCCTCTGATTCCACGCCTCTGATTCCCTGCCTCTGATTCCCCGCCTCTGATTCCCCGCCTCTGATTCCCCGCCTCTGATTCCCTGCCTCTGATTCCCCGCCTCTGATTCCCCGCCTCTGATTCCCCGCCTCTGATTCCCCGCCTCTGATTCCCCGCCTCTGATTCCCCGACTCTGATTCCCCGCCTCTGATTCCCCGCCTCTGATTAACCGCCTCTGATTCCCCGCCTCTGATTCCCCGCCTCAGATTCCCCGCCTCAGATTCCCCGGCTCTGATTCCCTGCATCAGATTCCCTGCCTCTTATTCCCCGCCTCTGATTCCCCGCCTCTGATTCCCCTCCTCTGATTCCCCACCTCTGATTCCCCACCTCTGATTCCCCACCTCAGATTCCCCGCATCTGATTCCCCGCCTCTGATTCCCCGCCTCTGATACCCCGCCTCTGATTCCCCGCCTCGGATTCCCCGCCTCTGATTCCCCGCCTCTGATTCCCCGCCTCTGATACCCCGCCTCGGATTCCCCGCCTCTGATTCCCCGCCTCTGATTCCCCGCCTCTGATTCCCCGCTTCGGATTCCCCGCCTCTGATTCCCCGCCTCTGATTCCCCGCCTCGGATTCCCCGCCTCTGATTCCCCGCCTCTGATTCCCCGCCTCTGATTCCCCGACTCTGATTCCCCGCCTCTGATTCCCCGCCTCTGATTCCCTGCCTCTGATTCCCCGCCTCTGATTCCCCGCCTCTGATTCCCCGCCTCTGATTCCCCGCCTCTGATTCCCCGCCTCTGATTCCCCGCCTCTGATTCCCCGCCTCAGATTCCCCGGCTCTGATTCCCTGCATCAGATTCCCTGCCTCTGATTCCCCGCATCTGATTACCCGCCTCTGATTCCCCGCCTCTGATTCCCCTCCTCTGATTCCCCACCTCAGATTCCCCACCTCAGATTCACCGCCTCAGATTCCCCGCCTCATATTCCCCACCTCAGATTACCTGCCTCAGATTCCCCGCCTCAGATTCCCCGACTCAGATTTCCCGCCTCAGATTCCCCGCCTCAGATTCCCTGTCTCAGATTCCCTGCCTCAGATTCCCTGCCTCAGATTCCCTGCCTCAGATTCCCTTCATCTGATGCACTTCATCTGATTCCCTGCCTCTGATTCCCCGCCTCTGATTCCCTGCCTCTGATTCCCCACCTCAGATTCCCTGCCTCAGATTCCCCGCCTCTGATTCCCCGCCTCAGATTCCCCGCCTCTGAATCCCCGCCTCTGATTCCCCGCCTCTGATTCCCCGCCTCTGATTCCCTGCCTCTGATTCCCTGCCTCTGTTTCCCTGCCACTGATTGCCCGCCTCAGATTCCCCGCCTCTGATTCCCCGCCTCTGATTCCACGCCTCTGATTCCCCGCCTCTGATTCCCCGCCTCAGATTCCCCGGCTCTGATTCCCTGCATCAGATTCCCTGCCTCAGATTCCCTGCCTCTGATTCCCCGCCTCTGATTCCCTGCCTCTGATTCCCTTCATCTGATGCACTTCATCTGATTCCCTGCCTCTGATTCCCCGCCTCTGATTCCCTGCCTCTGATTCCCCGCCTCAGATTCCCTGCCTCAGATTCCCCGCCTCTGATTCCCCACCTCAGATTCCCCGCCTCTGAATCCCCGCCTCTGATTCCCCGCCTCTGATTCCCCGCCTCTGATTCCCTGCCTCTGATTCCCTGCCTCTGTTTCCCTGCCACTGATTGCCCGCCTCAGATTCCCCGCCTCTGATTCCCCGCCTCTGATTCCACGCCTCTGATTCCCCGCCTCTGATTCCCCGCCTCAGATTCCCCGGCTCTGATTCCCTGCATCAGATTCCCCGCCTCTGATTCCCCGCCTCAGATTCCCCACCTCAGATTCCCCGCCTCTGATTCCCCGCCTCAGATTCCCCACCTCTGATTCCCCGCCTCTGATTCCCCGCCTCAGATTCCCCGGCTCTGATTCCCTGCATCAGATTCCCTGCCTCTGATTCCCCGCCTCTGATTCCCCGGCTCTGATTCCCTGCCTCAGATTCCCCGCATCTGATTCCCCGCCTCTGATTAACCGCCTCTGATTCCCCGCCTCTGATTCCCCGCCTCAGATTCCCCGGCTCTGATTCCCTGCATCAGATTCCCCGCATCTGATTACCCGCCTCTGATTCCCCGCCTCTGATTCCCCGCCTCTGATTCCCCGCCTCTGATTCCCCACCTCAGATTCCCCAGCTCTGATTCCCTGCATCAGATTCCCTGCCTCTGATTCCCCGCCTCTGATTCCACGCCTCTGATTCCCCGCCTCTGAATCCCCGCCTCAGATTCCCCTCCTCTGATTCCCCACCTCAGATTCCCTGGCTTTGATTCCCCGCCTCTGATTCCCCGCCTCTGATTCCCTGCCTCTGATTCCCCGCCTCTGATTCCCCGCCTCTGATTCCCCGCCTCTGATTCCCTGCCTCTGATTCCCCGCCTCTGATTCCCCGCCTCTGATTCCCCGCCTCTGATTCCCCGCCTCTGATTCCCCGCCTCTTATTCCCCGCCTCTGATTCCCCGCCTCAGATTCCTCTGCTCTGATTCCCTGCCTCAGATTCCCTGCCTCAGATTCCCCGCCTCTGATTCCACGCCTCTGATTCCCCGACTCTGAATCCCCGCCTCTGATTCCCCGCCTCTGATTCCCTGCCTCTGATTTCCCGCCTCTGATTCCCCGCCTCAGATTCCCTGGCTCTGATTCCCTGGCTCAGATTCATGCCTTAGATTCCTTGCCTCTGATTCCCCGCCTCTGATTCCCCGCCTCTGATTCCCCACCTCTGATTCCCCGCCTCTTATTCCCCGCCTCTGATTCCCCGCCTCTGATTCCCCACCTCTGATTTCCCGCCTCTGATTCCCCGCCTCTGATTCCCTGCCTCTGATTCCCCGACTCTGATTCCCCACCTCAGATTCCCCACCTCAGATTCCCCGCCTCAGATTCCCCGCCTCAGATTCCCCGCCTCTGATTCCCCGCCTCTGATTCCCCGCCTCTGATACCCCGCCTCTGATTCCCCGCCTCTGATTCCCCGCCTCTGATTCCCCGCCTCTGATTCCCCGCCTCTGATTCCCCACCTCTGATTCCCCGCCTCAGATTCCCCTGCTTTGATTCCCTGCCTCTGATTCCCCGCCTCAGATTCCCCGCCTCAGATTCCCCGCCTCTGATTCCCCGCCTCTGATTCCCCGCCTCTGATTTCCCGCCTCTGATTCCCCGCCTCTGATTCCACGCCTCTGATTCCCCGCCTCTGATTCCCCGCCTCAGATTCCCTGGCTCTGATTCCCTGGCTCAGATTCATGCCTTAGATTCCTTGCCTCTGATTCCCCGCCTCTGATTCCCCGCCTCTGATTCCCCGCCTCTGATTGCCCGCCTCTTATTCCCCGCCTCTGAATCCCCGCCTCAGATTCCCCGGCTCTGATTCCCTGCATCAGATTCCCTGCCTCAGCTTCCCTGCCTCTGATTCCCTGCATCTTATTCCCTGCCTCTGATTCCCCGCCTCTGATTCCCCGCCTCTGATTCCCCTCCTCTGATTCCCCACCTCTGATTCCCCGCCTCTGATTCCCCGCCTCTGATTCCCCGCCTCTGATTCCCCGCATCTGATTCCCCGCCTCTGATTCCCCGCCTCTGATTCCCTGCCTCTGATTCCCCGCCTCTGATTCCCCGCCTCTGATTCCCCGCCTCTGATTCCCCGCCTCTGATTCCCTGCCTCTGATTCCCCGCTTCTGATTCCCTGCATCTTATTCCCTGCCTCTGATTCCACGCCTCTGATTCCCCGCCTCTGAATCCCCGCCTCAGATTCCCCGGCTCTGATTCCCTGCATCAGATTCCACGCCTCTGATTCCCCGCCTCTGATTCCCCACCTCTGATTCCCCGCATCTGATTCCCCGCCTCTGATTCCCCGCCTCTGATTCCCCGCCTCTGATTCCCTGCCTCTGATTCCCCGCCTCTGATTCCCCGCCTCTGATTCCCCGCCTCTGATTCCATGCCTCTGATTCCCCGCCTCTGATTCCCCGCCTCTGATTCCCCGCCTCTGATTCCCCGCCTCTGATTCCCCGCCTCTTATTCCCCGCCTCTGATTCCCCGCCTCAGATTCCTCTGCTCTGATTCCCTGCCTCAGATTCCCTGCCTCAGATTCCCCGCCTCTGATTCCACGCCTCTGATTCCCCGACTCTGAATCCCCGCCTCTGATTCCCCGCCTCTGATTCCCTGCCTCTGATTTCCCGCCTCCGATTCCCCGCCTCTGATTCCCCGCCTCTGATTCCCCGTCTCTTATTCCCCGCCTCTGATTCCCCGCCTCAGATTCCTCTGCTCTGATTCCCTGCCTCAGATTCCCTGCCTCAGATTCCCCGCCTCTGATTCCACGCCTCTGATTCCCCGACTCTGAATCCCCGCCTCTGATTCCCCGCCTCTGATTCCCCGCCTCTGATTCCCCGCCTCTTATTCCCCGCCTCTGATTCCACGCCTCTGATTCCCTGCCTCAGATTCCCTGGCTCTGATTCCCTGGCTCAGATTCATGCCTTAGATTCCTTGCCTCTGATTCCCCGCCTCTGATTCCCCGCCTCTTATTCCCCGCCTCTGATTCCCCGCCTCAGATTCCTCTGCTCTGATTCCCTGCCTCAGATTCCTTGCCTCAGATTCCCCGCCTCTGATTTCCCGCCTCTGATTCCCCGGCTCTGATTCCCTGCCTCTGATTTCCCGCCTCTGATTCCCCGCCTCTGATTCCCTGGCTCTGATTCCCTGGCTCAGATTCATGCCTTAGATTCCTTGCCTCTGATTCCCCGCCTCTGATTCCCCGCCTCTTATTCCCCGCCTCTGATTCCCCGCCTCAGATTCCTCTGCTCTGATTCCCTGCCTCAGATTCCCTGCCTCAGATTCCCCGCCTCTGATTTCCCGCCTCTGATTCCCCGCCTCTGATTCCACGCCTCCGATTCCCCGACTCTGATTCCCTGCCTCTGATTCCCCGCCTCTGATTCCCTGCCTCTGATTCCCCGCCTCTGATTCCCCGCCTCTGATTCCCCGCCTCTGATTCCCCGCCTCTGATTCCCCGCCTCTGATTCCCCGCCTCTGATTCCCCGCCTCTGATTCCCCGCCTCTGATTCCCCGACTCTGATTCCCCGCCTCTGATTCCCCGCCTCTGATTAACCGCCTCTGATTCCCCGCCTCTGATTCCCCGCCTCAGATTCCCCGCCTCAGATTCCCCGGCTCTGATTCCCTGCATCAGATTCCCTGCCTCTGATTCCCCGCCTCTGATTCCCCGCCTCTGATTCCCCTCCTCTGATTCCCCACCTCTGATTCCCCACCTCTGATTCCCCACCTCAGATTCCCCGCATCTGATTCCCCGCCTCTGATTCCCTGCCTCTGATACCCCGCCTCTGATTCCCCGCCTCGGATTCCCCGCCTCTGATTCCCCGCCTCGGATTCCCCGCCTCTGATTCCCCGCCTCTGATTCCCCGCCTCTGATTCCCCGCTTCGGATTCCCCGCCTCTGATTCCCCGCCTCTGATTCCCCGCCTCGGATTCCCCGCCTCTGATTCCCCGCCTCTGATTCCCCGCCTCTGATTCCCCGACTCTGATTCCCCGCCTCTGATTCCCCGCCTCTGATTCCCTGCCTCTGATTCCCCGCCTCTGATTCCCCGCCTCTGATTCCCCGCCTCTGATTCCCCGCCTCTGATTCCCCGCCTCTGATTCCCCGCCTCTGATTCCCCGCCTCAGATTCCCCGGCTCTGATTCCCTGCATCAGATTCCCTGCCTCTGATTCCCCGCATCTGATTACCCGCCTCTGATTCCCCGCCTCTGATTCCCCTCCTCTGATTCCCCACCTCAGATTCCCCACCTCAGATTCACCGCCTCAGATTCCCCGCCTCATATTCCCCACCTCAGATTACCTGCCTCAGATTCCCCGCCTCAGTTTCCCCGACTCAGATTTCCCGCCTCAGATTCCCCGCCTCAGATTCCCTGTCTCAGATTCCCTGCCTCAGATTCCCTGCCTCAGATTCCCTGCCTCAGATTCCCTTCATCTGATGCACTTCATCTGATTCCCTGCCTCTGATTCCCCGCCTCTGATTCCCTGCCTCTGATTCCCCGCCTCAGATTCCCTGCCTCAGATTCCCCGCCTCTGATTCCCCGCCTCAGATTCCCCGCCTCTGAATCCCCGCCTCTGATTCCCCGCCTCTGATTCCCCGCCTCTGATTCCCTGCCTCTGATTCCCTGCCTCTGTTTCCCTGCCACTGATTGCCCGCCTCAGATTCCCCGCCTCTGATTCCCCGCCTCTGATTCCACGCCTCTGATTCCCCGCCTCTGATTCCCCGCCTCAGATTCCCCGGCTCTGATTCCCTGCATCAGATTCCCTGCCTCAGATTCCCTGCCTCTGATTCCCCGCCTCTGATTCCCTGCCTCTGATTCCCTTCATCTGATGCACTTCATCTGATTCCCTGCCTCTGATTCCCCGCCTCTGATTCCCTGCCTCTGATTCCCCGCCTCAGATTCCCTGCCTCAGATTCCCCGTCTCTGATTCCCCACCTCAGATTCCCCGCCTCTGAATCCCCGCCTCTGATTCCCCGCCTCTGATTCCCCGCCTCTGATTCCCTGCCTCTGATTCCCTGCCTCTGTTTCCCTGCCACTGATTGCCCGCCTCAGATTCCCCGCCTCTGATTCCCCGCCTCTGATTCCACGCCTCTGATTCCCCGCCTCTGATTCCCCGCCTCAGATTCCCCGGCTCTGATTCCCTGCATCAGATTCCCCGCCTCTGATTCCCCGCCTCAGATTCCCCACCTCAGATTCCCCGGCTCTGATTCCCTGCCTCAGATTCCCTGCGACAGATTCCCTGCCTCAGATTCCCTGCCTCTGATTCCCCGCCTCTTATTCCCCGCCTCTTATTCCCTGCCTAAGATTCCCCGGCTCTGATTCCCCGCCTCTGATTCCCTGCCTCTGATTCCTCGCATCTGATTCCCTGCCTCTGATTCCCCGCCTCTGATTCCACTCCTCTGATTCCCCGCCTCTGATTCCCCGCCTCAGATTCCCTGCCTCTGATTACCCGCCTCCGTTTCCGCGCAACTATCCCGGCCTCCGTTTCCCCACATCTCTTTCCCCGCCTCAGATTCCACGCCTCTGATTCCCCGCCTCTGATTCCCCACCTTTCATAGCCCGCCTCTCTTTCCCTGCCTCTATTTCCGCGCCTCTTCCTCTGCCTCTCTTTCCCCACATCTCTTTTCCTCCCTCTGATTCCACGCCTCTGATTCCCCTCCTCTGATTCCCTGCCTCTGATTCCCTTCCTCTGATTCCCAGCCTCTGATTCCCCGCCTCTGATTCCCCTCCTCTGATTCCCTGCCTCTGATTCCCTGCCTCTGATTCCCTGCCTCTGATTCCCCGCCTCTGATTCCCTGCCTCTGATTCCCTGCCTCTGATTCCCTGCCTCTGATTCCGCGCCTCTGATTCCACGCCTCTCTTTCCGTGTCTCTGATTCCCCGCCTCTGATTCCCTGCCTCTGATTCCCTGCCTCTGATTCCCTGCCTCTGATTCCCTGCCTCTGATTCCCCGCCTCTTATTCCCCACCTCTGATTCCCCGCCTCAGATTCCCCGGCTCTGATTCCCTGCCTCAGATTCCCTGCCTCAAATTCCCTGCCTCTGATTCCCCGCATCTGATTCCCCGCCTCTGATTCCCCGCCTCTGATTCCTCGCATCTGATTCACCGCCTCAGATTCCCCGCCTCAGATTCCACGCCTCTGATTCCCCGCCTCTGATTCCCCGCCTCAGATTCCCCAGCTCTGATTCCCTGCCTCAGATTCCCTGCCTCAGACTCCCTGCCTCCGATTCCCCGCCTCTGATTCCCCGCCTCTGATTCCCCGCCTCTGATTCCCCGCCTCTGAATCCCAGCTTCTGAATCCCCGCCTCTGATTCCCCGCCTCTTATTCCCTGCCTCAGATTCCCCGGCTCTGATTCCCTGCCTCTCATTCCCTGCCTCTATTTCCGTGCATCTTTCTCTCCATCTTGTTTCACACATCTCATTTCCCCCCTCTGATAAACCGCCTCTGATTCCATGCCTGTGATTCCCTGCCTCAGATTCCCCGCCTCAGATTCCCCGACTCAGATTCCCCCTCTCAGATTCCCCGCCTCAGATTCCCTGCCTCAGATTCCCTGCCTCAGATTCCCTGCCTCAGATTCCCCACCTCTGCTTCCCCACCTCTGATTCCCGCCTCAGATTCCCTGCCTCTGATTCCCTGCCTCTGATTCCCTGCATCTGATTCCCTGCCTCTGAATCCCCGCCTCCGATTCCGCACCAACGTTTCTCCGCCTCTGTTGCTCTGCCTCTTATTTGCTGGCTCAGATTCGCAGGCTCTGATTCCGCACCTCTGATTCCACGCCTCTCTTTCCGTGTCTCTGCCCTGCTTCAGATTCCCTGCCTCAGATTCCCTGCCTCAGATTCCCCGCCTCTGATTCCCCGCCTCTGATTCCCCACCTCTGATTCCCTGCCTCCGATTCCCCGCCTCTGATTCCCCGCCTCTGATTCCCCGCCTCTGATTCCCGCCTCTGAATCCCAGCCTCTGAATCCCCACCTCTGATACCCCGCCTCTGTTTCCCCGCCTCGGATTCCCCGCCTCTGATTCCCCGCCTCTGATTTCCCAACTTTCATTCCCCGCCTCTCTTTCCCTGCCTCTATTTCCGCGCCTCTTTCTCTGCCTCTCTTTCCCCACATCTCTTTTCCTCCCTCTGATTCCCCGCCTCTGATTCCCCTCCTCTGATTCCCTGCCTCTGATTCCCTGCCTCTGATTCCCCGCCTCTGATTCCCCGCCTCTGATTCCCCTCCTCTGATTCCCTGCCTCTGATTCCCTGCCTCTGATTCCCTGCCTCTGATTCCCCGCCTCCGATTCCCTGCCTCTGATTCCCTGCCTCTGATTCCCTGCCTCTGATTCCGGGCCTCTGATTCCCTGCCTCTGATACCCTGCCTCTCATTCCCTGCCTCTATTTCCGTGCATCCTTCTCTGCATCTTGTTTCCCACATCTCATTTCCCCCCTCTGATAACCCGCCTCTGATTCCATGCCTGTGATTCCCTGCCTCAGATTCCCCGCTTCAGATTCCCCGACTCAGATTCCCCGCCTCAGATTCCCCCCCTCAGATTCCCTGCCTCAGATTCCCTGCCTCAGATTCCCTGCCTCAGATTCCCTGCCTCATATTCCCTTCATCTGATTCCCTTCATTTGATTCCCTGCGTCTGATTCCCCGCCTCTGATTCCCCGCCTCTGATTCCCCGCCTCTGATTCCCCACCTCTGATTCCCTGCCTCAGATTCCCTGGCTCAGATTCCCTGCTTCAGATTCCCTGCCTCAGATTCCCTGCCACTGATTCCCCGCATCTGATTCCCCGCCTCTGATTCCCCGCTTCTGATTCCCGCCTCTGATTCCCTGCCTCTGATTCCCCGCCTCTGAATCCCCGCCTCTGATTCCTCGCCTCTGATTCCCTGCCTCAGATTCCACGCTCTGATTCCCTGCCTCAGATTCCCTGCCTCAGATTCCCTGCCTCCGATTCCCCGCCTCTGATTCCCAGCCTCTAAATCCACACCTCTGAATCCCCGCCTCTGATTCCCCGCCTCTGTTTCCCCGCCTCTGATTCCCCGCCTCTGATTCCCCGCCTCTGATTCCCCGCCTCTGATTCCCCACCTCTGATTGCCTGCCACTGATTGCCCGCCTCTGATTCCCCGCCTCTGATTCCCCGCCTCTAATTCCCCACCTCTGTCTCTATGCCTCTCTTTCGCCTCCGCTTTTTCCCCTACACTCTTTCCGCGCCTATCTTTCCCTCCCTCAATTTCAACAACTCTGTTTGATCTGTTCTGTCTACCTCATTTTCAACACACAAGTTCCAACCACTATGTTTCACCCATCACTTTCCCCGCCTCTATTTATCCACCCATGTTTACCTGCCTCTGTTTACCCGCCTGTTTCCCCGCCTCTGATTGCCCACCTTTCATTCCCCGCCTTTCTTTCCCTGCCTCTATTTCCGCGCCTCTTTCACTGCCTCTCTTTCCCCACATCTCTTTTCCTCCCGCTGATTCCCCGCCTCTGATTCCCCGCCTCTGATTCCCTGCCTCTGATTCCCCGCCTCAGATTCCCTGCCTCAGATTCCCTGCCTCAGATTCCCTGCCTCTGATTCCCCGCCTCTGATTCCCCGCCTCTTATTCCCCGCCTCTGATTCCCCGCCTCTTATTCCCCGCCTCTGATTCCCCGCCTCTGATTCCCCGCCTCTGATTCCCTGCCTCAGATTCCCCGGCTCTGATACCCTTCATCAGCTTCCCTGCCTCAGATTCCCTGCCTCTGATTCCCCGCCTCTGATTCCCTGCCTCTGACTTCCCGCCTCTGATTCCCTGCCTCAGATTCCCTGCCTCAGATTCCCTGCCTCAGATTCCCTGCCTCTGATTCCCCGCCTCTGATTCCCCGGCTCTGATTCCCTGCCTCAGATTCCCTGCCTCAAATTCCCTGCCTCTGATTCCCCGCATCTGATTCCCCGCCTCTGATTCCCCGCCTCTGATTCCTCGCATCTGATTCCCCGCCTCAGATTCCCCGCCTCAGATTCCACGCCTCTGATTCCCCGCCTCTGATTCCTTGCCTCAGATTCCCCAGCTCTGATTCCCTGCCTCAGATTCCCTGCCTCAGATTCCCTGCCTCCGATTCCCCGCCTCTGATTCCCCGCCTCTGATTCCCCGCCTCTGATTCCCCGCCTCTGAATCCCAGCTTCTGAATCCCCGCCTCTGATTCCCCGCCTCTTATTCCCTGCCTCAGATTCCCCGGCTCTGATTCCCTGCCTCAGATTCCCTGCCTCAAATTCCCTGCCTCTGATTCCCCGCATCTGATTCCCCGCCTCTGATTCCCTGCCTCTGATTCCTCGCATCTGATTCCCCGCCTCTGATTCCCCGCCTCTGATTCCACGCCTCTGATTCCCCGCCTCTGATTCCCCGCATCAGATTCCACATCTCTGATTCCCTGCCTCAGATTCCCTGCCTCAGATTCCCTGCCTCCCGTTCCCCGCCTCGGATTCCCCGCCTCTGATTCCCCACCTCTGGTTACACGCCTCCCTTTCCGCGCAACTTTCCCGGCCTCCGTTTCCCCACATCTCTTTCCCCGCCTCAGATTCCCTGCCTCAGATTCCCCGCATCTGATTCCCCGCCTCTGATTCCCCACCTCTGATTCCCTGCCTCCGATTCCCCGCCTCTGATTCCCCGCCTCTGATTCCCCGCCTCTGATTCCCGCCTCTGAATCCCAGCCTCTGAATCCCCACCTCTGATACCCCGCCTCTGTTTCCCCGCCTCGGATTCCCCGCCTCTGATTCCCCGCCTCTGATTTCCCACCTTTCATTCCCCGCCTCTCTTTCCCTGCCTCTATTTCCGCGCCTCTTTCTCTGCCTCTCTTTCCCCACATCTCTTTTCCTCCCTCTGATTCCCCGCCTCTGATTCCCCTCCTCTGATTCCCTGCCTCTGATTCCCTGCCTCTGATTCCCCGCCTCTGATTCCCCGCCTCTGATTCCCCTCCTCTGATTCCCTGCCTCTGATTCCCTGCCTCTGATTCCCTGCCTCTGATTCCCCGCCTCCGATTCCCTGCCTCTGATTCCCTGCCTCTGATTCCCTGCCTCTGATTCCGGGCCTCTGATTCCACGCCTCTCTTTCCGTGTCTCTGATTCCCCGCCTCTGATTCCCTGCCTTTGATACCCTGCCTCTCATTCCCTGCCTCTATTTCCGTGCATCCTTCTCTGCATCTTGTTTCCCACATCTCATTTCCCCCCTCTGATAACCCGCCTCTGATTCCATGCCTGTGATTCCCTGCCTCAGATTCCCCGCTTCAGATTCCCCGACTCAGATTCCCCGCCTCAGATTCCCCGCCTCAGATTCCCTGCCTCAGATTCCCTGCCTCAGATTCCCTGCCTCAGATTCCCTGCCTCATATTCCCTTCATCTGATTCCCTTCATTTGATTCCCTGCGTCTGATTCCCCGCCTCTGATTCCCCGCCTCTGATTCCCCGCCTCTGATTCCCCACCTCTGATTCCCTGCCTCAGATTCCCTGGCTCAGATTCCCTGCTTCAGATTCCCTGCCTCAGATTCCCTGCCACTGATTCCCCGCATCTGATTCCCCGCCTCTGATTCCCCGCTTCTGATTCCCGCCTCTGATTCCCTGCCTCTGATTCCCCGCCTCTGAATCCCCGCCTCTGATTCCTCGCCTCTGATTCCCTGCCTCAGATTCCCCGCTCTGATTCCCTGCCTCAGATTCCCTGCCTCAGATTCCCTGCCTCCGATTCCCCGCCTCTGATTCCCCGCCTATGATTCCCCGCCTCTGATTCCCAGCCTCTAAATCCACACCTCTGAATCCCCGCCTCTGATTCCCCGCCTCTGTTTCCCCGCCTCTGATTCCCCGCCTCTGATTCCCCGCCTCTGATTCCACGCCTCTGATTCCCCGCCTCTGATTCCAGGCCCCTTATTCCCCGCCTCTGATTCCCCACCTCTGATTGCCTGTCACTGATTGCCCGCCTCTGATTCCCCGCCTCTGATTCCCCGCCTCTAATTCTCCACCTCTGTCTCTATGCCTCTCTTTCGCCTCCGCTTTTTCCCCTACACTCTTTCCGCGCCTCTCTTTCCCTCCCTCAATTTCAACAACTCTGTTTGATCTGTTCTGTCTACTTCATTTTCAACACACAAGTTCCAACCACTATGTTTCACCCATCACTTTCCCCGCCTCTATTTCTCCGCCTATGTTTACCCGCCTCTGTTTACCCACCTGTTTCACCGCCTCTGATTCCCCGCCTCTGATTCCCCACCTCTGTCTCGACGCCTCTCTTTCGCCTCCACTCTTTCCCCTCCACTCTTTCCGTGCCTGTCTTTCCCTCCCTCAATTTAAACAACACTGTTTGATCTGTTTTGTGTACCTCATTTTAAACACACAAGTTCCAACCACTATGTTTTGCCCGCCTCTTTCCCCGCCTCTATTTATCCACCTATGTTTACCTGCCTCTGTTTACCCGCCTGTTTCCCCGCCTCTGATTCCCCACCTTTTATTCCCCGCCTCTCTTTCCCTGCCTCAATTTCCGCGCCTCTTTCACTGCCTCTCTTTCCCCACATCTCTTTTCCTCCCGCTGATTCCCCGCCTCTGATTCCCCGCCTCTGATTCCCTGTCTCTGATTCACCGCCTCTGATTCCCTGCCTCAGATTCCCTGCCTCAGATTCCCTGCCTCAGATTCCCTGCCTCTGATTCCCCGCCTCTGATTCCCCGCCTCTTATTCCCCGCCTCTGATTGCCTGCCACTGATTGCCTGCCTCTGATTCCCTGCCTCTGATTCCCTGCCTCTGATTCCCTGCCTCTGATTCCCTGCCTCTGATTCCCTGCCTCTGATTCCGCGCCTCTGATTCCACGCCTCTCTTTCCGTATCTCTGATTCCCCGCCTCTGATTCACTGCCTCTGATACCCTGCCTCTCTTTGCCTGCCTCTATTTCGGTGCCTCTTTCTCTGCATCTAGTTTCCCACATCTCATTTGCCCCCTCTGATAAACCGCATCTGATTCCACGCCTCTGATTCCCCGCCTCTGATTCCCCGCCTCTGATTCCCCGCATCTGATTCCCCGCATCTGATTCCCTGCCTCAGATTCCCTGCCTCAGATTCCCTGCCTCTGATTCCCCGCCTCTGATTCCCCGTGGCTTTTTCCCAGCCTCTGATTCCCCGCCTCTGATTCCCCGCCTCTGATTCCCCGCCTCTGATTCCCTGCCTCTGTTTCCCCGCCTCTGATTCCCCGCCTCTGATTCCCCGCCTCAGATTCCCCGGCTCTGATTCCCTGCCTCAGATTCCCTGCCTCAGATTCCCTGCCTCAGATTCCCTGCCTCTGAGTCCCCGCCTCAGATTCCCCGGCTCTGATTCCCTACCTGTGATTCCCTGCCTCAGTTTCCCCGCCTCAGATTCCCCGCCTCAGATTCCCCGCCTCAGATTCCCCGCCTCAGATTCCCCGCCTCAGATTCCCCGCCTCAGATTCCCCGCCTCAGATTCCCCGCCTCTGATTCCCCGCCTCTGATTCGCCACCTCTGATTCCCCGCCTCTGATTCGCCGCCTCTGATTCCCCGCCTCTGATTTCCCGCCTCTGATTCCCCACCTCTGATTCCCCGCCTCAGATACCCTGCCTCAGATTCCCTGCCTCAGATTCCCTGCCTCAGATTCCCTGCCTCTGATTCCCCGCCTCTGTTTCCCCGCCTCTTATTCCCCGCTTCTGATTCCCCGCCTCTGATTCCCCGCCTCTGATTTCCTGCCTCTGTTTCCCCGCCTCTGATTCCCCACCTCTGATTCCCTGCCTCAGATTCCCCGGCTCTGATTCCCTGCATCAGATTCCCTGCCTCAGATTCCCTGCCTCCGATTCCCCGCCTCTGATTCCCTGCCTCTGATTCCCCGCCTCTGATTCCCTGCCTCTGATTCCCTGCCTCTGATACCCTGCCTCTCTTTGCCTGCCTCTATTTCGGTGCCTCTTTCTCTGCATCTAGTTTCCCACATCTCATTTGCCCCCTCTGATAACCCGCCTCTGATTCCATGCCTCTGATTCCCCGCCTCAGATTCCCCGGCTCTGATTCCCTCCCTGAGATTCCCTGCCTCAGATACCCCGCCTCAGATTCCCCGCCTCAGATTCCCCGCCTCAGATTCCCCGCCTCAGATTCCCCGCCTCAGATTCCCCGCCTCAGATTTCCCGCCTCAGATTCCCTGCCTCAGATTCCCCGCCTCAGATTCCCCGCCTCAGATTCCCCGCCTCAGATTCCCCGCCTCAGATTCCCCGCCTCAGATTCCCCGCCTCAGATTCCCCGCCTCAGATTCCCTGCCTCAGATTCCCTGCCTTTGATTGCCTGCCTCTGATTCCCTGCCTCTAATTCCCTGCCTCTGATACCCTGCCTCTCTTTGCCTGCCTCTATTTCGGTGCCTCTTTCTCTGCATCTAGTTTCCCACATCTAATTTGCCCCCTCTGATAACCCGCCTCTGATTCCCCGCCTCTGATTCCCTGCCTCTGATTCCCCGTCTCTGATTCCCTGCCTCAGATTCCCTGCCTGAGATTCCCTGCCTGAGATTCCCCGCCTCAGATTCCCTGCCTCAGATTCCCCGCCTCAGATTCCCCGCCTCACATTCCCCGCCTCAGATTCCCCATCTCAGATTCCCCGCCTCAGATTCCCCGCCTCAGATTCCCTGCCTCAGATTCCCTGCCTCAGATTCCCTGCCTCTGATTGCCTTCCTCTGATTCCCTGCCTCTTATTCCCTGCCTCTGATTCCCTGCCTCTGATTCCCTGCCTCTGATTCCCTGCCTCTAATTCCCTGCCTCTGATTCCGCACCTCTGATTCCACGCCTCTCATTCCGTGTCTCTGATTCCCCGCCTCTGATTCCCTGCCTCTGATACCCTGCCTCTCTTTGCCTGCCTCTATTTCCGTGCCTCTTGCTCTGCATCTAGTTTCCCACATCTCATTTGCCACCTCTGATAACCCGCCTCTGATTCCATGCCTCTGATTCCCCGCCTCTGATTCCCCGCCTCTGATTCCCCGCCTCTGATTCCCTGCCTCAGATTCCCTGCCTCAGATTCCTTGCCTCAGATTCCCTGCCTCTGATTCCTTGCCTCTGATTCCCCGCCTCTGATTCCCCGCCTCTGATTCCCTGCCTCTGTTTCCCCGCCTCTGATTCCCCGCGTCTGATTCCCCGCCTCAGATTCCCCGGCTCTGATTCCCTGTGTGAGATTCCCCGCCTCAGATTCCGCGCCTCAGATTCCCCGCCTCAGATTCCCTGCCTCAGATTCCCCGCCTCTGATTCCCCGCCTCTGATTCCCCGTGGCTTTTTCCCAGCCTCTGATTCCCCGCCTCTGATTCCCCGCCTCTGATTCCCCGCCTCTGATTCCCTGCCTCTGTTTCCCCGCCTCTGATTCCCCGCCTCTGATTCCCCGCCTCAGATTCCCCGGCTCTGATTCCCTGCCTCAGATTCCCTGCCTCAGATTCCCTGCCTCAGATTCCCTGCCTCTGAGTCCCCGCCTCAGATTCCCCGGCTCTGATTCCCTACCTGTGATTCCCTGCCTCAGTTTCCCCGCCTCAGATTCCCCGCCTCAGATTCCCCGCCTCAGATTCCCCGCCTCAGATTCCCCGCCTCAGATTCCCCGCCTCAGATTCCCCGCCTCTGATTCCCCGCCTCTGATTCGCCACCTCTGATTCCCCGCCTCTGATTCGCCGCCTCTGATTCCCCGCCTCTGATTTCCCGCCTCTGATTCCCCACCTCTGATTCCCCGCCTCAGATACCCTGCCTCAGATTCCCTGCCTCAGATTCCCTGCCTCAGATTCCCTGCCTCTGATTCCCCGCCTCTGTTTCCCCGCCTCTTATTCCCCGCTTCTGATTCCCCGCCTCTGATTCCCCGCCTCTGATTTCCTGCCTCTGTTTCCCCGCCTCTGATTCCCCACCTCTGATTCCCTGCCTCTGATTCCCCACCTCTGATTCCCTGCCTCTGATTCCCTGCCTCTGATACCCTGCCTCTCTTTGCCTGCCTCTATTTCGGTGCCTCTTTCTCTGCATCTAGTTTCCCACATCTCATTTGCCCCCTCTGATAACCCGCCTCTGATTCCATGCCTCTGATTCCCCGCCTCAGATTCCCCGGCTCTGATTCCCTCCCTGAGATTCCCTGCCTCAGATACCCCGCCTCAGATTCCCCGCCTCAGATTCCCCGCCTCAGATTCCCCGCCTCAGATTCCCCGCCTCAGATTCCCCGCCTCAGATTTCCCGCCTCAGATTCCCTGCCTCAGATTCCCCGCCTCAGATTCCCCGCCTCAGATTCCCCGCCTCAGATTCCCCGCCTCAGATTCCCCGCCTCAGATTCCCCGCCTCAGATTCCCCGCCTCAGATTCCCTGCCTCAGATTCCCTGCCTTTGATTGCCTGCCTCTGATTCCCTGCCTCTGATTCCCTGCCTCTGATACCCTGCCTCTCTTTGCCTGCCTCTATTTCGGTGCCTCTTTCTCTGCATCTAGTTTCCCACATCTAATTTGCCCCCTCTGATAACCCGCCTCTGATTCCCCGCCTCTGATTCCCTGCCTCTGATTCCCCGTCTCTGATTCCCTGCCTCAGATTCCCTGCCTGAGATTCCCTGCCTGAGATTCCCCGCCTCAGATTCCCTGCCTCAGATTCCCCGCCTCAGATTCCCCGCCTCACATTCCCCGCCTCAGATTCCCCATCTCAGATTCCCCGCCTCAGATTCCCCGCCTCAGATTCCCTGCCTCAGATTCCCTGCCTCAGATTCCCTGCTCTGATTGCCTTCCTCTGATTCCCTGCCTCTTATTCCCTGCCTCTGATTCCCTGCCTCTGATTCCCTGCCTCTGATTCCCTGCCTCTAATTCCCTGCCTCTGATTCCGCACCTCTGATTCCACGCCTCTCTTTCCGTGTCTCTGATTCCCCGCCTCTGATTCCCTGCCTCTGATACCCTGCCTCTCTTTGCCTGCCTCTATTTCCGTGCCTCTTGCTCTGCATCTAGTTTCCCACATCTCATTTGCCACCTCTGATAACCCGCCTCTGATTCCATGCCTCTGATTCCCCGCCTCAGATTCCCCGCCTCAGATTCCCTGCCTCAGATTCCCCGCCTCTGATTCCCCGCCTCTGATTCCCCGTGGCTTTTTCCCAGCCTCTGATTCCCCGCCTCTGATTCCCCGCCTCTGATTCCCCGCCTCTGATTCCCTGCCTCTGTTTCCCCGCCTCTGATTCCCCGCCTCTGATTCCCCGCCTCAGATTCCCCGGCTCTGATTCCCTGCCTCAGATTCCCTGCCTCAGATTCCCTGCCTCAGATTCCCTGCCTCTGAGTCCCCGCCTCAGATTCCCCGGCTCTGATTCCCTACCTGTGATTCCCTGCCTCAGTTTCCCCGCCTCAGATTCCCCGCCTCAGATTCCCCGCCTCAGATTCCCCGCCTCAGATTCCCCGCCTCAGATTCCCCGCCTCAGATTCCCCGCCTCAGATTCCCCGCCTCTGATTCCCCGCCTCTGATTCGCCACCTCTGATTCCCCGCCTCTGATTCGCCGCCTCTGATTCCCCGCCTCTGATTTCCCGCCTCTGATTCCCCACCTCTGATTCCCCGCCTCAGATACCCTGCCTCAGATTCCCTGCCTCAGATTCCCTGCCTCAGATTCCCTGCCTCTGATTCCCCGCCTCTGTTTCCCCGCCTCTTATTCCCCGCTTCTGATTCCCCGCCTCTGATTCCCCGCCTCTGATTTCCTGCCTCTGTTTCCCCGCCTCTGATTCCCCACCTCTGATTCCCTGCCTCAGATTCCCCGGCTCTGATTCCCTGCATCAGATTCCCTGCCTCAGATTCCCTGCCTCCGATTCCCCGCCTCTGATTCCCTGCCTCTGATTCCCCGCCTCTGATTCCCTGCCTCTGATTCCCTGCCTCTGATACCCTGCCTCTCTTTGCCTGCCTCTATTTCGGTGCCTCTTTCTCTGCATCTAGTTTCCCACATCTCATTTGCCCCCTCTGATAACCCGCCTCTGATTCCATGCCTCTGATTCCCCGCCTCAGATTCCCCGGCTCTGATTCCCTCCCTGAGATTCCCTGCCTCAGATACCCCGCCTCAGATTCCCCGCCTCAGATTCCCCGCCTCAGATTCCCCGCCTCAGATTCCCCGCCTCAGATTCCCCGCCTCAGATTTCCCGCCTCAGATTCCCTGCCTCAGATTCCCCGCCTCAGATTCCCCGCCTCAGATTCCCCGCCTCAGATTCCCCGCCTCAGATTCCCCGCCTCAGATTCCCCGCCTCAGATTCCCCGCCTCAGATTCCCTGCCTCAGATTCCCTGCCTTTGATTGCCTGCCTCTGATTCCCTGCCTCTGATTCCCTGCCTCTGATACCCTGCCTCTCTTTGCCTGCCTCTATTTCGGTGCCTCTTTCTCTGCATCTAGTTTCCCACATCTAATTTGCCCCCTCTGATAACCCGCCTCAGATTCCCTGCCTCAGATTCCCCGCCTCAGATTCCCCGCCTCAGATTCCCCGCCTCAGATTCCCCGCCTCAGATTCCCCGCCTCAGATTCCCCGCCTCAGATTCCCCGCCTCAGATTCCCTGCCTCAGATTCCCTGCCTTTGATTGCCTGCCTCTGATTCCCTGCCTCTAATTCCCTGCCTCTGATACCCTGCCTCTCTTTGCCTGCCTCTATTTCGGTGCCTCTTTCTCTGCATCTAGTTTCCCACATCTAATTTGCCCCCTCTGATAACTCGCCTCTGATTCCCCGCCTCTGATTCCCTGCCTCTGATTCCCCGTCTCTGATTCCCTGCCTCAGATTCCCTGCCTGAGATTCCCTGCCTGAGATTCCCCGCCTCAGATTCCCTGCCTCAGATTCCCCGCCTCAGATTCCCCGCCTCACATTCCCCGCCTCAGATTCCCCATCTCAGATTCCCCGCCTCAGATTCCCCGCCTCAGATTCCCTGCCTCAGATTCCCTGCCTCAGATTCCCTGCCTCTGATTGCCTTCCTCTGATTCCCTGCCTCTTATTCCCTGCCTCTGATTCCCTGCCTCTGATTCCCTGCCTCTGATTCCCTGCCTCTAATTCCCTGCCTCTGATTCCGCACCTCTGATTCCACGCCTCTCTTTCCGTGTCTCTGATTCCCCGCCTCTGATTCCCTGCCTCTGATACCCTGCCTCTCTTTGCCTGCCTCTATTTCCGTGCCTCTTGCTCTGCATCTAGTTTCCCACATCTCATTTGCCACCTCTGATAACCCGCCTCTGATTCCATGCCTCTGATTCCCCGCCTCTGATTCCCCGCCTCTGATTCCCCGCCTCTGATTCCCTGCCTCAGATTCCCTGCCTCAGATTCCTTGCCTCAGATTCCCTGCCTCTGATTCCTTGCCTCTGATTCCCCGCCTCTGATTCCCCGCCTCTGATTCCCTGCCTCTGTTTCCCCGCCTCTGATTCCCCGCGTCTGATTCCCCGCCTCAGATTCCCCGGCTCTGATTCCCTGTGTGAGATTCCCCGCCTCAGATTCCGCGCCTCAGATTCCCCGCCTCAGATTCCCTGCCTCAGATTCCCCGCCTCTGATTCCCCGCCTCTGATTCCCCGTGGCTTTTTCCCAGCCTCTGATTCCCCGCCTCTGATTCCCCGCCTCTGATTCCCCGCCTCTGATTCCCTGCCTCTGTTTCCCCGCCTCTGATTCCCCGCCTCTGATTCCCCGCCTCAGATTCCCCGGCTCTGATTCCCTGCCTCAGATTCCCTGCCTCAGATTCCCTGCCTCAGATTCCCTGCCTCTGAGTCCCCGCCTCAGATTCCCCGGCTCTGATTCCCTACCTGTGATTCCCTGCCTCAGTTTCCCCGCCTCAGATTCCCCGCCTCAGATTCCCCGCCTCAGATTCCCCGCCTCAGATTCCCCGCCTCAGATTCCCCGCCTCAGATTCCCCGCCTCTGATTCCCCGCCTCTGATTCGCCACCTCTGATTCCCCGCCTCTGATTCGCCGCCTCTGATTCCCCGCCTCTGATTTCCCGCCTCTGATTCCCCACCTCTGATTCCCCGCCTCAGATACCCTGCCTCAGATTCCCTGCCTCAGATTCCCTGCCTCAGATTCCCTGCCTCTGATTCCCCGCCTCTGTTTCCCCGCCTCTTATTCCCCGCTTCTGATTCCCCGCCTCTGATTCCCCGCCTCTGATTTCCTGCCTCTGTTTCCCCGCCTCTGATTCCCCACCTCTGATTCCCTGCCTCTGATTCCCCGCCTCTGATTCCCTGCCTCTGATTCCCTGCCTCTGATACCCTGCCTCTCTTTGCCTGCCTCTATTTCGGTGCCTCTTTCTCTGCATCTAGTTTCCCACATCTCATTTGCCCCCTCTGATAACCCGCCTCTGATTCCATGCCTCTGATTCCCCGCCTCAGATTCCCCGGCTCTGATTCCCTCCCTGAGATTCCCTGCCTCAGATACCCCGCCTCAGATTCCCCGCCTCAGATTCCCCGCCTCAGATTCCCCGCCTCAGATTCCCCGCCTCAGATTCCCCGCCTCAGATTTCCCGCCTCAGATTCCCTGCCTCAGATTCCCCGCCTCAGATTCCCCGCCTCAGATTCCCCGCCTCAGATTCCCCGCCTCAGATTCCCCGCCTCAGATTCCCCGCCTCAGATTCCCCGCCTCAGATTCCCTGCCTCAGATTCCCTGCCTTTGATTGCCTGCCTCTGATTCCCTGCCTCTGATTCCCTGCCTCTGATACCCTGCCTCTCTTTGCCTGCCTCTATTTCGGTGCCTCTTTCTCTGCATCTAGTTTCCCACATCTAATTTGCCCCCTCTGATAACCCGCCTCTGATTCCCCGCCTCTGATTCCCTGCCTCTGATTCCCCGTCTCTGATTCCCTGCCTCAGATTCCCTGCCTGAGATTCCCTGCCTGAGATTCCCCGCCTCAGATTCCCTGCCTCAGATTCCCCGCCTCAGATTCCCCGCCTCACATTCCCCGCCTCAGATTCCCCATCTCAGATTCCCCGCCTCAGATTCCCCGCCTCAGATTCCCTGCCTCAGATTCCCTGCCTCAGATTCCCTGCTCTGATTGCCTTCCTCTGATTCCCTGCCTCTTATTCCCTGCCTCTGATTCCCTGCCTCTGATTCCCTGCCTCTGATTCCCTGCCTCTAATTCCCTGCCTCTGATTCCGCACCTCTGATTCCACGCCTCTCTTTCCGTGTCTCTGATTCCCCGCCTCTGATTCCCTGCCTCTGATACCCTGCCTCTCTTTGCCTGCCTCTATTTCCGTGCCTCTTGCTCTGCATCTAGTTTCCCACATCTCATTTGCCACCTCTGATAACCCGCCTCTGATTCCATGCCTCTGATTCCCCGCCTCAGATTCCCCGCCTCAGATTCCCTGCCTCAGATTCCCCGCCTCTGATTCCCCGCCTCTGATTCCCCGTGGCTTTTTCCCAGCCTCTGATTCCCCGCCTCTGATTCCCCGCCTCTGATTCCCCGCCTCTGATTCCCTGCCTCTGTTTCCCCGCCTCTGATTCCCCGCCTCTGATTCCCCGCCTCAGATTCCCCGGCTCTGATTCCCTGCCTCAGATTCCCTGCCTCAGATTCCCTGCCTCAGATTCCCTGCCTCTGAGTCCCCGCCTCAGATTCCCCGGCTCTGATTCCCTACCTGTGATTCCCTGCCTCAGTTTCCCCGCCTCAGATTCCCCGCCTCAGATTCCCCGCCTCAGATTCCCCGCCTCAGATTCCCCGCCTCAGATTCCCCGCCTCAGATTCCCCGCCTCAGATTCCCCGCCTCTGATTCCCCGCCTCTGATTCGCCACCTCTGATTCCCCGCCTCTGATTCGCCGCCTCTGATTCCCCGCCTCTGATTTCCCGCCTCTGATTCCCCACCTCTGATTCCCCGCCTCAGATACCCTGCCTCAGATTCCCTGCCTCAGATTCCCTGCCTCAGATTCCCTGCCTCTGATTCCCCGCCTCTGTTTCCCCGCCTCTTATTCCCCGCTTCTGATTCCCCGCCTCTGATTCCCCGCCTCTGATTTCCTGCCTCTGTTTCCCCGCCTCTGATTCCCCACCTCTGATTCCCTGCCTCAGATTCCCCGGCTCTGATTCCCTGCATCAGATTCCCTGCCTCAGATTCCCTGCCTCCGATTCCCCGCCTCTGATTCCCTGCCTCTGATTCCCCGCCTCTGATTCCCTGCCTCTGATTCCCTGCCTCTGATACCCTGCCTCTCTTTGCCTGCCTCTATTTCGGTGCCTCTTTCTCTGCATCTAGTTTCCCACATCTCATTTGCCCCCTCTGATAACCCGCCTCTGATTCCATGCCTCTGATTCCCCGCCTCAGATTCCCCGGCTCTGATTCCCTCCCTGAGATTCCCTGCCTCAGATACCCCGCCTCAGATTCCCCGCCTCAGATTCCCCGCCTCAGATTCCCCGCCTCAGATTCCCCGCCTCAGATTCCCCGCCTCAGATTTCCCGCCTCAGATTCCCTGCCTCAGATTCCCCGCCTCAGATTCCCCGCCTCAGATTCCCCGCCTCAGATTCCCCGCCTCAGATTCCCCGCCTCAGATTCCCCGCCTCAGATTCCCCGCCTCAGATTCCCTGCCTCAGATTCCCTGCCTTTGATTGCCTGCCTCTGATTCCCTGCCTCTGATTCCCTGCCTCTGATACCCTGCCTCTCTTTGCCTGCCTCTATTTCGGTGCCTCTTTCTCTGCATCTAGTTTCCCACATCTAATTTGCCCCCTCTGATAACCCGCCTCTGATTCCCCGCCTCTGATTCCCTGCCTCTGATTCCCCGTCTCTGATTCCCTGCCTCAGATTCCCTGCCTGAGATTCCCTGCCTGAGATTCCCCGCCTCAGATTCCCTGCCTCAGATTCCCCGCCTCAGATTCCCCGCCTCACATTCCCCGCCTCAGATTCCCCATCTCAGATTCCCCGCCTCAGATTCCCCGCCTCAGATTCCCTGCCTCAGATTCCCTGCCTCAGATTCCCTGCTCTGATTGCCTTCCTCTGATTCCCTGCCTCTTATTCCCTGCCTCTGATTCCCTGCCTCTGATTCCCTGCCTCTGATTCCCTGCCTCTAATTCCCTGCCTCTGATTCCGCACCTCTGATTCCACGCCTCTCTTTCCGTGTCTCTGATTCCCCGCCTCTGATTCCCTGCCTCTGATACCCTGCCTCTCTTTGCCTGCCTCTATTTCCGTGCCTCTTGCTCTGCATCTAGTTTCCCACATCTCATTTGCCACCTCTGATAACCCGCCTCTGATTCCATGCCTCTGATTCCCCGCCTCTGATTCCCCGCCTCTGATTCCCTGCCTCTGATTCCCCGCCTCTGATTCCCTGCCTCAGATTCCCTGCCTCAGATTCCCTGCCTCAGATTCCCTGCCTCTGATTCCCCGCCTCTGATTCCCCGCCTCTTATTCCCCGCCTCTGATTCCCCGCCTCTGATTCCCCGCCTCTGATTCCCTGCCTCAGATTCCCCGGCTCTGATTCCCTGCATCAGCTTCACTGCCTCAGATTCCCTGCCTCTGATTCCCCGCCTCTGATTCCCTGCCTCTGATTCCCCGCCTCTGATTCCCTGCCTCAGATTCCCTGCCTCAGATTCCCTGCCTCAGATTCCCTGCCTCTGATTCCCCACCTCTGATTCCCCGCCTCTGATTCCCTGCCTCTGTTTCCCCGCCTCTGATTCCCCGCCTCTGATTCCCCGCCTCAGATTCCCCACCTCAGATTCCCCGGCTCTGATTCCCTGCCTCAGATTCCCTGCCTCAAATTCCCTGCCTCTGATTCCCCGCATCTGATTCCCCGCCTCTGATTCCCCGCCTCTGATTCCTCGCATCTGATTCCCCGCCTCAGATTCCCCGCCTCAGATTCCACGCCTCTGATTCCCCGCCTCTGATTCCCCGCCTCAGATTCCCCAGCTCTGATTCCCTGCCTCAGATTCCCTGCCTCAGATTCCCTGCCTCCGATTCCCCGCCTCTGATTCCCCGCCTCTGAATCCCCGCCTCTGATTCCCCGCCTCTGTTTCCCCGCCTCTGATTCCCCGCCTCTGATTCCCCACCTTTCATTCCCCGCCTCTCTTTCCCTGCCTCTATTTCCGCGCCTCTTTCTCTGCCTCTCTTTCCCCACATCTCATTTCCCCCCTCTGATAACCCGCCTCTCATTCCATGCCTGTGATTCCCTGCCTCAGATTCCCCGCCTCAGATTCCCCGACTCAGATTCCCCGCCTCAGATTCCCCGCCTCAGATTCCCTGCTTCAGATTCCCTGCCTCAGATTCCCTGCCTCAGATTCCCTTCATCTGATTCCCTTCATTTGATTCCCTGCATCTGATTCCCCGCCTCTGATTCCCTGCCTCTGATTTCCCGCCTCTGATTCCCCACCTTTCATTCCCCGCCTCTCTTTCCCTGCCTCTATTTCCGCGCCTCTTTCTCAGCCTCTCTTTCCCCATATATCTTTTCCTCCCTCTGATTCCCCGCCTCTGATTCCCCTCCTCTGATTCCCTGCCTCTGATTCCCTGCCTCTGATTCCCCGCCTCTGATTCGCCGCCTCTGATTCCCCTCCTCTGATTCCCTGCCTCTGATTCCCTGCCTCTGATTCCCTGCCTCTGATTCCCCGCCTCTGATTCCCTGCCTCTGATTCCCTGCCTCTGATTCCCTGCCTCTGATTCCGGGCCTCTGATTCCACGCCTCTCTTTCCGTGTCTCTGATTCCCCGCCTCTGATTCCCTGCCTCTGATACCCTGCCTCTCATTCTCTGCCTCTATTTCCGTGCATCTTTCTCTGCATCTTGTTTCCCACATCTCATTTCCCCCCTCTGATAACCCGCCTCTGAATCCATGCCTGTGATTCCCTGCCTCAGATTCCCCGCTTCAGATTCCCCGACTCAGTTTCCCCGCTTCAGATTCCCCACCTCAGATTCCCTGACTCAGATTCCCTGCCTCAGATTCCCTGCCTCAGATTCCCTTCATCTGATTCCCTTCATTTGATTCCCTGCGTCTGATTCCCCGCCTCTGATTCCCCGCCTCTGATTCCCCGCCGCTGATTCCCCACCTCTGATTCCCTGCCTCAGATTCCCTGGCTCAGATTCCCTGCTTCAGATTCCTTGCCTCAGATTCCCTGCCACTGATTCCCCGCATCTGATTCCCCGCCTCTGATTCCCCGCTTCTGATTCCCGCCTCTGATTCCCTGCCTCTGATTCCCCTCCTCTGAATCCCCACCTCTGATTCCTCGCCTCTGATTCCCCGCCTCAGATTCCCCGCTCTGATTCCCTGCCTCCGATTCCCCGCCTCTGATTCCCCGCCTATGATTCCCAGCCTCTGATTCCCAGCCTCTGAATCCCCACCTCTGAATCCCCGCCTCTGATTCCCCGCCTCTGATTCCACGCCTCTGATTCCCCGCCTCTGATTCCAGGCCTCTTATTCCCCGCCTCTGATTCCCCACTTCTGATTGCCTGCCACTGATTGCCCGCCTCTGATTCCCCGCCTCTGATTCCCAGCCTCTGATTCCCCACCTCTGTCTGTATGCCTCTCTTTCGCCTCCGCTTTTTCCCCTACACTCTTTCCGCGCCTCTCTTTCCCTCCCTCAATTTCAACAACTCTGTTTGATCTGTTCTGTGTACCTCATTTTCAACACACAAGTTCCAACCACTATGTTTCACCCATAACTTTCCACGCCTCCATTTCTCCGCCTATGTTTACCCGCCTCTGTTTACCCACCTGTTTCACTGCCTCTGATTCCCCGCCTCTGATTCCCCACCTCTGTCTCTACGACTCTCTTTCACCTCCACTCTTTCCCCTCCACTCTTTCCGTGCCTGTCTTTCCCTCCCTCAATTTCAACAACACTGTTCGATCTGTTTTGTGTACCTCATTTTAAACACACAAGTTCCAACCACTATGTTTTGCCCGCCTCTTTCCCCGCCTCTATTTATCCACCTATGTTTACCTGCCTCTGTTTACCCGACTGTTTCCCTGCCTCTGATTCCCCACCTTTCATTCCATGCCTCTCTTTCCCTGCCTCTATTTCCGCGCCTCTTTCACTGCCTCTCTTTCCCCACATCTCTTTTCCTTCCGCTGATTCCCCGCCTCTGATTCCCCGCCTCTGATTCCCTGCCTCTGATTCCCCGCCTCTGATTCCCTGCCTCAGATTCCCTGCCTCAGATTCCCTGCCTCAGATTTCCTGCCTCTGATTCCCCGTCTCTGATTCCCCGCCTCTTATTCCCCGCCTATGATTCCCCGCCTCTGATTCCCCGCCTCTGATTCCCTGCCTCAGATTCCCGGGCTCTGATTCCCTGCATCAGCTTCACTGCCTCAGATTCCCTGCCTCTGATTCCCCGCCTCTGATTCCCTGTCTCTGATTCCCCGCCTCTGATTCCCTGCCTCAGATTCCCTGCCTCAGATTCCCTGCCTCAGATTCCCTGCCTCAGATTCCCCACCTCTGATTCCCCGCCTCTGATTCCCTGCCTCTGTTTCCCCGCCTCTGATTCCCCGCCTCTGATTCCCCGCCTCAGATTCCACGGCTCTGATTCCCTGCCTGAGATTCCATGCCTCAGATTCCCCGCCTCAGATTCCCTGCCTCAGATTCCCCGCCTCAGATTCCCCGCCTCAGATTCCCCGCCTCAGATTCCCCGCCTCAGATTCCCCACCTCAGATTCCCCGCCTCAGATTCCCCGCCTCAGATTCCCCGCCTCTGATTCCGTGCCTCAGATTTCCCGGCTCTGATTCCCTACCTGAGATTCCCTGCCTGAGATACCCCGCCTCAGATTCCCTGCCTCAGATTCCCCGCCTCAGATTCCACGCCTCAGATTCCCCGCCTCAGATTCCCCGCCTCAGATTCCCCGTCTCAGATTCCCCGCCTCTGATTCCCTGCCTCTGATTCCCTGCCTCTGATTCCCTGCCTCTGATTCCCTGCCTCTGATTCCGCACCTCTGATTCCACGCATCTCTTTCCGTGTCTCTGATTCCCCGCCTCTGATTCCCTGCCTCTGATACCCTGCCTCTATTTGCCTGCCTCTATTTCCGTACCTCTTTCTCTGCATCTAGTTTCCCACATCTCATTTGCCCCCTCTGATAACCCGCCTCTGATTCCCCGCCTCTGATTCCCTGACTCAGATTCCCCGCCTCAGATTCCCCGCCTCAGATTCCCCGCCTCAGATTCCCTGACTCAGATTCCCCGCCTCAGATTCCCCGCCTCAGATTCCCCGCCTCAGATTCCCCGCCTCAGATTCCCTGCCTCAGATTCCCTGCCTCAGATTCCCTGCCTCAGTTTCCCTTCATCTGATTCCCTTCATCTGATTCCCTGCCTCTGATTCCCTGCCTCTGATTCCCTGCCTCTGATTCCCCGCCTCTGATTCCCCGCCTCAGATTCCCTGCCTCAGATTCCCTGCCTCAGATTCCCTGCCTCTGATTATGTGCCTCAGATTCCCTGCCTCTGATTGCCTGCCTCTGATTCCCTGCCTCTGATTCCCTGCCTCTGATTGCCTGCCTCTGATTCCCTGCCTCTGATTCCCTGCCTCTGATTCCCCGCCTCTGATTCCCTGCCTCTGATACCCTGCCTCTCTATGCCTGCCTCTATTTCCGTGCCTCTTTCTCTGCATCTCGTTTCCCACATCTCATTTGCCCCCTCTGATTACCCGCCTCTGATTCCATGCCTCTGATTCACTGCCTCAGATTCCCTGCCTCAGATACCCCGACTCAGATTTACCGCATCAGATTCCCCGCCTCAGATTCCCTGCCTCAGATTCCCTGCCTCCGATTCCCCGCCTCTGATTCCCCGCCTCTGATTCCCCGCCTCTGATTCCCAGCGTCTGAATCCCCGCCTCTGAATCCCCGCCTCTGATTCCCCGCCTCTGTTTCCCCACTTCTGATTCCCCACCTCTCATTCCCCACCTCTGATTCCACGCCTCTGATTCCCCGCCTCTGATTCCAGGCCTCTGATTCCCCACCTCTGATTCCCCACCTCTGATTGCCTGCCACTGATTGCCCGCCTCTGATTCCCCGCCTCTGATTCCCCGCCTCTGATTCCCCACCTCTGTCTGTATGCCTCTCTTTCGCCTCCACTCTTTCCCCTCCACTCTTTCCGCGCCTCTCTTTCCCTCCCTCAATTTCAACAACACTGTTTGATCTGTTTTGTGTACCTCATTTTAAACACACAAGTTCCAACCACTATGTTTTGCCCGCCTCTTTCCCCGCCTCTATATATCCACCTATGTTTACCTGCCTCTGTTTACCCGCCTGTTTCCCCGCCTCTGATTCCCCACCTTTCATTCCCCGCCTCTCTTTCCCTGCCTCTATTTCAGCGCCTCTTTCTCTGCCTCGCTTTCCCCACATCTCTTTTCCTCCCCCTGATTCCCCGCCTCTGATTCCCCACCTCTGATTCCCTGCCTCTGATTCCCCGCCTCTGATTCCCTGCCTCAGATTCCCTGCCTCAGATTCCCTGCCTCAGATTCCCTGCCTCTGATTCCCCGCCTCTGATTCCCCGCCTCTTATTCCCCGCCTCTGATTGCCTGCCACTGATTGCCTGCCTCTGATTCCCTGCCTCTGATTCCCTGCCTCTGATTCCCTGCCTCTGATTCCCTGCCTCTGATTCCCTCCCTCTGATTCCGCGCCTCTGATTCCACGCCTCTCTTTCCGTATCTCTGATTCCCCGCCTCTGATTCACTGCCTCTGATACCCTGCCTCTCTTTGCCTGCCTCTATTTCGGTGCCTCTTTCTCTGCATCTAGTTTCCCACATCTCATTTGCCCCCTCTGATAACCCGCATCTGATTCCACGCCTCTGATTCCCCGCCTCTGATTCCCCGCCTCTGATTCCCCGCATCTGATTCCCCGCATCTGATTCCCTGCCTCAGATTCCCTGCCTCAGATTCCCTGCCTCTGATTCCCCGCCTCTGATTCCCCGTGGCTTTTTCCCGGCCTCTGATTCCCCGCCTCTGATTCCCCGCCTCTGATTCCCTGCCTCTGTTTCCCCGCCTCTGATTCCCCGCCTCTGATTCCCCGCCTCAGATTCCCCGGCTCTGATTCCCTGCCTCAGATTCCCTGCCTCAGATTCCCAGCCTCAGATTCCCTGCCTCTGAGTCCCCGCCTCAGATTCCCCGGCTCTGATTCCCTACCTGTGATTCCCTGCCTCAGATTCCCCGCCTCAGATTCCCCGCCTCAGATTCCCCGCCTCAGATTCCCCGCCTCAGATTCCCCGCCTCAGATTCCCCGCCTCAGATTCCCCGCCTCAGATTCCCCGCCTCTGATTCCCCGCCTCTGATTCGCCACCTCTGATTCCCCGCCTCTGATTCGCCGCCTCTGATTCCCCGCCTCTGATTCCCCGCCTCTGATTCCCCACCTCTGATTCCCCGCCTCAGATACCCTGCCTCAGATTCCCTGCCTCAGATTCCCTGCCTCAGATTCCCTGCCTCTGATTCCCCGCCTCTGTTTCCCCGCCTCTTATTCCCCGCCTCTGATTCCCCGCCTCTGATTCCCCGCCTCTGATTTCCTGCCTCTGTTTCCCCGCCTCTGATTCCCCACCTCTGATTCCCTGCCTCAGATTCCCCGGCTCTGATTCCCTGCATCAGATTCCCTGCCTCAGATTCCCTGCCTCCGATTCCCCGCCTCTGATTCCCTGCCTCTGATTCCCCGCCTCTGATTCCCTGCCTCTGATTCCCTGCCTCTGATACCCTGCCTCTCTTTGCCTGCCTCTATTTCGGTGCCTCTTTCTCTGCATCTAGTTTCCCACATCTCATTTGCCCCCTCTGATAACCCGCCTCTGATTCCATGCCTCTGATTCCCTGCCTATGATTCCCCGCCTCTGATTCCCCGCCTCTGATTCCCCGCCTCAGATTCCCCGGCTCTGATTCCCTCCCTGAGATTCCCTGCCTCAGATACCCCGCCTCAGATTCCCCGCCTCAGATTCCCCGCCTCAGATTCCCCGCCTCAGATTCCCCGCCTCAGATTCCCCGCCTCAGATTTCCCGCCTCAGATTCCCCGCCTCAGATTCCCCGCCTCAGATTCCCCGCCTCAAATTCCCCGCCTCAGATTCCCCGCCTCAGATTCCCCGCCTCAGATTCCCCGCCTCAGATTCCCCGCCTCAGATTCCCTGCCTCAGATTCCCTGCCTTTGATTGCCTGCCTCTGATTCCCTGCCTCTGATTCCCTGCCTCTGATACCCTGCTTCTCTTTGCCTGCCTCTATTTCGGTGACTCTTTCTCTGCATCTAGATTCCCACATCTAATTTGCCCCCTCTGATAACCCGCCTCTGATTCCATGCCTCTGATTCCCTGCCTCTGATTCCCCGCCTCTGATTCCCTGCCTCTGATTCCCCGTCTCTGATTCCCTGCCTCAGATTCCCTGCCTGAGATTCCCTGCCTGAGATTCCCCGCCTCAGATTCCCTGCCTCAGATTCCCCGCCTCAGATTCCCCGCCTCAGATTCCCCGCCTCAGATTCCCCATCTCAGATTCCCCGCCTCAGATTCCCCGCCTCAGATTCCCTGCCTCAGATTCCCTGCCTCAGATTCCCTGCCTCTGATTGCCTTCCTCTGATTCCCTGCCTCTTATTCCCTGCCTCTGATTCCCTGCCTCTGATTCCCTGCCTCTGATTCCCTGCCTCTAATTCCCTGCCTCTGATTCCGCACCTCTGATTGCACGCCTCTCTTTCCGTGTCTCTGATTCCCCGCCTCTGATTCCCTGCCTCTGATACCCTGCCTCTCTTTGCCTGCCTCTATTTCCGTGCCTCTTGCTCTGCATCTAGTTTCCCACATCTCATTTGCCACCTCTGATAACCCGCCTCTGATTCCATGCCTCTGATTCCCCGCCTCTGATTCCCCGCCTCTGATTCCCCGCCTCTGATTCCCTGCCTCAGATTCCCTGCCTCAGATTCCTTGCCTCAGATTCCCTGCCTCTGATTCCTTGCCTCTGATTCCCCGCCTCTGATTCCCCACCTCTGATTCCCTGCCTCTGTTTCCCCGCCTCTGATTCCCCGCGTCTGATTCCCCGCCTCAGATTCCCCAGCTCTGATTCCCTGTGTGAGATTCCCCGCCTCAGATTCCCCGCCTCAGATTCCCCGCCTCAGATTCCCTGCCTCAGATTCCCCGCCTCAGATTCCCCGCCTCAGATTCCCCGCCTCAGATTCCCCGCCTCAGATTCCCTGCCTCAGATTCCCTGCCTCAGATTCCCTGCCTCAGATTCCCTTCATCTGATTCCCTTCATCTGATTCCCTGCCTCTGATTCCCTGCCTCTGATTCCCCACCTCTGATTCCCCGCCTCAGATTCCCTGCCTCAGATTCCCTGCCTCAGATTCCCTGCCTCAGATTCCCTGCCTCAGATTCCCTGCCTCAGATTCCCTGCCTCTGATTGCCTGCCTCTGATTCCCTGCCTCTGATTCCCTGCCTCTGAATGCCTGCCTCTGATTCCCTGCCTCTGATTCCCTGCCTCTGATTCCCTGCCTCAGATACCCCGACTCAGATTAACCACCTCAGATTCCCCGCCTCAGATTCCCTGCCTCAGATTCCCTGCCTCAGATTCCCTGCCTCAGATTCCCTGCCTCAGATTCCCTGCCTCCGATTCCCCGCCTCTGATTCCCCGCCTCTGATTCCCAGCCACTGATTCCCCGCCTCTGATTCCACGCCTCTGATTCCCCGCCTCTGATTCCCCACCTCTGATTCCACGCCTCTGATTCCCCGCATCTGATTCCTGGCCTCTTATTCCCCGCCTCTGATTCCCCACCTCTGATTGCCTGCCACTGATTGCCTGCCTCTGATTCCCTGCCTCTGATTCCCTGCCTCTGATTCCCTGCCTCTGATTCCCTGCCTCTGATTCCCTGCCTCTGATTCCGCGCCTCTGATTCCACGCCTCTCTTTCCGTATCTCTGATTCCCCGCCTCTGATTCACTGCCTCTGATACCCTGCCTCTCTTTGCCTGCCTCTATTTCGGTGCCTCTTTCTCTGCATCTAGTTTCCCACATCTCATTTGCCCCCTCTGATAACCCGCATCTGATTCCACGCCTCTGATTTCCCGCCTCTGATTCCCCGCCTCTGATTCCCCGCATCTGATTCCCCGCATCTGATTCCCTGCCTCAGATTCCCTGCCTCAGATTCCCTGCCTCTGATTCCCCGCCTCTGATTCCCAGTGGCTTTTTCCCGGCCTCTGATTCCCCGCCTCTGATTCCCCGCCTCTGATTCCCTGCCTCTGTTTCCCCGCCTCTGATTCCCCGCCTCTGATTCCCCGCCTCAGATTCCCCGGCTCTGATTCCCTGCCTCAGATTCCCTGCCTCAGATTCCCTGCCTCAGATTCCCTGCCTCTGAGTCCCCGCCTCAGATTCCCCGGCTCTGATTCCCTACCTGTGATTCCCTGCCTCAGATTCCCCGCCTCAGATTCCCCGCCTCAGATTCCCCACCTCAGATTCCCCGCCTCAGATTCCCCGCCTCAGATTCCCCGCCTCAGATTCCCCGCCTCAGATTCCCCGCCTCTGATTCGCCACCTCTGATTCGCCACCTCTGATTCCCCGCCTCTGATTCGCCGCCTCTGATTCCCCGCCTCTGATTCCCCGCCTCTGATTCCCCACCTCTGATTCCCCGCCTCAGATACCCTGCCTCAGATTCCCTGCCTCAGATTCCCTGCCTCAGATTCCCTGCCTCTGATTCCCCGCCTCTGTTTCCCCGCCTCTTATTCCCCGCCTCTGATTCCCCGCCTCTGATTCCCCGCCTCTGATTTCCTGCCTCTGTTTCCCCGCCTCTGATTCCCCACCTCTGATTCCCTGCCTCAGATTCCCCGGCTCTGATTCCCTGCATCAGATTCCCTGCCTCAGATTCCCTGCCTCCGATTCCCCGCCTCTGATTCCCTGCCTCTGATTCCCCGCCTCTGATTCCCTGCCTCTGATTCCCTGCCTCTGATACCCTGCCTCTCTTTGCCTGCCTCTATTTCGGTGCCTCTTTCTCTGCATCTAGTTTCCCACATCTCATTTGCCCCCTCTGATAACCCGCCTCTGATTCCATGCCTCTGATTCCCTGCCTCTGATTCCCCGCCTCTGATTCCCCGCCTCTGATTCCCCGCCTCAGATTCCCCGGCTCTGATTCCCTGCCTGAGATTCCCTGCCTGAGATTCCCCGCCTCAGATTCCCTGCCTCAGATTCCCCGCCTCAGATTCCCCGCCTCAGATTCCCCGCCTCAGATTCCCCATCTCAGATTCCCCGCCTCAGATTCCCCGCCTCAGATTCCCTGCCTCAGATTCCCTGCCTCAGATTCCCTGCCTCTGATTCCCTGCCTCTTATTGCCTTCCTCTGATTCCCTGCCTCTTATTCCCTGCCTCTGATTCCCTGCCTCTGATTCCCTGCCTCTGATTCCCTGCCTCTAATTCCCTGCCTCTGATTCCGCACCTCTGATTCCACGCCTCTCTTTCCGTGTCTCTGATTCCCCGCCTCTGATTCCCTGCCTCTGATACCCTGCCTCTCTTTGCCTGCCTCTATTTCCGTGCCTCTTGCTCTGCATCTAGTTTCCCACATCTCATTTGCCACCTCTGATAACCCGCCTCTGATTCCATGCCTCTGATTCCCCGCCTCTGATTCCCCGCCTCTGATTCCCCGCCTCTGATTCCCTGCCTCAGATTCCCTGCCTCAGATTCCTTGCCTCAGATTCCCTGCCTCTGATTCCTTGCCTCTGATTCCCCGCCTCTGATTCCCCGCCTCTGATTCCCTGCCTCTGTTTCCCCGCCTCTGATTCCCCGCGTCTGATTCCCCGCCTCAGATTCCCCGGCTCTGATTCCCTGTGTGAGATTCCCCGCCTCAGATTCCCCGCCTCAGATTCCCCGCCTCAGATTCCCTGCCTCAGATTCCCCGCCTCAGATTCCCCGCCTCAGATTCCCCGCCTCAGATTCCCCGCCTCAGATTCCCTGCCTCAGATTCCCTGCCTCAGATTCCCTGCCTCAGATTCCCTTCATCTGATTCCCTTCATCTGATTCCCTGCCTCTGATTCCCTGCCTCTGATTCCCCACCTCTGATTCCCCGCCTCAGATTCCCTGCCTCAGATTCCCTGCCTCAGATTCCCTGCCTCAGATTCCCTGCCTCAGATTCCCTGCCTCAGATTCCCTGCCTCTGATTGCCTGCCTCTGATTCCCTGCCTCTGATTCCCTGCCTCTGAATGCCTGCCTCTGATTCCCTGCCTCTGATTCCCTGCCTCTGATTCCCTGCCTCTGATTCCCTGCCTCAGATTCCCTGCCTCCGATTTTCCGCCTCTGATTCCCCGCCTCTGATTCCCAGCCACTGATTCCCTGCCTCTGATTCCACGCCTCTGATTCCCCGCCTCTGATTCCCCGCCTCTGATTCCACGCCTCTGATTCCACGCCTCTGATTCCCCGCCTCTGATTCCCCACCTCTGATTCCACGCCTCTGATTCCCCGCATCTGATTCCTGGCCTCTTATTCCCCGCCTCTGATTCCCCACCTCTGATTGCCTGCCACTGATTGCCTGCCTCTGATTCCCTGCCTCTGATTCCCTGCCTCTGATTCCCTGCCTCTGATTCCCTGCCTCTGATTCCCTGCCTCTGATTCCGCGCCTCTGATTCCACGCCTCTCTTTCCGTATCTCTGATTCCCCGCCTCTGATTCACTGCCTCTGATACCCTGCCTCTCTTTGCCTGCCTCTATTTCGGTGCCTCTTTCTCTGCATCTAGTTTCCCACATCTCATTTGCCCCCTCTGATAACCCGCATCTGATTCCACGCCTCTGATTTCCCGCCTCTGATTCCCCGCCTCTGATTCCCCGCATCTGATTCCCCGCATCTGATTCCCTGCCTCAGATTCCCTGCCTCAGATTCCCTGCCTCTGATTCCCCGCCTCTGATTCCCAGTGGCTTTTTCCCGGCCTCTGATTCCCCGCCTCTGATTCCCCGCCTCTGATTCCCTGCCTCTGTTTCCCCGCCTCTGATTCCCCGCCTCTGATTCCCCGCCTCAGATTCCCCGGCTCTGATTCCCTGCCTCAGATTCCCTGCCTCAGATTCCCTGCCTCAGATTCCCTGCCTCTGAGTCCCCGCCTCAGATTCCCCGGCTCTGATTCCCTACCTGTGATTCCCTGCCTCAGATTCCCCGCCTCAGATTCCCCGCCTCAGATTCCCCACCTCAGATTCCCCGCCTCAGATTCCCCGCCTCAGATTCCCCGCCTCAGATTCCCCGCCTTAGATTCCCCGCCTCTGATTCGCCACCTCTGATTCGCCACCTCTGATTCCCCGCCTCTGATTAGCCGCCTCTGATTCCCCGCCTCTGATTCCCCGCCTCTGATTCCCCACCTCTGATTCCCCGCCTCAGATACCCTGCCTCAGATTCCCTGCCTCAGATTCCCTGCCTCAGATTCCCTGCCTCTGATTCCCCGCCTCTGTTTCCCCGCCTCTTATTCCCCGCCTCTGATTCCCCGCCTCTGATTCCCCGCCTCTGATTTCCTGCCTCTGTTTCCCCGCCTCTGATTCCCCACCTCTGATTCCCTGCCTCAGATTCCCCGGCTCTGATTCCCTGCATCAGATTCCCTGCCTCAGATTCCCTGCCTCCGATTCCCCGCCTCTGATTCCCTGCCTCTGATTCCCCGCCTCTGATTCCCTGCCTCTGATTCCCTGCCTCTGATACCCTGCCTCTCTTTGCCTGCCTCTATTTCGGTGCCTCTTTCTCTGCATCTAGTTTCCCACATCTCATTTGCCCCCTCTGATAACCCGCCTCTGATTCCATGCCTCTGATTCCCTGCCTCTGATTCCCCGCCTCTGATTCCCCGCCTCTGATTCCCCGCCTCAGATTCCCCGGCTCTGATTCCCTGCCTGAGATTCCCTGCCTGAGATTCCCCGCCTCAGATTCCCTGCCTCAGATTCCCCGCCTCAGATTCCCCGCCTCAGATTCCCCGCCTCAGATTCCCCATCTCAGATTCCCCGCCTCAGATTCCCCGCCTCAGATTCCCTGCCTCAGATTCCCTGCCTCAGATTCCCTGCCTCTGATTCCCTGCCTCTTATTGCCTTCCTCTGATTCCCTGCCTCTTATTCCCTGCCTCTGATTCCCTGCCTCTGATTCCCTGCCTCTGATTCCCTGCCTCTAATTCCCTGCCTCTGATTCCGCACCTCTGATTCCACGCCTCTCTTTCCGTGTCTCTGATTCCCCGCCTCTGATTCCCTGCCTCTGATACCCTGCCTCTCTTTGCCTGCCTCTATTTCCGTGCCTCTTGCTCTGCATCTAGTTTCCCACATCTCATTTGCCACCTCTGATAACCCGCCTCTGATTCCATGCCTCTGATTCCCCGCCTCTGATTCCCCGCCTCTGATTCCCCGCCTCTGATTCCCTGCCTCAGATTCCCTGCCTCAGATTCCTTGCCTCAGATTCCCTGCCTCTGATTCCTTGCCTCTGATTCCCCGCCTCTGATTCCCCGCCTCTGATTCCCTGCCTCTGTTTCCCCGCCTCTGATTCCCCGCGTCTGATTCCCCGCCTCAGATTCCCCGGCTCTGATTCCCTGTGTGAGATTCCCCGCCTCAGATTCCCCGCCTCAGATTCCCCGCCTCAGATTCCCTGCCTCAGATTCCCCGCCTCAGATTCCCCGCCTCAGATTCCCCGCCTCAGATTCCCCGCCTCAGATTCCCTGCCTCAGATTCCCTGCCTCAGATTCCCTGCCTCAGATTCCCTTCATCTGATTCCCTTCATCTGATTCCCTGCCTCTGATTCCCTGCCTCTGATTCCCCACCTCTGATTCCCCGCCTCAGATTCCCTGCCTCAGATTCCCTGCCTCAGATTCCCTGCCTCAGATTCCCTGCCTCAGATTCCCTGCCTCAGATTCCCTGCCTCTGATTGCCTGCCTCTGATTCCCTGCCTCTGATTCCCTGCCTCTGAATGCCTGCCTCTGATTCCCTGCCTCTGATTCCCTGCCTCTGATTCCCTGCCTCTGATTCCCTGCCTCAGATTCCCTGCCTCCGATTTTCCGCCTCTGATTCCCCGCCTCTGATTCCCAGCCACTGATTCCCTGCCTCTGATTCCACGCCTCTGATTCCCCGCCTCTGATTCCCCGCCTCTGATTCCACGCCTCTGATTCCCCGCATCTGATTCCTGGCCTCTTATTCCCCGCCTCTGATTCCCCGCCTCTGATTCCCCGCCTCTGATTCCCCACCTCTGTCTCGACGCCACTCTTTCGCCTCCACTCTTTCCCCTCCACTCTTTCCGTGCCTGTCTTTCCCTCCCTCAATTTCAACAACACTGTTTGATCTGTTTTGTGTACCTCATTTTAAACACACAAGTTCCAACCACTATGTTTTGCCCGCCTCTTTACCCGCCTCTATTTATCCACCTATGTTTACCTGCCTCTGTTTACCCGCCTGTTTCCCCGCCTCTGATTCCCCACCTTTCATTCCCCGCCTCTCTTTCCCTGCCTCTATTTCCGCGCCTCTTTCTCTGCCTCTCTTTCCCCACATCTCTTTTCCTCCCGCTGATTCCCCGCCTCTGATTCCCCGCCTCTGATTCCCTGCCTCTGATTCCCCGCCTCTGATTCCCTGCCTCAGATTCCCTGCCTCAGATTCCCTGCCTCAGATTCCCTGCCTCTGATTCCCCGCCTCTGATTCCCCGCCTCTTATTCCCCGCCTCGGATTCCCCGTCTCTGATTCCCCGCCTCTGATTCCCTGCCTCAGATTCCCAGGCTCTGATTCCCTGCATCAGATTCCCTGCCTCAGATTCCCTGCCTCTGATTCCCCGCCTCTGATTCCCTGCCTCTGATTCCCCGCCTCTTATTCCCTGCCTCAGATTCTCTGTCTCAGATTCCCTGCCTCAGATTCCCTGCCTCTGATTCCCCGCCTTTGATTCCCCGCCTCTATTTCCCCGCCTCTGATTCCCCGCCTCTGATTCCCCACCTCTGATTCCCCGCCTCTGATTCCCCGCCTCAGATTCCCCAGCTCTGATTCCCTGCCTGAGATTCCCTGACTCAGATACCCCACCTCAGATTCCCCGCCTCAGATTCCCCGCCTCAGATTCCCCGCCTCAGATTCCCCGCCTCAGATTCCCCGCCTCAGATTCCCCGCCTCAGATTCCCCGCCACAGATTCCCCGCCTCAGATTCCCCACCTCAGATTCCCCGCCTCAGATTCCCCGCCTCAGATTCCCCGCCTCAGATTCCCCGCCTCAGATTCCCCGCCTCAGATTCCCCGCCTCAGATTCCCTGCCTCAGATTCCCTGCATCTGATTGCCTGCCTCTGATTCCCTGCCTCTGATTCTCTGCCTCTGATTCCCTGCCTCTGATTCCCTGCCTCTGATTCCGTGCCTCTGATTCCCTTCCTCTGATTCCGCGCCTCTGATTCCACGCCTCTCTTTACGTATCTCTGATTCCCCGCCTCTGATTCCCTGCATCTGATACCCTGCCTCTCTTTGCCTGCCTCTATTTCGGTGCCTCTTTCTCTGCATCTAGTTTCCCACATCTCATTTGCCCACACTGATAACCCGCCTTTGATTCCATGCCTCTGATTCCCCGCCTCTGATTCCCCGCCTCTGATTCCCTGCCTTTGATTCCCCGCCTCTGATTCCCTGCCTCAGATTCCCTGCCTCAGATTCCCTGCCTCAGATTCCCTGCCTCAGATTCCCTGCCTCTGATTCCCCGCCTCTGATTCCCCGCCTCTTATTCCCCGCCTCTGATTCCCCGCCTCTGATTCCCCGCCTCTGATTCCCTGCCTCTGTTTCCCCGCCTCTGATTCCCCACCTCTGATTCCCCGCCTCAGATTTCCCGGCTCTGATTCACTGCCTGAGATTCCCTGCCTGAGATTCCCCGCCTCAGATTCCCTGCCTGAGATTCCCCGCCTCAGATTCCCCGCCTCAGATTCCCCGCCTCAGATTCCCCGCCTCATATTCCCTGCCTCATATTCCCTGCCTCAGATTCCCTGCCTCTGATTTCCTTCCTCTGATTCCCTGCCTCTGATTCTCTGCCTCTGATTCCCTGCCTCTGATTCCCTGCCTCAGAATCCCCACCTCAGATTCCCTGCCTCAGATTCCCCGCCGCAGATTCCCCGCCTCAGATTCCCCGCCTCAGATTCCCTGCCTCAGATTCCCCGCCTCAGATTCCCCGCCTCAGATTCCCTGCCTCAGATTCCTCGCCTCAGATTCCCTGCCTCAGATTCCCTGCCTCAGATTCCCTGCCTCAGATTCCCTTCATCTGATTCCCTTCATCTGATTCCCTGCCTCTGTTACCCTGCCTCTGATTCCCTGCCTCTGATTCCCCGCCTCTGATTCCCTGCCTCTGATTCCCTGCCTCTGATTGCCTGCCTCTGATTCCCTGCCTCTGATTCCCTGCCTCTGATTCCCTGCCTCTGATTCCGCACCTCTGATTCCACGCCTCTCTTTCCTTGTCTCTGATTCCCCGCCTCTGATTCCCTGCCTCAGATACCCTGCCTCTCTTTGCCTGCCTCTATTTCCGTGCCTCTTTCTCTGCATCTAGTTTCCCAAATCTCATTTGCCCCCTGTGATAACCCGCCTCTGATTCCATGCCTCTGATTCACTGCCTCAGATTCCCTGCCTCAGTTACCCCGACTCAGATTTACCGCCTCAGATTCCCCGCCTCAGATTCCCTGTCTCAGATTTCCTGCCTCAGATTCCCTGCCTCAGATTCCCTGCCTCAGATTCCCTGCCTCCGATTCCCCGCCTCTGATTCCCCGCCTCTGATTCCCCGCCTCTGATTCCCAGCCTCTGAATCCCCGCCTCTGAATCCCCGCCTCTGATTCCCCGCCTCTGTTTCCCCGCCTCTGATTCCCCGCACCTGATTCCCCGCCTCTGATTCCACGCCTCTGATTCCCCGCCTCTGATTCCAGGCCTCTTATTCCCCGCCTCTGATTCCCCACCTCTGATTGCCTGCCACTGATTGCCCGCCTCTGATTCCCCGCCTCTGATTCCCCGCCTCTGATTCCCCACCTCTGTCTTTATGCCTCTCTTTCGCCTCCGCTTTTTCCCCTACACTCTTTCCGCGCCTCTCTTTCCCTCCCTCAATTTCAACAACTCTGTTTGATCTGTTCTGTGTACCTCATTTTCAACACACAAGTTCCAACCACTATGTTTCACCCATCACTTCCCCGCCTCTATTTTTCCGCCTATGTTTACCCGCCTCTGTTTACCCACCTGTTTCACCGCCTCTGATTCCCCGCCTCTGATTCCCCACCTCTGTCTCGACGCCTCTCTTTCGCCTCCACTCTTTCCCCTCCACTCTTTCCGTGCCTGTCTTTCCCTCCCTCAATTTCAACAACACTGTTTGATCTGTTTTGTGTACATCATTTTAAACACACAACTTCCAACCACTATGTTTTGCCCGCCTCTTTCCCCGCCTCTATTTATCCACCTATGTTTACCTGCCTCTGTTTACCCGCCTGTTTCCACGCCTCTGATTCCCCACCTTTCATTCCCTGCCTCTCTTTCCCTGCCTCTATTTCCGCGCCTCTTTCTCTGCCTCTCTTTCCCCACATCTCTTTTCCTCCAGCTGATTCCCCGCCTCTGATTCCCCGCCTCTGATTCCCTGCCTCTGATTCCCCGCCTCTGATTCCCTGCCTCAGATTCCCTGCCTCAGATTCCCTGCCTCAGATTCCCGGCCTCTGATTCCCCGCCTCTGATTCCCCGCCTCTTATTCCCCGCCTCTGATTCCCCTCCTCTGATTCCCCGGCTCTGATTCCCTGCCTCAGATTCCCCGGCTCTGATTCCCTGCATCAGATTCCCTGCCTCAGATTCCCTGCCTCTGATTCCCCGCCTCTGATTCCCTGCCTCTCATTCCCCGCCTCTGATTCCCTGCCTCAGATTCCCTGCCTCAGATTCCCTGCCTCAGATTCCCTGCCTCTGATTCCCCGCCTTTGAATCCCCGCCTCTTATTCCGCGCCTCTGATTCCCCGCCTCTGATTCCCCGCCTCTGAATCCCCGGCTCTGATCCCCTGCATCAGATTCCCTGCCTCAGATTCCCTGCCTCTGATTCCCCGCCTCTGATTCCCTGCCTCTGATTCCCCGGCTCTGATTCCCTGCCTGAGATTCCCTGCCTCAGATACCCCGCCTCAGATTCCCCGCCTCAGATTCCCCGCCTCAGATACCCCGCCTCAGAATCCCCGCCTCAGAATCCCCGCCTCAGATTCCACGTCTCAGATTCCCCGCCTCAGATTCCCCGCCTCAGATTCCCCGCCTCAGATTCCCCGCCTCAGATTCCCCGCCTCAGATTCCCCGCCTCAGATTCCCCGCCTCAGATTCCCCGCCTCAGATTCCCCGCCTCAGATTCCCTGCCTCAGATTCCCTGCCTCTGATTGCCTGCCTCTGATTCCCTGCCTCTGATTCCCTGCCTCTGATTCCCTGCCTCTGATTCCCTGCCTCTGATTCCCTGCCTCTGATTCCCTGCCTCTTATTCCCCGCCTCTGATTCCCCGCCTCTGATTCCCCGGCTCTGATTCCCTGCCTCAGATTCCCCGGCTCTGATTCCCTGCATCAGATTCCCTGCCTCAGATTCCCTGCCTCTGATTCCCCGCCTCTGATTCCCTGCCTCTGATTCCCCGCCTCTGATTCCCTGCCTCAGATTCCCTGCCTCAGATTCCCTGCCTCTGATTCCCCGCCTTTGATTCCCCGCCTCTTATTCCCCGCCTCTGATTCCCCGCCTCTCTTTCCGTGTCTCTGATTCCCCGCCTCAGATTCCCTGCCTCAGATACCCTGCCTCTGATTCCCCGCCTCTGATTCCCTGCCTCTGATTCCCCGCCTCTGATTCCCTGCCTCTGATTCCCTGCCTCAGATTCCCTGCCTCTGATTCCCCGCCTTTGATTCCCCGCCTCTTATTCCCCGCCTCTGATTCCCCGCCTCTCTTTCCGTGTCTCTGATTCCACGCCTCAGATTCCCTGCCTCAGATACCCTGCCTCTCTTTGCCTGCCTCTATTTCCGTGCCTCTTTCTCTGCATCTAGTTTCCCACATCTGATTTGCCCCCTCTGATTACCCGCCTCTGATTCCATGCCTCTGATTCCCCGCCTCTGATTCCCCGCCTCTTATTCCCCGCCTCTTATTCCCTGCCTCAGATTCCCTGCCTCAGATTCCTTTCCTCAGATTCCCTGCCTCTGTTTCCCCGCCTCTGATTCCCCACGTCTGATTCCCCACCTCAGATTCCCCGGCTCTGATTCCCTGCCTGAGATTCCATGCCTCAGATTCCCCGCCTCAGATTCCCTGCCTCAGATTCCCTGCCTCAGATTCCCTTTCTCCTATTCCCCGCCTCTGATTCCCTGCCTCTGATTCCCTGCCTCTGATTCCCTGCCTCTGATCCCGCACCTCTGATTCCACGCCTCTCTTTCCTTGTCTCTGATTCCCCGCCTCTGATTCCCTGCCTCTGATACCCTGCCTCTATTTGCCTGCCTCTATTTCCGTGCCTCATTCTCTGCATCTAGTTTCCCAAATCTCATTTGCCCCCTCTGATAACCCGCCTCTGATTCCATGGCTCTAATTCACTGCCTCAGATTCCCTGCCTCAGATACCCCGACTCAGATTTACCGCCTCAGATTCCCCGCCTCAGATTCCCTGTCTCAGATTTCCTGCCTCAGATTCCCTGCCTCAGATTCCCTGCCTCAGATTCCCTGCCTCCGATTCCCCGCCACTGATTCCCCGCCTCTGATTCCCCGCCTCTGATTACACGCCTCTGATTCCCCGCCTCTGATTCCAGGCCTCTTATTCCCCGCCTCTGATTCCCCACCTCTGATTGCCCGCCACTGATTGCCCGCCTCTGATTCCCCGCCTCTGATTCCCCGCCTCTGATTCCCCACCTCTGTCTGTATGCCTTTCTTTCGCCTCCGCTTTTTCCCCTACACTCTTTCCGCGCCTCTCTTTCCCTCCCTCAATTTCAACAACTCTGTTTGATCTGTTCTGTGTACCTCATTTTCAACACACAAGTTCCAACCACTATGTTTCACCCATCACTTTCCCCGCCTCTATTTTTCCGCCTATGTTTACCCGCCTCTGTTTACCCACCTGTTTCACCGCCTCTGATTCCCCGCCTCTGATTCACCACCTCTGTCTCGACGCCTCTCTTTCGCCTCCACTCTTTCCCCTCCACTCTTTCCGTGCCTGTCCTTCCCTCCCTCAATTTACACAACACTGTTTGATCTGTTTTGTGTACCTCATTTTAAACACATGACTTCCAACCACTATGTTTTGCCCGCCTCTTTCCCCGCCTCTATTTATCCACCTATGTTTACCTGCCTCTGTTTACCCGCCTGTTTCCCCGCCTCTGATTCCCCACCTTTCATTCCCCGCCTCTCTTTCCCTGCTTCTATTTCCGCGCCTCTTTCTCTGCCTCTCTTTCCCCACATCACTTTTCCTCCAGCTGATTCCCCGCCTCCGATTCCCCGCCTCTGATTCCCTGCCTCTGATTCCCCGCCTCTGATTCCCTGCCTCAGATTCCCTGCCTCAGATTCCCTGCCTCAGATTCCCGGCCTCTGATTCCCCGCCTCTGATTCCCCTCCTCTTATTGCCCGCCTTTGATTCCCTGCCTCTGATTCCCCGCCTCTGATTCCCTGCCTCAGATTCCCTGCCTCAGATTCCCTGCCTCAGATTCCCTGCCTCTGATTCCCCTCCTTTGATTCCCCGCCTCTTATTCCCCGCCTCTGATTCCCCGCCTCTGATTCCCCGCCTCTGAATCCCCGGCTCTGATTCCCTGCATCAGATTCCCTGCCTCAGATTCCCTGCCTCTGAATCCCCGCCTCTGATTCCCTGCCTCTGATTCCCCGCCTCTGATTCCCTGCCTCAGATTCCCTGCCTCAGATTCCCTGCCTCAGATTCCCTGCCTCTGATTCCCTGCCTTTGATTCCCCGCCTCTTATTCCCCGCATCTGATTCCCCGCCTCTGATTCCCCGCCTCTGAATCCCCGCCTCTGATTCCCCGCCTCAGATTCCCCGGCTCTGATTCCCTGCCTGAGATTCCCTGCCTCAGATACCCCGCCTCAGATTCCCCGCCTCAGATTCCCCGCCTCAGATACCCCGCCTCAGAATCCCCGCCTCAGATTCCCCGCCTCAGATTCCCCGTCTCAGATTCCCCGCCTCAGATTCCCCGCCTCAGATTCCCCGCCTCAGATTCCCCGCCTCAGATTCCCCGCCTCAGATTCCCCGCCTCAGATTCCCCGCCTCAGATTCCCCGCCTCAGATTCCCTGCCTCAGATTCCCTGCCTCTGATTTCCTGCCTCTGATTCACTGCCTCTGATTCCCTACCTCTGATTCCCTGCCTCAGATTCCCTGCCTCAGATTCCCTGCCTCAGATTCCCTGCCTCAGATTCCCTGCCTCTGATTCCCCGCCTTTGATTCCCCGCCTCTTATTCCCGGCCTCTGATACACCGCCTCTGATTCCCCGCCTCTGAATCCCCGGCTCTGATTCCCTGCATCAGATTCCCTGCCTCAGAATCCCTGCCTCAGATTCCCCGCCTCTGATTCCCTGCCTCTGATTCCCTGCCTCTTATTCCCTGCCTCTGATTCCCTGCCTCAGATTCCCTGCCTCAGATTCCCTGCCTCTGATTCCCCGCCTTTGATTCCCCGCCTCTTATTCCCCGCCTCTGATTCCCCACCTCTGATTCCCCGCCTCTGAATCCCCGGCTCTGATTCCCTGCATCAGATTCCCTGCCTCAGATTCCCTGCCTCTGATTCCCTGCCTCTGATTCCCCACCTCAGATTCCCCGCCTCAGATTCCCCGCCTCAGATTCCCCGCCTCAGATTCCCCGCCTCAGATTCCCCGCCTCAGATTCCCCGCCTCAGATTCCCCGCCACAGATTCCCCGCCTCAGATTCCCCACCTCAGATTCCCCGCCTCAGATTCCCCGCCTCAGATTCCCCGCCTCAGATTCCCCGCCTCAGATTCCCCGCCTCAGATTCCCCGCCTCAGATTCCCTGCCTCAGATTCCCTGCATCTGATTGCCTGCCTCTGATTCCCTGCCTCTGATTCTCTGCCTCTGATTCCCTGCCTCTGATTCCCTGCCTCTGATTCCCTGCCTCTGATTCCCTTCCTCTTATTCCGCGCCTCTGATTCCACGCCTCTCTTTACGTATCTCTGATTCCCCGCCTCTGATTCCCTGCATCTGATACCGTGCCTCTCTTTGCCTGCCTCTATTTCGGTGCCTCTTTCTCTGCATCTAGTTTCCCACATCTCATTTGCCCACACTGATAACCCGCCTTTGATTCCATGCCTCTGATTCCCCGCCTCTGATTCCCCGCCTCTGATTCCCTGCCTTTGATTCCCCGCCTCTGATTCCCTGCCTCAGATTCCCTGCCTCAGATTCCCTGCCTCAGATTCCCTGCCTCAGATTCCCTGCCTCTGATTCCCCGCCTCTGATTCCCCGCCTCTTATTCCCCGCCTCTGATTCCCCGCCTCTGATTCCCCGCCTCTGATTCCCTGCCTCTGTTTCCCCGCCTCTGATTCCCCACCTCTGATTCCCCGCCTCAGATTTCCCGGCTCTGATTCACTGCCTGAGATTCCCTGCCTGAGATTCCCCGCCTCAGATTCCCTGCCTGAGATTCCCCGCCTCAGATTCCCCGCCTCAGATTCCCCGCCTCAGATTCCCCGCCTCATATTCCCTGCCTCATATTCCCTGCCTCAGATTCCCTGCCTCTGATTTCCTTCCTCTGATTCCCTGCCTCTGATTCTCTGCCTCTGATTCCCTGCCTCTGATTCCCTGCCTCAGAATCCCCACCTCAGATTCCCTGCCTCAGATTCCCCGCCGCAGATTCCCCGCCTCAGATTCCCCGCCTCAGATTCCCTGCCTCAGATTCCCCGCCTCAGATTCCCCGCCTCAGATTCCCTGCCTCAGATTCCTCGCCTCAGATTCCTTGCCTCAGATTCCCTGCCTCAGATTCCCTGCCTCAGATTCCCTTCATCTGATTCCCTTCATCTGATTCCCTGCCTCTGTTACCCTGCCTCTGATTCCCTGCCTCTGATTCCCCGCCTCTGATTCCCTGCCTCTGATTCCCTGCCTCTGATTGCCTGCCTCTGATTCCCTGCCTCTGATTCCCTGCCTCTGATTCCCTGCCTCTGATTCCGCACCTCTGATTCCACGCCTCTCTTTCCTTGTCTCTGATTCCCCGCCTCTGATTCCCTGCCTCAGATACCCTGCCTCTCTTTGCCTGCCTCTATTTCCGTGCCTCTTTCTCTGCATCTAGTTTCCCAAATCTCATTTGCCCCCTGTGATAACCCGCCTCTGATTCCATGCCTCTGATTCACTGCCTCAGATTCCCTGCCTCAGATACCCCGACTCAGATTTACCGCCTCAGATTCCCCGCCTCAGATTCCCTGTCTCAGATTTCCTGCCTCAGATTCCCTGCCTCAGATTCCCTGCCTCAGATTCCCTGCCTCCGATTCCCCGCCTCTGATTCCCCGCCTCTGATTCCCCGCCTCTGATTCCCAGCCTCTGAATCCCCGCCTCTGAATCCCCGCCTCTGATTCCCCGCCTCTGTTTCCCCGCCTCTGATTCCCCGCACCTGATTCCCCGCCTCTGATTCCACGCCTCTGATTCCCCGCCTCTGATTCCAGGCCTCTTATTCCCCGCCTCTGATTCCCCACCTCTGATTGCCTGCCACTGATTGCCCGCCTCTGATTCCCCGCCTCTGATTCCCCGCCTCTGATTCCCCACCTCTGTCTTTATGCCTCTCTTTCGCCTCCGCTTTTTCCCCTACACTCTTTCCGCGCCTCTCTTTCCCTCCCTCAATTTGAACAACTCTGTTTGATCTGTTCTGTGTACCTCATTTTCAACACACAAGTTCCAACCACTATGTTTCACCCATCACTTCCCCGCCTCTATTTTTCCGCCTATGTTTACCCGCCTCTGTTTACCCACCTGTTTCACCGCCTCTGATTCCCCGCCTCTGATTCCCCACCTCTGTCTCGACGCCTCTCTTTCGCCTCCACTCTTTCCCCTCCACTCTTTCCGTGCCTGTCTTTCCCTCCCTCAATTTCAACAACACTGTTTGATCTGTTTTGTGTACATCATTTTAAACACACAACTTCCAACCACTATGTTTTGCCCGCCTCTTTCCCCGCCTCTATTTATCCACCTATGTTTACCTGCCTCTGTTTACCCGCCTGTTTCCCCGCCTCTGATTCCCCACCTTTCATTCCCTGCCTCTATTTCCGCGCCTCTTTCTCTGCCTCTCTTTCCCCACATCTCTTTTCCTCCAGCTGATTCCCCGCCTCTGATTCCCCGCCTCTGATTCCCTGCCTCTGATTCCCCGCCTCTGATTCCCTGCCTCTGATTCCCCGCCTCTGATTCCCTGCCTCAGATTCCCTGCCTCAGATTCCCTGCCTCAGATTCCCTGCCTCTGATTCCCCGCCTTTGAATCCCCGCCTCTTATTCCCCGCCTCTGATTCCCCGCCTCTGATTCCCCGCCTCTGAATCCCCGGCTCTGATCCCCTGCAACAGATTCCCTGCCTCAGATTCCCTGCCTCTGATTCCCCGCCTCTGATTCCCTGCCTCTGATTCCCCGCCTCTGATTCCCTGCCTCAGATTCCCTGCCTCAGATTCCCTGCCTCAGATTCCCTCCCTCTGATTCCCCGCCTTTGATTCCCCGCCTCTTATTCCCAGCCTCTGATTCCCCTCCTCTGATTCCCCGCCTCTGAATCCCCGCCTCTGATTCCCCGCCTCAGATTCCCCGGCTCTGATTCCCTGCCTGAGATTCCCTGCCTCAGATACCCCGCCTCAGATTCCCCGCCTCAGATTCCCCGCCTCAGATACCCCGCCTCAGAATCCCCGCCTCAGAATCCCCGCCTCAGATTCCACGTCTCAGATTCCCCGCCTCAGATTCCCCGCCTCAGGTTCCCCGCCTCAGATTCCCCGCCTCAGATTCCCCGCCTCAGATTCCCCGCCTCAGATTCCCCGCCTCAGATTCCCCGCCTCAGATTCCCCGCCTCAGATTCCCTGCCTCAGATTCCCTGCCTCTGATTGCCTGCCTCTGATTCCCTGCCTCTGATTCCCTGCCTCTGATTCCCTGCCTCTGATTCCCTGCCTCTGATTCCCTGCCTCTGATTCCCTGCCTCTTATTCCCCGCCTCTGATTCCCCGCCTCTGATTCCCCGGCTCTGATTCCCTGCCTCAGATTCCCCGGCTCTGATTCCCTGCATCAGATTCCCTGCCTCAGATTCCCTGCCTCTGATTCCCCGCCTCTGATTCCCAGCCTCTGATTCCCCGCCTCTGATTCCCTGCCTCAGATTCCCTGCCTCAGATTCCCTGCCTCTGATTCCCCGCCTTTGATTCCCCGCCTCTTATTCCCCGCCTCTGATTCCCCGCCTCTCTTTCCGTGTCTCTGATTCCCCGCCTCAGATTCCCTGCCTCAGATACCCTGCCTCTGATTCCCCGCCTCTGATTCCCTGCCTCTGATTCCCCGCCTCTGATTCCCTGCCTCTGATTCCCTGCCTCAGATTCCCTGCCTCTGATTCCCCGCCTTTGATTCCCCGCCTCTTATTCCCCGCCTCTGATTCCCCGCCTCTCTTTCCGTGTCTCTGATTCCACGCCTCAGATTCCCTGCCTCAGATACCCTGCCTCTCTTTGCCTGCCTCTATTTCCGTGCCTCTTTCTCTGCATCTAGTTTCCCACATCTGATTTGCCCCCTCTGATTACCCGCCTCTGATTCCATGCCTCTGATTCCCCGCCTCTGATTCCCCGCCTCTTATTCCCCGCCTCTTATTCCCTGCCTCAGATTCCCTGCCTCAGATTCCTTTCCTCAGATTCCCTGCCTCTGTTTCCCCGCCTCTGATTCCCCACGTCTGATTCCCCACCTCAGATTCCCCGGCTCTGATTCCCTGCCTGAGATTCCATGCCTCAGATTCCCCGCCTCAGATTCCCTGCCTCAGATTCCCTGCCTCAGATTCCCTTTCTCCTATTCCCCGCCTCTGATTCCCTGCCTCTGATTCCCTGCCTCTGATTCCCTGCCTCTGATCCCGCACCTCTGATTCCACGCCTCTCTTTCCTTGTCTCTGATTCCCCGCCTCTGATTCCCTGCCTCTGATACCCTGCCTCTATTTGCCTGCCTCTATTTCCGTGCCTCATTCTCTGCATCTAGTTTCCCAAATCTCATTTGCCCCCTCTGATAACCCGCCTCTGATTCCATGGCTCTAATTCACTGCCTCAGATTCCCTGCCTCAGATACCCCGACTCAGATTTACCGCCTCAGATTCCCCGCCTCAGATTCCCTGTCTCAGATTTCCTGCCTCAGATTCCCTGCCTCAGATTCCCTGCCTCAGATTCCCTGCCTCCGATTCCCCGCCTCTGATTCCCCGCCTCTGATTCCCCGCCTCTGATTACACGCCTCTGATTCCCCACCTCTGATTCCAGGCCTCTTATTCCCCGCCTCTGATTCCCCACCTCTGATTGCCCGCCACTGATTGCCCGCCTCTGATTCCCCGCCTCTGATTCCCTGCCTCTGATTCCCCACCTCTGTCTGTATGCCTTTCTTTCGCCTCCGCTTTTTCCCCTACACTCTTTCCGCGCCTCTCTTTCCCTCCCTCAATTTCAACAACTCTGTTTGATCTGTTCTGTGTACCTCATTTTCAACACACAAGTTCCAACCACTATGTTTCACCCATCACTTTCCCCGCCTCTATTTTTCCGCCTATGTTTACCCGCCTCTGTTTACCCACCTGTTTCACCGCCTCTGATTCCCCGCCTCTGATTCACCACCTCTGTCTCGACGCCTCTCTTTCGCCTCCACTCTTTCCCCTCCACTCTTTCCGTGCCTGTCCTTCCCTCCCTCAATTTACACAACACTGTTTGATCTGTTTTGTGTACCTCATTTTAAACACACGACTTCCAACCACTATGTTTTGCCCGCCTCTTTCCCCGCCTCTATTTATCCACCTATGTTTACCTGCCTCTGTTTACCCGCCTGTTTCCCCGCCTCTGATTCCCCACCTTTCATTCCCCGCCTCTCTTTCCCTGCTTCTATTTCCGCGCCTCTTTCTCTGCCTCTCTTTCCCCACATCTCTTTTCCTCCAGCTGATTCCCCGCCTCCGATTCCCCGCCTCTGATTCCCTGCCTCTGATTCCCCGCCTCTGATTCCCTGCCTCAGATTCCCTGCCTCAGATTCCCTGCCTCAGATTCCCGGCCTCTTATTCCCCGCCTCTGATTCCCCTCCTCTTATTGCCCGCCTCTGATTCCCTGCCTCTGATTCCCCGCCTCTGATTCCCTGCCTCAGATTCCCTGCCTCAGATTCCCTGCCTCAGATTCCCTGCCTCTGATTCCCCTCCTTTGATTCCCCGCCTCTTATTCCCCGCCTCTGATTCCCCGCCTCTGATTCCCCGCCTCTGAATCCCCGGCTCTGATTCCCTGCATCAGATTCCCTGCCTCAGATTCCCTGCCTCTGAATCCCTGCCTCTGATTCCCTGCCTCTGATTCCCCGCCTCTGATTCCCTGCCTCAGATTCCCTGCCTCAGATTCCCTGCCTCAGATTCCCTGCCTCTGATTCCCTGCCTTTGATTCCCCGCCTCTTATTCCCCGCATCTGATTCCCCGCCTCTGATTCCCCGCCTCTGAATCCCCGCCTCTGATTCCCCGCCTCAGATTCCCCGCCTCAGATTCCCCGCCTCAGATACCCCGCCTCAGAATCCCCGCCTCAGATTCCCCGCCTCAGATTCCCCGTCTCAGATTCCCCGCCTCAGATTCCCCGCCTCAGATTCCCCGCCTCAGATTCCCCGCCTCAGATTCCCCGCCTCAGATTCCCCGCCTCAGATTCCCCGCCTCAGATTCCCCGCCTCAGATTCCCTGCCTCAGATTCCCTGCCTCTGATTGCCTGCCTCTGATTCACTGCCTCTGATTCCCTACCTCTGATTCCCTGCCTCAGATTCCCTGCCTCAGATTCCCTGCCTCAGATTCCCTGCCTCAGATTCCCTGCCTCTGATTCCCCGCCTTTGATTCCCCGCCTCTTATTCCCGGCCTCTGATACACCGCCTCTGATTCCCCGCCTCTGAATCCCCGGCTCTGATTCCCTGCATCAGATTCCCTGCCTCAGATTCCCTGCCTCAGATTCCCCGCCTCTGATTCCCTGCCTCTGATTCCCTGCCTCTGATTCCCTGCCTCTGATTCCCTGCCTCAGATTCCCTGCCTCAGATTCCCTGCCTCTGATTCCCCGCCTTTGATTCCCCGCCTCTTATTCCCCGCCTCTGATTCCCCACCTCTGATTCCCCGCCTCTGAATCCCCGGCTCTGATTCCCTGCATCAGATTCCCTGCCTCAGATTCCCTGCCTCTGATTCCCTGCCTCTGATTCCCTGCCTCAGATTCCCTGCCTCAGATTCCCTGCCTCTGATTCCCCGCCTCTGATTCCCTGCCTCTGATTCCCCGCCTCTGATTCCCTGCCTCAGATTCCCTGCCTCAGATTCCCTGCCTCAGATTCCCTGCCTCTGATTCCCCGCCTTTGATACCCCGCCTCTTATTCCCCGCCTCTGATTCCCCGCCTCTGATTCCCCGCCTCCGAATCCCCGGCTCTGATTCCCTGCATCAGATTCCCTGCCTCAGATTCCCTGCCTCTGATTCCCTGCCTCTGATTCCCTGCCTCAGATTCCCTGCCTCAGATTCCCTGCCTCTGATTCCCCGCCTCTGATTCCCTGCCTCTGATTCCCCGCCTCTGATTCCCTGCCTCAGATTCCCTGCCTCAGATTCCCTGCCTCATATTCCCTGCCTCTGATTCCCCGCCTTTGATTCCCCGCCTCTGATTCCCCGCCTCTGATTCCCCGCCTCTGATTCCCCACCTCTGATTCCCTGCCTCTGTTTCCCCGCCACTGAATCCCCGCCTCTGACTCCCCACCTCAGATTCCCAGGCTCTGATTCCCTGCATCAGATTCCCTGCCTCAGATTCCCTGCCTCTGATTCCCCGCCTCTGATTCCCTGCCTCTGATTCCCCGCCTCTTATTCCCTGCCTCAGATTCTCTGTCTCAGATTCCCTGCCTCAGATTCCCTGCCTCTGATTCCCCGCCTTTGATTCCCCGCCTCTTTTTCCCCGCCTCTGATTCCCCGCCTCTGATTCCCCACCTCTGATTCCCTGCCTCTGTTTCCCCGCCTCTGATTCCCCGCCTCTGATTCCCCGCCTCAGATTCCCCAGCTCTGATTCCCTGCCTGAGATTCCCTGCCTCAGATACCCCACCTCAGATTCCCCGCCTCAGATTCCCCGCCTCAGATTCCCCGCCTCAGATTCCCCGCCTCAGATTCCCCGCCTCAGATTCCCCGCCTCAGATTCCCCGCCGCAGATTCCCCGCCTCAGATTCCCCACCTCAGATTCCCCGCCTCAGATTCCCCACCTCAGATTCCCCGCAGATTCCCCGCCTCAGATTCCCCGCCTCAGATTCCCCGCCTCAGATTCCCTGCCTCAGATTCCCTGCATCTGATTGCCTGCCTCTGATTCCCTGCCTCTGATTCTCTGCCCCTGATTCCCTGCCTCTGATTCCCTGCCTCTGATTCCCTGCCTCTGATTCCCTTCCTCTGATTCCGCGCCTCTGATTCCACGCCTCTCTTTACGTATCTCTGATTCCCCGCCTCTGATTCCCTGCATCTGATACCCTGCCTCTCTTTGCCTGCCTCTATTTCGGTGCCTCTTTCTCTGCATCTAGTTTCCCACATCTCATTTGCCCACACTGATAACCCGCCTTTGATTCCATGCCTCTGATTCCCCGCCTCTGATTCCCCGCCTCTGATTCCCTGCCTTTGATTCCCCGCCTCTGATTCCCTGCCTCAGATTCCCTGCCTCAGATTCCCTGCCTCAGATTCCCTGCCTCAGATTCCCTGCCTCTGATTCCCCGCCTCTGATTCCCCGCCTCTTATTCCCCGCCTCTGATTCCCCGCCTCTGATTCCCCGCCTCTGATTCCCTGCCTCTGTTTCCCCGCCTCTGATTCCCCACCTCTGATTCCCCGCCTCAGATTTCCCGGCTCTGATTCACTGCCTGAGATTCCCTGCCTGAGATTCCCCGCCTCAGATTCCCTGCCTGAGATTCCCCGCCTCAGATTCCCCGCCTCAGATTCCCCGCCTCAGATTCCCCGCCACATATTCCCTGCCTCATATTCCCTGCCTCAGATTCCCTGCCTCTGATTGCCTTCCTCTGATTCCCTGCCTCTGATTCTCTGCCTCTGATTCCCTGCCTCTGATTCCCTGCCTCAGAATCCCTACCTCAGATTCCCTGCCTCAGATTCCCCGCCGCAGATTCCCCGCCTCAGATTCCCCGCCTCAGATTCCCTGCCTCAGATTCCCCGCCTCAGATTCCCCGCCTCAGATTCCCTGCCTCAGATTCCTCGCCTCAGATTCCCTGCCTCAGATTCCCTGCCTCAGATTCCCTGCCTCAGATTCCCTTCATCTGATTCCCTTCATCTGATTCCCTGCCTCTGTTACCCTGCCTCTGATTCCCTGCCTCTGATTCCCCGCCTCTGATTCCCTGCCTCTGATTCCCTGCCTCTGATTGCCTGCCTCTGATTCCCTGCCTCTGATTCCCTGCCTCTGATTCCCTGCCTCTGATTCCGCACCTCTGATTCCACGCCTCTCTTTCCTTGTCTCTGATTCCCCGCCTCTGATTCCCTGCCTCAGATACCCTGCCTCTCTTTGCCTGCCTCTATTTCCGTGCCTCTTTCTCTGCATCTAGTTTCCCAAATCTCATTTGCCCCCTGTGATAACCCGCCTCTGATTCCATGCCTCTGATTCACTGCCTCAGATTCCCTGCCTCAGATACCCCGACTCAGATTCACCGCCTCAGATTCCCCGCCTCAGATTCCCTGTCTCAGATTTCCTGCCTCAGATTCCCTGCCTCAGATTCCCTGCCTCAGATTCCCTGCCTCCGATTCCCCGCCTCTGATTCCCCGCCTCTGATTCCCCGCCTCTGATTCCCAGCCTCTGAATCCCCGCCTCTGAATCCCCGCCTCTGATTCCCCGCCTCTGTTTCCCCGCCTCTGATTCCCCGCACCTGATTCCCCGCCTCTGATTCCACGCCTCTGATTCCCCGCCTCTGATTCCAGGCCTCTTATTCCCCGCCTCTGATTCCCCACCTCTGATTGCCTGCCACTGATTTCCCGCCTCTGATTCCCCGCCTCTGATTCCCCGCCTCTGATTCCCCACCTCTGTCTTTATGCCTCTCTTTCGCCTCCGCTTTTTCCCCTACACTCTTTCCGCGCCTCTCTTTCCCTCCCTCAATTTGAACAACTCTGTTTGATCTGTTCTGTGTACCTCATTTTCAACACACAAGTTCCAACCACTATGTTTCACCCATCACTTCCCCGCCTCTATTTTTCCGCCTATGTTTACCCGCCTCTGTTTACCCACCTGTTTCACCGCCTCTGATTCCCCGCCTCTGATTCCCCACCTCTGTCTCGACGCCTCTCTTTCGCCTCCACTCTTTCCCCTCCACTCTTTCCGTGCCTGTCTTTCCCTCCCTCAATTTCAACAACACTGTTTGATCTGTTTTGTGTACATCATTTTAAACACACAACTTCCAACCACTATGTTTTGCCCGCCTCATTCCCCGCCTCTATTTATCCACCTATGTTTACCTGCCTCTGTTTACCCGCCTGTTTCCCCGCCTCTGATTCCCCACCTTTCATTCCCTGCCTCTCTTTCCCTGCCTCTATTTCCGCGCCTCTTTCTCTGCCTCTCTTTCCCCACATCTCTTTTCCTCCAGCTGATTCCCCGCCTCTGATTCCCCGCCTCTGATTCCCTGCCTCTGATTCCCCGCCTCTGATTCCCTGCCTCAGATTCCCTGCCTCAGATTCCCTGCCTCAGATTCCCGGCCTCTGATTCCCCGCCTCTGATTCCCCGCCTCTTATTCCCCGCCTCTGATTCCCCTCCTCTGATTCCCCGGCTCTGATTCCCTGCCTCAGATTCCCCGGCTCTGGTTCCCTGCATCAGATTCCCTGCCTCAGATTCCCTGCCTCTGATTCCCCGCCTCTGATTCCCTGCCTCTGATTCCCCGCCTCTGATTCCCTGCCTCAGATTCCCTGCCTCAGATTCCCTGCCTCAGATTCCCTGCCTCTGATTCCCCGCCTTTGAATCCCCGCCTCTTATTCCCCGCCTCTGAATCCCCGGCTCTGATCCCCTGCATCAGATTCCCTGCCTCAGATTCCCTGCCTCTGATTCCCCGCCTCTGATTCCCTGCCTCTGATTCCCCGCCTCTGATTCCCTGCCTCAGATTCCCTGCCTCAGATTCCCTGCCTCAGATTCCCTCCCTCTGATTCCCCGCCTTTGATTCCCCGCCTCTTATTCCCAGCCTCTGATTCCCCGCCTCTGATTCCCCGCCTCTGAATCCCCGCCTCTGATTCCCCGCCTCAGATTCCCCGGCTCTGATTCCCTGCCTGAGATTCCCTGCCTCAGATACCCCGCCTCAGATTCCCCGCCTCAGATTCCCCGCCTCAGATACCCCGCCTCAGAATCCCCGCCTCAGAATCCCCGCCTCAGATTCCACGTCTCAGATTCCCCGCCTCAGATTCCCCGCCTCAGATTCCCCGCCTCAGATTCCCCGCCTCAAATTCCCCGCCTCAGATTCCCCGCCTCAGATTCCCCGCCTCAGATTCCCCGCCTCAGATTCCCCGCCTCAGATTCCCTGCCTCAGATTCCCTGCCTCTGATTGCCTGCCTCTGATTCCCTGCCTCTGATTCCCTGCCTCTGATTCCCTGCCTCTGATTCCCTGCCTCTGATTCCCTGCCTCTGATTCCCTGCCTCTTATTCCCCGCCTCTGATTCCCCGCCTCTGATTCCCCGGCTCTGATTACCTGCCTCAGATTCCCCGGCTCTGATTCCCTGCATCAGATTCCCTGCCTCAGATTCCCTGCCTCTGATTCCCCGCCTCTGATTCCCTGCCTCTGATTCCCCGCCTCTGATTCCCTGCCTCAGATTCCCTGCCTCAGATTCCCTGCCTCTGATTCCCCGCCTTTGATTCCCCGCCTCTTATTCCCCGCCTCTGATTCCCCGCCTCTCTTTCCGTGTCTCTGATTCCCCGCCTCAGATTCCCTGCCTCAGATACCCTGCCTCTGATTCCCCGCCTCTGATTCCCTGCCTCTGATTCCCCGCCTCTGATTCCCTGCCTCTGATTCCCTGCCTCAGATTCCCTGCCTCTGATTCCCCGCCTTTGATTCCCCGCCTCTTATTCCCCGCCTCTGATTCCCCGCCTCTCTTTCCGTGTCTCTGATTCCACGCCTCAGATTCCCTGCCTCAGATACCCTGCCTCTCTTTGCCTGCCTCTATTTCCGTGCCTCTTTCTCTGCATCTAGTTTCCCACATCTGATTTGCCCCCTCTGATTACCCGCCTCTGATTCCATGCCTCTGATTCCCCGCCTCTGATTCCCCGCCTCTTATTCCCCGCCTCTTATTCCCTGCCTCAGATTCCCTGCCTCAGATTCCTTTCCTCAGATTCCCTGCCTCTGTTTCCCCGCCTCTGATTCCCCACGTCTGATTCCCCACCTCAGATTCCCCGGCTCTGATTCCCTGCCTGAGATTCCATGCCTCAGATTCCCTGCCTCTGATCCCGCACCTCTGATTCCACGCCTCTCTTTCCTTGTCTCTGATTCCCCGCCTCTGATTCCCTGCCTCTGATACCCTGCCTCTATTTGCCTGCCTCTATTTCCGTGCCTCATTCTCTGCATCTAGTTTCCCAAATCTCATTTGCCCCCTCTGATAACCCGCCTCTGATTCCATGGCTCTAATTCACTGCCTCAGATTCCCTGCCTCAGATACCCCGACTCAGATTTACCGCCTCAGATTCCCCGCCTCAGATTCCCTGTCTCAGATTTCCTGCCTCAGATTCCCTGCCTCAGATTCCCTGCCTCAGATTCCCTGCCTCCGATTCCCCGCCTCTGATTCCCCGCCTCTGATTCCCCGCCTCTGATTACACGCCTCTGATTCCCCGCCTCTGATTCCAGGCCTCTTATTCCCCGCCTCTGATTCCCCACCTCTGATTGCCCGCCACTGATTGCCCGCCTCTGATTCCCCGCCTCTGATTCCCCGCCTCTGATTCCCCACCTCTGTCTGTATGCCTTTCTTTCGCCTCCGCTTTTTCCCCTACACTCTTTCCGCGCCTCTCTTTCCCTCCCTCAATTTCAACAACTCTGTTTGATCTGTTCTGTGTACCTCATTTTCAACACACAAGTTCCAACCACTATGTTTCACCCATCACTTTCCCCGCCTCTATTTTTCCGCCTATGTTTACCCGCCTCTGTTTACCCACCTGTTTCACCGCCTCTGATTCCCCGCCTCTGATTCACCACCTCTGTCTCGACGCCTCTCTTTCGCCTCCACTCTTTCCCCTCCACTCTTTCCGTGCCTGTCCTTCCCTCCCTCAATTTACACAACACTGTTTGATCTGTTTTGTGTACCTCATTTTAAACACACGACTTCCAACCACTATGTTTTGCCCGCCTCTTTCCCCGCCTCTATTTATCCACCTATGTTTACCTGCCTCTGTTTACCCGCCTGTTTCCCCGCCTCTGATTTCCCACCTTTCATTCCCCGCCTCTCTTTCCCTGCTTCTATTTCCGCGCCTCTTTCTCTGCCTCTCTTTCCCCACATCTCTTTTCCTCCAGCTGATTCCCCGCCTCCGATTCCCCGCCTCTGATTCCCTGCCTCTGATTCCCCGCCTCTGATTCCCTGCCTCAGATTCCCTGCCTCAGATTCCCTGCCTCAGATTCCCGGCCTCTGATTCCCCGCCTCTGATTCCCCGCCTCTTATTGCCCGCCTCTGATTCCCTGCCTCTGATTCCCCGCCTCTGATTCCCTGCCTCAGATTCCCTGCCTCAGATTCCCTGCCTCAGATTCCCTGCCTCTGATTCCCCGCCTTTGATTCCCCGCCTCTTATTCCCCGCCTCTGATTCCCCGCCTCTGATTCCCCGCCTCTGAATCCCCGGCTCTGATTCCCTGCATCAGATTCCCTGCCTCAGATTCCCTGCCTCTGAATCCCCGCCTCTGATTCCCTGCCTCTGATTCCCCGCCTCTGATTCCCTGCCTCAGATTCCCTGCCTCAGATTCCCTGCCTCAGATTCCCTGCCTCTGATTCCCTGCCTTTGATTCCCCGCCTCTTATTCCCCGCATCTGATTCCCCGCCTCTGATTCCCCGCCTCTGAATCCCCGCCTCTGATTCCCCGCCTCAGATTCCCCGGCTCTGATTCCCTGCCTGAGATTCCCTGCCTCAGATACCCCGCCTCAGATTCCCCGCCTCAGATTCCCCGCCTCAGATACCCCGCCTCAGAATCCCCGCCTCAGATTCCCCGCCTCAGATTCCCCGTCTCAGATTCCCCGCCTCAGATTCCCAGCCTCAGATTCCCCGCCTCAGATTCCCCGCCTCAGATTCCCCGCCTCAGATTCCCCGCCTCAGATTCCCCGCCTCAGATTCCCCGCCTCAGATTCCCTGCCTCAGATTCCCTGCCTCTGATTGCCTGCCTCTGATTCACTGCCTCTGATTCCCTACCTCTAATTCCCTGCCTCAGATTCCCTGCCTCAGATTCCCTGCCTCAGATTCCCTGCCTCAGATTCCCTGCCTCTGATTCCCCGCCTTTGATTCCCCGCCTCTTATTCCCGGCCTCTGATACACCGCCTCTGATTCCCCGCCTCTGAATCCCCGGCTCTGATTCCCTGCATCAGATTCCCTGCCTCAGATTCCCTGCCTCAGATTCCCCGCCTCTGATTCCCTGCCTCTGATTCCCTGCCTCTGATTCCCTGCCTCTGATTCCCTGCCTCAGATTCCCTGCCTCAGATTCCCTGCCTCAGATTCCCTGCCTCTGATTCCCCGCCTTTGATTCCCCGCCTCTTATTCCCCGCCTCTGATTCCCCACCTCTGATTCCCCGCCTCTGAATCCCCGGCTCTGATTCCCTGCATCAGATTCCCTGCCTCAGATTCCCTGCCTCTGATTCCCTGCCTCTGATTCCCTGCCTCAGATTCCCTGCCTCAGATTCCCTGCCTCTGATTCCCCGCCTCTGATTCCCTGCCTCTGATTCCCCGCCTCTGATTCCCTGCCTCAGATTCCCTGCCTCAGATTCCCTGCCTCAGATTCCCTGCCTCTGATTCCCCGCCTTTGATACCCCGCCTCTTATTCCCCGCCTCTGATTCCCCGCCTCTGATTCCCCGCCTCCGAATCCCCGGCTCTGATTCCCTGCATCAGATTCCCTGCCTCAGATTCCCTGCCTCTGATTCCCTGCCTCTGATTCCCTGCCTCAGATTCCCTGCCTCAGATTCCCTGCCTCTGATTCCCCGCCTCTGATTCCCTGCCTCTGATTCCCCGCCTCTGATTCCCTGCCTCAGATTCCCTGCCTCAGATTCCCTGCCTCATATTCCCTGCCTCTGATTCCCCGCCTTTGATTCCCCGCCTCTGATTCCCCGCCTCTGATTCCCCGCCTCTGATTCCCCGCCTCTGATTCCCTGCCTCTGTTTCCCCGCCACTGAATCCCCGCCTCTGACTCCCCACCTCAGATTCCCCGGCTCTGATTCCCTGCCTGAGATTCCCTGCCTCAGATACCCCGCCTCAGATTCCCCGCCTCAGATTCCCCGCCTCAGATACCCCGCCTTAGAATCCCCGCCTCAGATTCCCCGCCTCAGATTCCCCATCTCAGATTCCCCGCCTCAGATTCCCCACCTCAGATTCACCGCCTCAGATTCCCCGCCTCAGATTCCCTGCCTCTGATTGCCTGCCTCTGATTCCCTGCCTCTGATTCCCTGCCTCTGATTCCCTGCCTCTGATTCCCTGCCTCTGATTCCCTGCCTCTGATTCCCTGCCTCTGATTCCCTGCCTCTAAATCCCTGCCTCTGATTCCCTGCCTCTGATTCCCTGCCTCAGATTCCGCGCCTCTGATTCCCCGCCTCTCTTTCCGTGTCTCTGATTCCCCGCCTCAGATTCCCTGCCTCAGATACCCTGCCTCTCTTTGCCTGCCTCTATTTCCGTGCCTCGTTCTCTGCATCTAGTTTCCCACATCTGATTTGCCCCCTCTGATTACCCGCCTCTGATTCCATGCCTCTGATTCCCCGCCTCTGATTCCCCGCCTCTTATTCCCCGCCTCTTATTCCCTGACTCAGATTCCCTGCCTCAGATTCCTTTCCTCAGATTCCCTGCCTCTGTTTCCCCGCCTCTGATTCCCCACGTCTGATTCCCCACCTCAGATTCCCCGGCTCTGATTCCTTGCCTGAGATTCCATGCCTCAGATTCCCCGCCTCAGATTCCCTGCCTCAGATTCCCCGGCTCTGATTCCCTGCATCAGATTCCCTGCCTCAGATTCCCTGCCTCTGATTCCCCGCCTCTGATTCCCTGCCTCTGATTCCCCGCCTCTGATTCCTGCCTCAGATTCCCTGCCTCAGATTTCCTGCTTCTGATTCCCCGCCTTTGATTCCCTGCCTCTCATTCCCCGCCTCTGATTCCCAGCCTCTGTTTCCCTGCCTCTGATTCCCTGCCTCTGATTCCCTGCCTCTGATTCCCTGCCTCTGATTCCCTGCCTCTGATTCCCTGCCTCTTATTCCCCGCCTCAGATTCCCCGCCTCTGATTCCCCGCCTCAGATTCCCCGTCTCAGATACCCCGCCTCAGATTCCCCGCCTCAGATTCCCCGCCTCAGATTCCCCGCCTCAGATTCCCCGCCTCAGATTCCCCGCCTCAGATTCCCCGCCTCAGATTCCCCGCCTCAGATTCCCCGCCTCAAATTCCCTGCCTCAGATTCCCTGCCTCTGATTGCCTGCCTCTGATTCCCTGCCTCTCATTCCCTGCCTCTGATTCCCTGCCTCTGATTCCCTGCCTCTGATTCCCTGCCTCTGATTCCCTGCCTCTGATTCCCTGCCTCTAAATCCCTGCCTCTGATTCCCTGCCTCTGATTCCCTGCCTCTGATTCCGCGCCTCTGGTTCCCCACCTCTCTTTCCGTGTCTCTGATTCCCCGCCTCAGATTCCCTGCCTCAGATACCCTGCCTCTCTTTGCCTGCCTCTATTTCCGTGCCTCTTTCTCTGCATCTAGTTTCCCACATCTGATTTGCCCCCTCTGATTACCCGCCTCTGATTCCATGCCTCTGATTCCCCGCCTCTGATTCCCCGCCTCTTATTCCCCGCCTCTTATTCCCTGCCTCAGATTCCCTGCCTCAGATTCCTTTCCTCAGATTCCCTGCCTCTGTTTCCCCGCCTCTGAATCCCCACATCTGATTCCCCACCTCCGATTCCCCGGCTCTGATTCCCTGCCTGAGATTCCATGCCTCAGATTCCCCGCCTCAGATTCCCTGCCTCAGAATCCCTGCCTCAGATTCCCTGTCTCCTATTCCCCGCCTCTGATTCCCTGCCTCTGATTCCCTGCCTCTGATTCCCTGCCTCTGATTCCGCACCTCTGATTCCACGCCTCTCTTTCCTTGTCTCTGATTCCCCGCCTCTGATTCCCTGCCTCTGATACCCTGCCTCTCTTTGCCTGCCTCTATTTCCATGCCTCTTTCTCTGCATCTAGTTTCCCAAATCTCATTTGCCCCCTCTGATAACCCGCCTCTGATTCCATGTCTCTGATTCACCGCCTCAGATTCCCTGCCTCAGATTCCCTGTCTCAGATTTCCTGCCTCAGATTCCCTGCCTCAGTTTCCCTGCCTCAGATTCCATGCCTCCGATTCCCCGCCTCTGATTCCCCGCCTCTGATTCCCCGCCTCTGATTCCCAGCCTCTGAATCCCCGCCTCTGAATCCCCGCCTCTGATTCCCCGCCTCTGTTTCCCCGCCTCTGATTCCCCGCACCTGATTCCCCGCCTCTGATTCCACGCCTCTGATTCCCCGCCTCTGATTCCAGGCCTCTTATTCCCCGCCTCTGATTCCCCACCTCTGATTGCCTGCCACTGATTGCCCGCCTCTGATTCCCCGCCTCTGATTCCCCTCCTCTGATTCCCCACCTCTGTCTGTATGCCTCTCTTTTTCCTCCGCTTTTTCCCCTACACTCTTTCCGCGCCTCTCTTTCCCTCCCTCAATTTGAACAACTCTGTTTGATCTGTTCTGTGTACCTCATTTTCTACACACAAGTTCCAACCACTATGTTTCACCCATCACTTTCCCCGCCTCTATTTTTCTGCCTATGTTTACCCGCCTCTGTTTACCCACCTGTTTCACCGCCTCTGATTCCCCGCCTCTGATTCACCACCTCTGTCTCGACACCTCTCTTTCGCCTCCACTCTTTCCCCTCCACTCTTTCCGTGCCTGTCCTTCCCTCCCTCAATTTCAACAACACTGTTTGATCTGTTTTGTGTACCTCATTTTAAACACACAACTTCCAACCACTATGTTTGCCCGCCTCTTTCCCCGCCTCTATTTATCCACCTATGTTTACCTGCCTCTGTTTACCCGCCTGTTTCCCCGCCTCTGATTCCCCACATTTCATTCCCCGCCTCTCTTTCCCATGCTTCTATTTCCGCGCCTCTTTCTCTGCCTCTCTTTCCCCACATCTCTTTTCCTCCAGCTGATTCCCCGCCTCCGATTCCCCGCCTCTGATTCCCTGCCTCTGATTCCCCGCCTCTGATTCCCTGCCTCAGATTCCCTGCCTCAGATTCCCTGCCTCAGATTCCCGGCCTCTGATTCCCCGCCTCTGATTCCCCGCCTCTTATTCCCCGCCTCTGATTCCCTGCCTCTGATTCCCCGCCTCTGATTCCCTGCCTCAGATTCCCTGCCTCAGATTCCCTGCCTCAGATTCCCTGCCTCTGATTCCCCGCCTTTGATTCCCCGCCTCTTATTCCCCGCCTCTGATTCCCCGCCTCTGATTCCCCGCCTCTGAATCCCCGGCTCTGATTCCCTGCATCAGATTCCCTGCCTCAGATTCCCTGCCTCTGAATCCCCGCCTCTGATTCCCTGCCTCTGATTCCCCGCCTCTGATTCCCTGCCTCAGATTCCCTGCCTCAGATTCCCTGCCTCAGATTCCCTGACTCTGATTCCCCGCCTTTGATTCCTCGCCTCTTATTCCCCGCAGCTGATTCCCCGCCTCTGATTCCCCGCCTCTGAATCCCCGCCTCTGATTCCCCGCCTCAGATTCCCCGGCTCTGATTCCCTGCCTGAGATTCCCTGCCTCAGATACCCCGCCTCAGATTCCCCGCCTCAGATTCCCCACCTCAGATACCCCGCCTCAGAATCCCCGCCTCAGATTCCCCGCCTCAGATTCCCCGTCTCAGATTCCCCGCCTCTGATTCCCCGCCTCTGATTCCCCGCCTCTGATTCCCTGCCTTTGATTCCCCGCCTCTGATTCCCTGCCTCAGATTCCCTGCCTCAGATTCCCTGCCTCAGATTCCCTGCCTCAGATTCCCTGCCTCTGATTCCCCGCCTCTGATTCCCCGCCTCTTATTCCCCGCCTCTGATTCCCCGCCTCTGATTCCCCGCCTCTGATTCCCTGCCTCTGTTTCCCCGCCTCTGATTCCCCACCTCTGATTCCCCGCCTCAGATTTCCCGGCTCTGATTCACTGCCTGAGATTCCCTGCCTGAGATTCCCCGCCTCAGATTCCCTGCCTGAGATTCCCCGCCTCAGATTCCCCGCCTCAGATTCCCCGCCTCAGATTCCCCGCCACATATTCCCTGCCTCATATTCCCTGCCTCAGATTCCCTGCCTCTGATTGCCTTCCTCTGATTCCCTGCCTCTGATTCTCTGCCTCTGATTCCCTGCCTCTGATTCCATGCCTCAGAATCCCCACCTCAGATTCCCTGCCTCAGATTCCCCGCCGCAGATTCCCCGCCTCAGATTCCCCGCCTCAGATTCCCTGCCTCAGATTCCCCGCCTCAGATTCCCCGCCTCAGATTCCCTGCCTCAGATTCCTCGCCTCAGATTCCCTGCCTCAGATTCCCTGCCTCAGATTCCCTGCCTCAGATTCCCTTCATCTGATTCCCTTCATCTGATTCCCTGCCTCTGTTACCCTGCCTCTGATTCCCTGCCTCTGATTCCCCGCCTCTGATTCCCTGCCTCTGATTCCCTGCCTCTGATTGCCTGCCTCTGATTCCCTGCCTCTGATTCCCTGCCTCTGATTCCCTGCCTCTGATTCCGCACCTCTGATTCCACGCCTCTCTTTCCTTGTCTCTGATTCCCCGCCTCTGATTCCCTGCCTCAGATACCCTGCCTCTCTTTGCCTGCCTCTATTTCCGTGCCTCTTTCTCTGCATCTAGTTTCCCAAATCTCATTTGCCCCCTGTGATAACCCGCCTCTGATTCCATGCCTCTGATTCACTGCCTCAGATTCCCTGCCTCAGATACCCCGACTCAGATTCACCGCCTCAGATTCCCCGCCTCAGATTCCCTGTCTCAGATTTCCTGCCTCAGATTCCCTGCCTCAGATTCCCTGCCTCAGATTCCCTGCCTCCGATTCCCCGCCTCTGATTCCCCGCCTCTGATTCCCCGCCTCTGATTCCCAGCCTCTGAATCCCCGCCTCTGAATCCCCGCCTCTGATTCCCCGCCTCTGTTTCCCCGCCTCTGATTCCCCGCACCTGATTCCCCGCCTCTGATTCCACGCCTCTGATTCCCCGCCTCTGATTCCAGGCCTCTTATTCCCCGCCTCTGATTCCCCACCTCTGATTGCCTGCCACTGATTTCCCGCCTCTGATTCCCCGCCTCTGATTCCCCGCCTCTGATTCCCCACCTCTGTCTTTATGCCTCTCTTTCGCCTCCGCTTTTTCCCCTACACTCTTTCCGCGCCTCTCTTTCCCTCCCTCAATTTGAACAACTCTGTTTGATCTGTTCTGTGTACCTCATTTTCAACACACAAGTTCCAACCACTATGTTTCACCCATCACTTCCCCGCCTCTATTTTTCCGCCTATGTTTACCCGCCTCTGTTTACCCACCTGTTTCACCGCCTCTGATTCCCCGCCTCTGATTCCCCACCTCTGTCTCGACGCCTCTCTTTCGCCTCCACTCTTTCCCCTCCACTCTTTCCGTGCCTGTCTTTCCCTCCCTCAATTTCAACAACACTGTTTGATCTGTTTTGTGTACATCATTTTAAACACACAACTTCCAACCACTATGTTTTGCCCGCCTCATTCCCCGCCTCTATTTATCCACCTATGTTTACCTGCCTCTGTTTACCCGCCTGTTTCCCCGCCTCTGATTCCCCACCTTTCATTCCCTGCCTCTCTTTCCCTGCCTCTATTTCCGCGCCTCTTTCTCTGCCTCTCTTTCCCCACATCTCTTTTCCTCCAGCTGATTCCCCGCCTCTGATTCCCCGCCTCTGATTCCCTGCCTCTGATTCCCCGCCTCTGATTCCCTGCCTCAGATTCCCTGCCTCAGATTCCCTGCCTCAGATTCCCGGCCTCTGATTCCCCGCCTCTGATTCCCCGCCTCTTATTCCCCGCCTCTGATTCCCCTCCTCTGATTCCCCGGCTCTGATTCCCTGCCTCAGATTCCCCGGCTCTGATTCCCTGCATCAGATTCCCTGCCTCAGATTCCCTGCCTCTGATTCCCCGCCTCTGATTCCCTGCCTCTGATTCCCCGCCTCTGATTCCCTGCCTCAGATTCCCTGCCTCAGATTCCCTGCCTCAGATTCCCTGCCTCTGATTCCCCGCCTTTGAATCCCCGCCTCTTATTCCCCGCCTCTGAATCCCCGGCTCTGATCCCCTGCATCAGATTCCCTGCCTCAGATTCCCTGCCTCTGATTCCCCGCCTCTGATTCCCTGCCTCTGATTCCCCGCCTCTGATTCCCTGCCTCAGATTCCCTGCCTCAGATTCCCTGCCTCAGATTCCCTCCCTCTGATTCCCCGCCTTTGATTCCCCGCCTCTTATTCCCAGCCTCTGATTCCCCGCCTCTGATTCCCCGCCTCTGAATCCCCGCCTCTGATTCCCCGCCTCAGATTCCCCGGCTCTGATTCCCTGCCTGAGATTCCCTGCCTCAGATACCCCGCCTCAGATTCCCCGCCTCAGATTCCCCGCCTCAGATACCCCGCCTCAGAATCCCCGCCTCAGAATCCCCGCCTCAGATTCCACGTCTCAGATTCCCCGCCTCAGATTCCCCGCCTCAGATTCCCCGCCTCAGATTCCCCGCCTCAGATTCCCCGCCTCAGATTCCCCGCCTCAGATTCCCCGCCTCAGATTCCCCGCCTCAGATTCCCCGCCTCAGATTCCCTGCCTCAGATTCCCTGCCTCTGATTGCCTGCCTCTGATTCCCTGCCTCTGATTCCCTGCCTCTGATTCCCTGCCTCTGATTCCCTGCCTCTGATTCCCTGCCTCTGATTCCCTGCCTCTTATTCCCCGCCTCTGATTCCCCGCCTCTGATTCCCCGGCTCTGATTCCCTGCCTCAGATTCCCCGGCTCTGATTCCCTGCATCAGATTCCCTGCCTCAGATTCCCTGCCTCTGATTCCCCGCCTCTGATTCCCTGCCTCTGATTCCCCGCCTCTGATTCCCTGCCTCAGATTCCCTGCCTCAGATTCCCTGCCTCTGATTCCCCGCCTTTGATTCCCCGCCTCTTATTCCCCGCCTCTGATTCCCCGCCTCTCTTTCCGTGTCTCTGATTCCCCGCCTCAGATTCCCTGCCTCAGATACCCTGCCTCTGATTCCCCGCCTCTGATTCCCTGCCTCTGATTCCCCGCCTCTGATTCCCTGCCTCTGATTCCCTGCCTCAGATTCCCTGCCTCTGATTCCCCGCCTTTGATTCCCCGCCTCTTATTCCCCGCCTCTGATTCCCCGCCTCTCTTTCCGTGTCTCTGATTCCACGCCTCAGATTCCCTGCCTCAGATACCCTGCCTCTCTTTGCCTGCCTCTATTTCCGTGCCTCTTTCTCTGCATCTAGTTTCCCACATCTGATTTGCCCCCTCTGATTACCCGCCTCTGATTCCATGCCTCTGATTCCCCGCCTCTGATTCCCCGCCTCTTATTCCCCGCCTCTTATTCCCTGCCTCAGATTCCCTGCCTCAGATTCCTTTCCTCAGATTCCCTGCCTCTGTTTCCCCGCCTCTGATTCCCCACGTCTGATTCCCCACCTCAGATTCCCCGGCTCTGATTCCCTGCCTGAGATTCCATGCCTCAGATTCCCTGCCTCTGATCCCGCACCTCTGATTCCACGCCTCTCTTTCCTTGTCTCTGATTCCCCGCCTCTGATTCCCTGCCTCTGATACCCTGCCTCTATTTGCCTGCCTCTATTTCCGTGCCTCATTCTCTGCATCTAGTTTCCCAAATCTCATTTGCCCCCTCTGATAACCCGCCTCTGATTCCATGGCTCTAATTCACTGCCTCAGATTCCCTGCCTCAGATACCCCGACTCAGATTTACCGCCTCAGATTCCCCGCCTCAGATTCCCTGTCTCAGATTTCCTGCCTCAGATTCCCTGCCTCAGATTCCCTGCCTCAGATTCCCTGCCTCCGATTCCCCGCCTCTGATTCCCCGCCTCTGATTCCCCGCCTCTGATTACACGCCTCTGATTCCCCGCCTCTGATTCCAGGCCTCTTATTCCCCGCCTCTGATTCCCCACCTCTGATTGCCCGCCACTGATTGCCCGCCTCTGATTCCCCGCCTCTGATTCCCCGCCTCTGATTCCCCACCTCTGTCTGTATGCCTTTCTTTCGCCTCCGCTTTTTCCCCTACACTCTTTCCGCGCCTCTCTTTCCCTCCCTCAATTTCAACAACTCTGTTTGATCTGTTCTGTGTACCTCATTTTCAACACACAAGTTCCAACCACTATGTTTCACCCATCACTTTCCCCGCCTCTATTTTTCCGCCTATGTTTACCCGCCTCTGTTTACCCACCTGTTTCACCACCTCTGATTCCCCGCCTCTGATTCACCACCTCTGTCTCGACGCCTCTCTTTCGCCTCCACTCTTTCCCCTCCACTCTTTCCGTGCCTGTCCTTCCCTCCCTCAATTTACACAACACTGTTTGATCTGTTTTGTGTACCTCATTTTAAACACACGACTTCCAACCACTATGTTTTGCCCGCCTCTTTCCCCGCCTCTATTTATCCACCTATGTTTACCTGCCTCTGTTTACCCGCCTGTTTCCCCGCCTCTGATTCCCCACCTTTCATTCCCCGCCTCTCTTTCCCTGCTTCTATTTCCGCGCCTCTTTCTCTGCCTCTCTTTCCCCACATCTCTTTTCCTCCAGCTGATTCCCCGCCTCCGATTCCCCGCCTCTGATTCCCTGCCTCTGATTCCCCGCCTCTGATTCCCTGCCTCAGATTCCCTGCCTCAGATTCCCTGCCTCAGATTCCCGGCCTCTGATTCCCCGCCTCTGATTCCCCGCCTCTTATTGCCCGCCTCTGATTCCCTGCCTCTGATTCCCCGCCTCTGATTCCCTGCCTCAGATTCCCTGCCTCAGATTCCCTGCCTCAGATTCCCTGCCTCTGATTCCCCGCCTTTGATTCCCCGCCTCTTATTCCCCGCCTCTGATTCCCCGCCTCTGATTCCCCGCCTCTGAATCCCCGGCTCTGATTCCCTGCATCAGATTCCCTGCCTCAGATTCCCTGCCTCTGAATCCCCGCCTCTGATTCCCTGCCTCTGATTCCCCGCCTCTGATTCCCTGCCTCAGATTCCCTGCCTCAGATTCCCTGCCTCAGATTCCCTGCCTCTGATTCCCTGCCTTTGATTCCCCGCCTCTTATTCCCCGCATCTGATTCCCCGCCTCTGATTCCCCGCCTCTGAATCCCCGCCTCTGATTCCCCGCCTCAGATTCCCCGGCTCTGATTCCCTGCCTGAGATTCCCTGCCTCAGATACCCCGCCTCAGATTCCCCGCCTCAGATTCCCCGCCTCAGATACCCCGCCTCAGAATCCCCGCCTCAGATTCCCCGCCTCAGATTCCCCGTCTCAGATTCCCCGCCTCAGATTCCCAGCCTCAGATTCCCCGCCTCAGATTCCCCGCCTCAGATTCCCCGCCTCAGATTCCCCGCCTCAGATTCCCCGCCTCAGATTCCCCGCCTCAGATTCCCTGCCTCAGATTCCCTGCCTCTGATTGCCTGCCTCTGATTCACTGCCTCTGATTCCCTACCTCTAATTCCCTGCCTCAGATTCCCTGCCTCAGATTCCCTGCCTCAGATTCCCTGCCTCAGATTCCCTGCCTCTGATTCCCCGCCTTTGATTCCCCGCCTCTTATTCCCGGCCTCTGATACACCGCCTCTGATTCCCCGCCTCTGAATCCCCGGCTCTGATTCCCTGCATCAGATTCCCTGCCTCAGATTCCCTGCCTCAGATTCCCCGCCTCTGATTCCCTGCCTCTGATTCCCTGCCTCTGATTCCCTGCCTCTGATTCCCTGCCTCAGATTCCCTGCCTCAGATTCCCTGCCTCAGATTCCCTGCCTCTGATTCCCCGCCTTTGATTCCCCGCCTCTTATTCCCCGCCTCTGATTCCCCACCTCTGATTCCCCGCCTCTGAATCCCCGGCTCTGATTCCCTGCATCAGATTCCCTGCCTCAGATTCCCTGCCTCTGATTCCCTGCCTCTGATTCCCTGCCTCAGATTCCCTGCCTCAGATTCCCTGCCTCTGATTCCCCGCCTCTGATTCCCTGCCTCTGATTCCCCGCCTCTGATTCCCTGCCTCAGATTCCCTGCCTCAGATTCCCTGCCTCAGATTCCCTGCCTCTGATTCCCCGCCTTTGATACCCCGCCTCTTATTCCCCGCCTCTGATTCCCCGCCTCTGATTCCCCGCCTCCGAATCCCCGGCTCTGATTCCCTGCATCAGATTCCCTGCCTCAGATTCCCTGCCTCTGATTCCCTGCCTCTGATTCCCTGCCTCAGATTCCCTGCCTCAGATTCCCTGCCTCTGATTCCCCGCCTCTGATTCCCTGCCTCTGATTCCCCGCCTCTGATTCCCTGCCTCAGATTCCCTGCCTCAGATTCCCTGCCTCATATTCCCTGCCTCTGATTCCCCGCCTTTGATTCCCCGCCTCTGATTCCCCGCCTCTGATTCCCCGCCTCTGATTCCCCGCCTCTGATTCCCTGCCTCTGTTTCCCCGCCACTGAATCCCCGCCTCTGACTCCCCACCTCAGATTCCCCGGCTCTGATTCCCTGCCTGAGATTCCCTGCCTCAGATACCCCGCCTCAGATTCCCCGCCTCAGATTCCCCGCCTCAGATACCCCGCCTTAGAATCCCCGCCTCAGATTCCCCGCCTCAGATTCCCCATCTCAGATTCCCCGCCTCAGATTCCCCACCTCAGATTCACCGCCTCAGATTCCCCGCCTCAGATTCCCTGCCTCTGATTGCCTGCCTCTGATTCCCTGCCTCTGATTCCCTGCCTCTGATTCCCTGCCTCTGATTCCCTGCCTCTGATTCCCTGCCTCTGATTCCCTGCCTCTGATTCCCTGCCTCTAAATCCCTGCCTCTGATTCCCTGCCTCTGATTCCCTGCCTCAGATTCCGCGCCTCTGATTCCCCGCCTCTCTTTCCGTGTCTCTGATTCCCCGCCTCAGATTCCCTGCCTCAGATACCCTGCCTCTCTTTGCCTGCCTCTATTTCCGTGCCTCGTTCTCTGCATCTAGTTTCCCACATCTGATTTGCCCCCTCTGATTACCCGCCTCTGATTCCATGCCTCTGATTCCCCGCCTCTGATTCCCCGCCTCTTATTCCCCGCCTCTTATTCCCTGACTCAGATTCCCTGCCTCAGATTCCTTTCCTCAGATTCCCTGCCTCTGTTTCCCCGCCTCTGATTCCCCACGTCTGATTCCCCACCTCAGATTCCCCGGCTCTGATTCCTTGCCTGAGATTCCATGCCTCAGATTCCCCGCCTCAGATTCCCTGCCTCAGATTCCCCGGCTCTGATTCCCTGCATCAGATTCCCTGCCTCAGATTCCCTGCCTCTGATTCCCCGCCTCTGATTCCCTGCCTCTGATTCCCCGCCTCTGATTCCTGCCTCAGATTCCCTGCCTCAGATTTCCTGCTTCTGATTCCCCGCCTTTGATTCCCTGCCTCTCATTCCCCGCCTCTGATTCCCAGCCTCTGTTTCCCTGCCTCTGATTCCCTGCCTCTGATTCCCTGCCTCTGATTCCCTGCCTCTGATTCCCTGCCTCTGATTCCCTGCCTCTTATTCCCCGCCTCAGATTCCCCGCCTCTGATTCCCCGCCTCAGATTCCCCGTCTCAGATACCCCGCCTCAGATTCCCCGCCTCAGATTCCCCGCCTCAGATTCCCCGCCTCAGATTCCCCGCCTCAGATTCCCCGCCTCAGATTCCCCGCCTCAGATTCCCCGCCTCAGATTCCCCGCCTCAAATTCCCTGCCTCAGATTCCCTGCCTCTGATTGCCTGCCTCTGATTCCCTGCCTCTCATTCCCTGCCTCTGATTCCCTGCCTCTGATTCCCTGCCTCTGATTCCCTGCCTCTGATTCCCTGCCTCTGATTCCCTGCCTCTAAATCCCTGCCTCTGATTCCCTGCCTCTGATTCCCTGCCTCTGATTCCGCGCCTCTGGTTCCCCACCTCTCTTTCCGTGTCTCTGATTCCCCGCCTCAGATTCCCTGCCTCAGATACCCTGCCTCTCTTTGCCTGCCTCTATTTCCGTGCCTCTTTCTCTGCATCTAGTTTCCCACATCTGATTTGCCCCCTCTGATTACCCGCCTCTGATTCCATGCCTCTGATTCCCCGCCTCTGATTCCCCGCCTCTTATTCCCCGCCTCTTATTCCCTGCCTCAGATTCCCTGCCTCAGATTCCTTTCCTCAGATTCCCTGCCTCTGTTTCCCCGCCTCTGCATCCCCACATCTGATTCCCCACCTCCGATTCCCCGGCTCTGATTCCCTGCCTGAGATTCCATGCCTCAGATTCCCCGCCTCAGATTCCCTGCCTCAGATTCCCTGCCTCAGATTCCCTGTCTCCTATTCCCCGCCTCTGATTCCCTGCCTCTGATTCCCTGCCTCTGATTCCCTGCCTCTGATTCCGCACCTCTGATTCCACGCCTCTCTTTCCTTGTCTCTGATTCCCCGCCTCTGATTCCCTGCCTCTGATACCCTGCCTCTCTTTGCCTGCCTCTATTTCCATGCCTCTTTCTCTGCATCTAGTTTCCCAAATCTCATTTGCCCCCTCTGATAACCCGCCTCTGATTCCATGTCTCTGATTCACCGCCTCAGATTCCCTGCCTCAGATTCCCTGTCTCAGATTTCCTGCCTCAGATTCCCTGCCTCAGTTTCCCTGCCTCAGATTCCATGCCTCCGATTCCCCGCCTCTGATTCCCCGCCTCTGATTCCCCGCCTCTGATTCCCAGCCTCTGAATCCCCGCCTCTGAATCCCCGCCTCTGATTCCCCGCCTCTGTTTCCCCGCCTCTGATTCCCCGCACCTGATTCCCCGCCTCTGATTCCACGCCTCTGATTCCCCGCCTCTGATTCCAGGCCTCTTATTCCCCGCCTCTGATTCCCCACCTCTGATTGCCTGCCACTGATTGCCCGCCTCTGATTCCCCGCCTCTGATTCCCCTCCTCTGATTCCCCACCTCTGTCTGTATGCCTCTCTTTAACCTCCGCTTTTTCCCCTACACTCTTTCCGCGCCTCTCTTTCCCTCCCTCAATTTGAACAACTCTGTTTGATCTGTTCTGTGTACCTCATTTTCAACACACAAGTTCCAACCACTATGTTTCACCCATCACTTTCCCCGCCTCTATTTTTCTGCCTATGTTTACCCGCCTCTGTTTACCCACCTGTTTCACCGCCTCTGATTCCCCGCCTCTGATTCACCACCTCTGTCTCGACACCTCTCTTTCGCCTCCACTCTTTCCCCTCCACTCTTTCCGTGCCTGTCCTTCCCTCCCTCAATTTCAACAACACTGTTTGATCTGTTTTGTGTACCTCATTTTAAACACACAACTTCCAACCACTATGTTTGCCCGCCTCTTTCCCCGCCTCTATTTATCCACCTATGTTTACCTGCCTCTGTTTACCCGCCTGTTTCCCCGCCTCTGATTCCCCACATTTCATTCCCCGCCTCTCTTTCCCATGCTTCTATTTCCGCGCCTCTTTCTCTGCCTCTCTTTCCCCACATCTCTTTTCCTCCAGCTGATTCCCCGCCTCCGATTCCCCGCCTCTGATTCCCTGCCTCTGATTCCCCGCCTCTGATTCCCTGCCTCAGATTCCCTGCCTCAGATTCCCTGCCTCAGATTCCCGGCCTCTGATTCCCCGCCTCTGATTCCCCGCCTCTTATTCCCCGCCTCTGATTCCCTGCCTCTGATTCCCCGCCTCTGATTCCCTGCCTCAGATTCCCTGCCTCAGATTCCCTGCCTCAGATTCCCTGCCTCTGATTCCCCGCCTTTGATTCCCCGCCTCTTATTCCCCGCCTCTGATTCCCCGCCTCTGATTCCCCGCCTCTGAATCCCCGGCTCTGATTCCCTGCATCAGATTCCCTGCATCAGATTCCCTGCCTCTGAATCCCCGCCTCTGATTCCCTGCCTCTGATTCCCCGCCTCTGATTCCCTGCCTCAGATTCCCTGCCTCAGATTCCCTGCCTCAGATTCCCTGACTCTGATTCCCCGCCTTTGATTCCTCGCCTCTTATTCCCCGCAGCTGATTCCCCGCCTCTGATTCCCCGCCTCTGAATCCCCGCCTCTGATTCCCCGCCTCAGATTCCCCGGCTCTGATTCCCTGCCTGAGATTCCCTGCCTCAGATACCCCGCCTCAGATTCCCCGCCTCAGATTCCCCACCTCAGATACCCCGCCTCAGAATCCCCGCCTCAGATTCCCCGCCTCAGATTCCCCGTCTCAGATTCCCCGCCTCAGATTCCCCGCCTCAGATTCCCCGCCTCAGATTCCCCGCCTCAGATTCCCCGCCTCAGATTACCCGCCTCAGATTCCCCGCCTCAGATTCCCCGCCTCAGATTCCCTGCCTCAGATTCCCTGCCTCTGATTGCCTGCCTCTGATTCACTGCCTCTGATTCCCTACCTCTGATTCCCTGCCTCAGATTCCCTGCCTCAGATTCCTTGCCTCAGATTCCCCGCCTCTGATTCCCTGCCTCTGATTCCCCGCCTCTGAATCCTGCCTCAGATTCCCTGCCTCAGATTCCCTGCCTCAGATTTCCTGCTTCTGATTCCCCGCCTTTGATTCCCTGCCTCTCATTCCCCGCCTCTGATTCCCAGCCTCTGTTTCCCTGCCTCTGATTCCCTGCCTCTGATTCCCTGCCTCTGATTCCCTGCCTCTGATTCCCTGCCTCTGATTCCCTGCCTCTTATTCCCCGCCTCAGATTCCCCGCCTCTGATTCCCCGCCTCAGATTCCCCGTCTCAGATTCCCCGCCTCAGATTCCCCGCCTCAGATTCCCCGCCTCAGATTCCCCGCCTCAGATTCCCCGCCTCAGATTCCCCGCCTCAGATTCCCCGCCTCAGATTCCCCGCCTCAAATTCCCTGCCTCAGATTCCCTGCCTCTGATTGCCTGCCTCTGATTCCCTGCCTCTCATTCCCTGCCTCTGATTCCCTGCCTCTGATTCCCTGCCTCTGATTCCCTGCCTCTGATTCCCTGCCTCTGATTCCCTGCCTCTAAATCCCTGCCTCTGATTCCCTGCCTCTGATTCCCTGCCTCTGATTCCGCGCCTCTGGTTCCCCACCTCTCTTTCCGTGTCTCTGATTCCCCGCCTCAGATTCCCTGCCTCAGATACCCTGCCTCTCTTTGCCTGCCTCTATTTCCGTGCCTCTTTCTCTGCATCTAGTTTCCCACATCTGATTTACCCCCTCTGATTACCCGCCTCTGATTCCATGCCTCTGATTCCCCGCCTCTGATTCCCTGCCTCTTATTCCCCGCCTCTTATTCCCTGCCTCAGATTCCCTGCCTCAGATTCCTTTCCTCAGATTCCCTGCCTCTGTTTCCCCGCCTCTGAATCCCCACATCTGATTCCCCACCTCCGATTCCCCGGCTCTGATTCCCTGCCTGAGATTCCATGCCTCAGATTCCCCGCCTCAGATTCCCTGCCTCAGATTCCCTGCCTCAGATTCCCTGTCTCCTATTCCCCGCCTCTGATTCCCTGCCTCTGATTCCCTGCCTCTGATTCCCTGCCTCTGATTCCGCACCTCTGATTCCACGCCTCTCTTTCCTTGTCTCTGATTCCCCGCCTCTGATTCCCTGCCTCTGATACCCTGCCTCTCTTTGCCTGCCTCTATTTCCATGCCTCTTTCTCTGCATCTAGTTTCCCAAATCTCATTTGCCCCCTCTGATAACCCGCCTCAGATTCCCTGTCTCAGATTTCCTGCCTCAGATTCCCTGCCTCAGTTTCCCTGCCTCAGATTCCATGCCTCCGATTCCCCGCCTCTGATTCCCCGCCTCTGATTCCCCGCCTCTGATTCCCAGCCTCTGAATCCCCGCCTCTGAATCCCCGCCTCTGATTCCCCGCCTCTGTTTCCCCGCCTCTGATTCCCCGCACCTGATTCCCCGCCTCTGATTCCACGCCTCTGATTCCCCGCCTCTGATTCCAGGCCTCTTATTCCCCGCCTCTGATTCCCCACCTCTGATTGCCTGCCACTGATTGCCCGCCTCTGATTCCCCGCCTCTGATTCCCCGCCTCTGATTCCCCACCTCTGTCTGTATGCCTCTCTTTTGCCTCCGCTTTTTCCCCTACACTCTTTCCGCGCCTCTCTTTCCCTCCCACAATTTGAACAACTCTGTTTGATCTGTTCTGTGTACCTCATTTTCAACACACAAGTTCCAACCACTATGTTTCACCCATCACTTTCCCCGCCTCTATTTTTCTGCCTATGTTTACCCGCCTCTGTTTACCCACCTGTTTCACCGCCTCTGATTCCCCGCCTCTGATTCACCACCTCTGTCTCGACGCCTCTCTTTCGCCTCCACTCTTTCCCCTCCACTCTTTCCGTGCCTGTCCTTCCCTCCCTCAATTTCAACAACACTGTTTGATCTGTTTTGTGTACCTCATTTTAAACACACAACTTCCAACCACTATGTTTGCCCGCCACTTTCCCCGCCTCTATTTATCCACCTATGTTTACCTGCCTCTGTTTACCCGCCTGTTTCCCCGCCTCTGATTCCCCACATTTCATTCCCCGCCTCTCTTTCCCTGCTTCTATTTCCGCGCCTCTTTCTCTGCCTCTCTTTCCCCACATCTCTTTTCCTCCAGCTGATTCCCCGCCTCCGATTCCCCGCCTCTGATTCCCTGCCTCTGATTCCCCGCCTCTGATTCCCTGCCTCTGATTCCCCGCCTCTGATTCCCTGCCTCAGATTCCCTGCCTCAGATTCCCTGCCTCAGATTCCCTGCCTCTGATTCCCCGCCTTTGATTCCCCGCCTCTTATTCCCCGCCTCTGATTCCCCGCCTCTGATTCCCCGCCTCTGAATCCCCGGCTCTGATTCCCTGCATCAGATTCCCTGCCTCAGATTCCCTGCCTCTGAATCCCCGCCTCTGATTCCCTGCCTCTGATTCCCCGCCTCTGATTCCCTGCCTCAGATTCCCTGCCTCAGATTCCCTGCCTCAGATTCCCTGACTCTGATTCCCCGCCTTTGATTCCCCGCCTCTTATTCCCCGCAGCTGATTCCCCGCCTCTTATTCCCCGCCTCTGGTTCCCCACCTCTGATTGCCTGCCACTGATTGCCCGCCTCTGATTCCCCGCCTCTGATTCCCCGCCTCTGATTCCCCACCTCTGTCTGTATGCCTCTCTTTCGCATCCGCTTTTTCCCCTACACTCTTTCCGCGCCTCTCTTTCCCTCCCTCAATTTGAACAACTCTGTTTGATCTGTTCTGTGTACCTCATTTTCAACACACAAGTTCCAACCACTATGTTTCACCCATCACTTTCCCCGCCTCTATTTTTCCGCCTATGTTTACCCGCCTCTGTTTACCCACCTGTTTCACCGCCTCTGATTCCCCGCCTCAGATTCACCACCTCTGTCTCGACGCCTCTCTTTCGCCTCCACTCTTTCCAATCCACTCTTTCCGTGCCTGTCTTTCCCTCCCTCAATTTCAACAACACTGTTTGATCTGTTTTGTGTACCTCATTTTAAACACACAACTTCCAACCACTATGTTTTGCCCGCCTCTTTCCCCGCCTCTATTTATCCACCTATGTTTACCTGCCTCTGTTTACCCGCCTGTTTCCCCGCCTCTGATTCCCCACATTTCATTCCCCGCCTCTCTTTCCCTGCTTCTATTTCCGCGCCTCTTTCTCTGCCTCTCTTTCCCCACATCTCTTTTCCTCCAGCTGATTCCCCGCCTCCGATTCCCCGCCTCTGATTCCCTGCCTCTGATTCCCCGCCTCTGATTCCCTGCCTCAGATTCCCTGCCTCAGATTCCCTGCCTCAGATTCCCGGCCTCTGATTCCCCGCCTCTGATTCCCCGCCTCTTATTCCCCGCCTCTGATTCCCTGCCTCTGATTCCCCGCCTCTGATTCCCTGCCTCAGATTCCCTGCCTCAGATTCCCTGCCTCAGATTCCCTGCCTCAGATTCCCTGCCTCTGATTCCCCGCCTCTGATTCCCTGCCTCTGATTCCCCGCCTTTGATACCCCGCCTCTTATTCCCCGCCTCTGATTCCCCGCCTCTGATTCCCCGCCTCCGAATTCCCGGCTCTGATTCCCTGCATCAGATTCCCTGCCTCAGATTCCCTGCCTCTGATTCCCTGCCTCTGATTCCCTGCCTCAGATTCCCTGCCTCAGATTCCCTGCCTCTGATTCCCCGCCTCTGATTCCCTGCCTCTGATTCCCCGCCTCTGATTCCCTGCCTCAGATTCCCTGCCTCAGATTCCCTGCCTCAGATTCCCTGCCTCTGATTCCCCGCCTTTGATTCCCCGCCTCTTATTCCCCGCCTCTGATTCCCCGCCTCTGATTCCCCGCCTCTGAATCCCCGGCTCTGATTCCCTGCATCAGATTCCCTGCCTCAGATTCCCTGCCTCTGAATCCCCGCCTCTGATTCCCTGCCTCTGATTCCCCGCCTCTGATTCCCTGCCTCAGATTCCCTGCCTCAGATTCCCTGCCTCAGATTCCCTGACTCTGATGCCCCGCCTTTGATTCCCCGCCTCTTATTCCCCGCAGCTGATTCCCCGCCTCTGATTCCCCGCCTCTGAATCCCCGCCTCTGATTCCCCGCCTCAGATTCCCCGGCTCTGATTCCCTGCCTGAGATTCCCTGCCTCAGATACCCCGCCTCAGATTCCCCGCCTCAGATTCCCCACCTCAGATACCCCGCCTCAGAATCCCCGCCTCAGATTCCCCGCCTCAGATTCCCCGTCTCAGATTCCCCGCCTCAGATTCCCCGCCTCAGATTCCCCGCCTCAGATTCCCCGCCTCAGATTCCCCGCCTCAGATTACCCGCCTCAGATTCCCCGCCTCAGATTCCCCGCCTCAGATTCCCTGCCTCAGATTCCCTGCCTCTGATTGCCTGCCTCTGATTCACTGCCTCTGATTCCCTACCTCTGATTCCCTGCCTCAGATTCCCTGCCTCAGATTCCTTGCCTCAGATTCCCTGCCTCAGATTCCCTGCCTCTGATTCCCCGCCTTTGATTCCCCGCCTTTGATTCCCCGCCTCTTATTCCCGGCCTCTGATACCCCGCCTCTGATTCCCCGCCTCTGAATCCCCGGCTCTGATTCCCTGCATCAGATTCCCTGCCTCAGATTCCCTGCCTCTGATTCCCCGCCTCTGATTCCCTGCCTCTGATTCCCTGCCTCTGATTCCCTGCCTCTGATTCCCTGCCTCAGATTCCCTGCCTCAGATTCCCTGCCTCAGATTCCCTGCCTCTGATTCCCCGCCTTTGATTCCCCGCCTCAGATTCCCCGCCTCAGATTCCCCGCCTCAGATTCCCTGCCTCAGATTCCCTGCCTCTGATTGCCTGCCTCTCATTCACTGCCTCTGATTCCCTACCTCTGATTCCCTGCCTCAGATTCCCTGCCTCAGATTCCCTGCCTCAGATTCCCTGCCTCAGATTCCCTGCCTCTGATTCCCCGCCTTTGATTCCCCGCCTCTTATTCCCGGCCTCTGATACACCGCCTCTGATTCCCCGCCTCTGAATCCCCGGCTCTGATTCCCTGCATCAGATTCCCTGCCTCAGATTCCCTGCCTCTGATTCCCCGCCTCTGATTCCCTGCCTCTGATTCCCTGCCTCTGATTCCCTGCCTCTGATTCCCTGCCTCAGATTCCCTTCCTCAGATTCCCTGCCTCAGATTCCCTGCCTCTGATTCCCCGCCTTTGATTCCCCGCCTCTTATTCCCCGCCTCTGATACCCCACCTCTGATTCCCTGCCTCTGAATCCCCGGCTCTGATTCCCTGCATCAGATTCCCTGCCTCAGATTCCCTGCCTCTGATTCCCTGCCTCAGATTCCCTGCCTCAGATTCCCTGCCTCTGATTCCCCGCCTCTGATTCCCTGCCTCTGATTCCCCGCCTTTGATACCCCGCCTCTTATTCCCCGCCTCTGATTCCCCGCCTCTGATTCCCCGCCTCCGAATTCCCGGCTCTGATTCCCTGCATCAGATTCCCTGCCTCAGATTCCCTGCCTCTGATTCCCTGCCTCTGATTCCCTGCCTCAGATTCCCTGCCTCAGATTCCCTGCCTCTGATTCCCCGCCTCTGATTCCCTGCCTCTGATTCCCCGCCTCTGATTCCCTGCCTCAGATTCCCTGCCTCAGATTCCCTGCCTCATATTCCCTGCCTCTGATTCCCCGCCTTTGATTCCCCGCCTCTTATTCCCCGCCTCTGATTCCCCGCCTCTGATTCCCCGCCTCTGATTCCCTGCCTCTGTTTCCCCGCCACTGAATCCCCGCCTCTGACTCCCCGCCTCAGATTCCCCGGCTCTGATTCCCTGCCTGAGATTCCCTGCCTCAGATACCCCGCCTCAGATTCCCCGCCTCAGATTCCCCGCCTCAGATACCCCGCCTCAGAATCCCCGCCTCAGATTCCCCGCCTCAGATTCCCCATCTCAGATTCCCCGCCTCAGATTCCCCGCCTCAGATTCACCGCCTCAGATTCCCCGCCTCAGATTCCCTGCCTCTGATTGCCTGCCTCTGATTCCCTGCCTCTGATTCCCTGCCTCTGATTCCCTGCCTCTGATTCCCTGCCTCTGATTCCCTGCCTCTGATTCCCTGCCTCTGATTCCCTGCCTCTAAATCCCTGCCTCTGATTCCCTGCCTCTGATTCCCTGCCTCAGATTCCGCGCCTCTGATTCCCCGCCTCTCTTTCCGTGTCTCTGATTCCCCGCCTCAGATTCCCTGCCTCAGATACCCTGCCTCTCTTTGCCTGCCTCTATTTCCGTGCCTCGTTCTCTGCATCTAGTTTCCCACATCTGATTTGCCCCCTCTGATTACCCGCCTCTGATTCCATGCCTCTGATTCCCCGCCTCTGATTCCCCGCCTCTTATTCCCCGCCTCTTATTCCCTGACTCAGATTCCCTGCCTCAGATTCCTTTCCTCAGATTCCCTGCCTCTGTTTCCCCGCCTCTGATTCCCCACGTCTGATTCCCCACCTCAGATTCCCCGGCTCTGATTCCCTGCCTGAGATTCCATGCCTCAGATTCCCCGCCTCAGATTCCCTGCCTCAGATTCCCCACCTCAGATTCCCCGCCTCAGATGCCCCACCTCAGATTCCCCGCCTCAGATTCCCCGCCTCAGATTCCCCGCCTCAGTTTCTCGGCCTCAGATTCCCCGCCTCAGATTCCCTGCCTCCGATTCCCTGCCTCAGATTCCCTGCCTCAGCTTCCCTTCATCTGATTCCCTTCATCTGATTCCCTCCCTCTGATTCCCTGCCTCTGATTCCCTGCCTCTGATTCCCCGCCTCTGATTCCCCGCCTCAGATTCCCTGCCTCAGATTCCCTGCCTCAGATTCCCTGCCTCAGATTTCCTGCCTCAGATTCCCTGCCTCTGATTGCCTCCCTCTGATTCCCTGCCTCTGTTTCCCTGCCTCTGATTCCCTGCCTCTGATTCCCTGCCTCTGATTCCCTGCCTCTGATTCCCTGCCTCTGATTCCGCACCTCTGATTCCACGCCTCTCTTTCCTTGTCTCTGATTCCACGCCTCTGATTCCCTGCCTCTGATACCCTGCCTCTCTTTGCCTGCCTCTATCTCCGTGCCTCTTTCTCTGCATCTAGTTTCCCACATCTCATTTGCCCCCTATGATAACCCGCCTCTGATTGCATGCCTCTGATTCACTGCCTCAGATTCCGTGCCTCAGATTCCGTGCCTCAGATTTACCGCCTCAGATTCCCCGCCTCAGATTCCCTGCCTCAGATTCCCTGCCTCAGATTCCCTGCCTCAGATTCCCTGCCTCAGATTCCCTGTCTCCTATTCCCCGCCTCTGATTCCCCGCCTCTGATTCCCCGCCTCTGATTCCCAGCCTCTGAATCCCCGCCTCTGAATCCCCGCCTCTGATTCCCCGCCTCTGTTTCCCCGCCTCTGATTCCCCACCTCTGATTCCCCGCCTCTGATTACACGCCTCTGATTCCCCGCCTCTGATTCCAGGCCTCTTATTCCCCGCCTCTGATTCCCCACCTCTGATTGCCCGCCACTGATTGACCGCCTCTGATTCCCCGCCTCTGATTCCCCGCCTCTGATTCCCCACCTCTGTCTGTATGCCTTTCTTTCGCCTCCGCTTTTTCCCCTACACTCTTTCCGCGCCTCTCTTTCCCTCCCTCAATTTCAACAACTCTGTTTGATCTGTTCTGTGTACCTCATTTTCAACACACAAGTTCCAACCACTATGTTTCACCCATCACTTTCCCTGCCTCTATTTTTCCGCCTATGTTTACCCGCCTCTGTTTACCCACCTGTTTCACCGCCTCTGATTCCCCGCCTCTGATTCCCCACCTCTGTCTCGACGCTTCTCTTTCGCCTCCACTCTTTCCACTCCACTCTTTCCGTGCCTGTCTTTCCCTCCCTCAATTTCAACAACACTGTTTGATCTGTTTTGTGTACCTGATTTTAAACACACAAGTTCCAACCACTATGTTTTGCCCGCCTCTTTCCCCGCAGCTATTTATCCACCTATGTTTACCTGCCTCTGTTTACCCGCCTGTTTCCCCACCTCTGATTCCCCACCTTTCATTCCCCGCCTCTCTTTCCCTGCCTCTATTTCCGCGCCTCTTTCTCTGCCTCTCTTTCCCCACAACGCTTTTCCTCCCGCTGATTCCCCGCCTCTGATTTCCCGCCTCTGATTCCCTGCCTCTGATTCCCCGCCTCTGATTCCCTGCCTCAGATTCCCTGCCTCAGATTCCCTGCCTCAGATTCCCTGCCTCTGATTCCCCGCCTCAGATTCCCCGCCTCTTATTCCCCGCCTCTGATTCCCCGCCTCTGATTCCCCGTGTCTGATTCCCTGCCTCAGATTCCCCGGCTCTGATTCCCTGCATCAGATTCCCTGCCTCAGATTCCCTGCCTCTGATTCCCCGCCTCTGATTCCCTGCCTCTGATTCCCCGCCTCTGATTCCTGCCTCAGATTCCCTGCCTCAGATTCCCTGCCTCAAATTCCCCATCTCAGATTCCCCGCCTCAGATTCCCCGCCTCTTATTCCCCGCCTCTGATTCCCCGCCTCTGATTCCCCGTGTCTGATTCCCTGCCTCAGATTCCCCGGCTCTTATTCCCTGCATCAGCTTCCCTGCCTCAGATTCCCTGCCTCTGATTCCCCGCCTCTGATTCCCTGCCTCTGATTCCTCGCCTCTGATTCCTGCCTCAGATTCCCTGCCTCAGATTCCCTGCCTCAGATTTCCTGCTTCTGATTCCCCGCCTTTCATTCCCTGCCTCTTATTCCCCGCCTCTGATTCCCAGCCTCTGATTCCCCGCCTCTGATTCCCTGCCTCTGATTCCCTGCCTCTGATTCCCTGCCTCTGATTCCCTGCCTCTGATTCCCTGCCTCTTATTCCCCGCCTCAGATTCCCCGCCTCAGATACCCCGCCTCAAAATCCCCGCCTCAGATTCCCCGCCTCAGATTCCCCGTCTCAGATTCCCCGCCTCAGATTCCCCGCCTCAGATTTCCTGCCTCTTATTCCCCGCCTCTGATTCCCTGCCTCTGATTCCCTGCCTCTGATTCCCTGCCTCTGATTCCCTGCCTCTATTCCCTGCCTCTGATTCCCCGCCTCAGATTCCCTGCCTCAGATACCCTGCCTCTCTTTGCCTGCCTCTATTTCCGTGCCTCTTTCTCTGCATCTAGTTTCCCACATCTGATTTGCCCCCTCTGATTACCTGCCTCTGATTCCATGCCTCTGATTCCCCGCCTCTGATTCCCAGCCTCTTATTCCCCGCCTCTTATTCCCTGCCTCAGATTCCCTGCCTCAGATTCCTTTCCTCAGATTCCCTGCCTCTGTTTCCCCGCCTCTGAATCCCCACGTCTGATTCCCCACCTCAGATTCCCCGGCTCTGATTCCCTGCCTGAGATTCCATGCCTCAGATTCCCCGCCTCAGATTCCCTGCCTCTGATTCCCTGCCTCTGATTCCCTGCCTCTGATTCCGCACCTCTGATTCCACGCCTCTCTTTCCTTGTCTCTGATTCCCCGCCTCTGATTCCCTGCCTCTGATACCCTGCCTCTCTTTGCCTGCCTCTATTTCCATGCCTCTTTCTCTGCATCTAGTTTCCCAAATCTCATTTGCCCCCTCTGATAACCCGCCTCTGATTCCATGCCTCTGATTCACTGCCTCAGATACCCCGACTCAGATTTACCGCCTCAGATTCCCCGCCTCAGATTCCCTGTCTCAGATTCCCTGCCTCAGATTCCCTGCCTCAGATTCCATGCCTCTGATTCCCCGCCTCTGATTCCCCGCCTCTGATTCCCCGCCTCTGATTCCCAGCCTCTGAATCCCCGCCTCTGAATCCCCGCCTCTGATTCCCCGCCTCTGTTTCCCCGCCTCTGATTCCCCGCACCTGATTCCCCGCCTCTGATTCCACGCCTCTGATTCCCCGCCTCTGATTCCAGGCCTCTTATTCCCCGCCTCTGATTCCCCACCTCTGATTGCCTGCCACTGATTGCCCGCCTCTGATTCCCCGCCTCTGATTCCCTGCCTCTGATTCCCTGTCTCTGATTCCCTGCCTCTGATTCCCTGCCTCTGATTCCGCACCTCTGATTCCACGCCTCTCTTTCCTTGTCTCTGATTCCACGCCTCTGATTCCCTGCCTCTGATACCCTGCCTCTCTTTGCCTGCCTCTATTTCCGTGCCTCTTTCTCTGCATCTAGTTTCCCACATCTCATTTGCCCCCTCTGATAACCCGCCTCTGATTGCATGCCTCTGATTCACTGCCTCAGATTCCGTGCCCCAGATTCCCCGACTCAGATTTACCGCCTCAGATTCCCCGCCTCAGATTCCCTGCCTCAGATTCCCTGCCTCAGATTCCCTGCCTCAGATTCCCTGCCTCAGATTCCCTGTCTACTATTCCCCGCCTCTGATTCCCCGCCTCTGATTCCCCGCCTCTGATTCCCAGCCTCTGAATCCCCGCCTCTGAATCCCCGCCTCTGATTCCCCGCCTCTGTTTCCCCGCCTCTGATTCCCCGCCTCTGATTCCCCGCCTCTGATTACACGCCTCTGATTCCCCGCCTCTGATTCCAGGCCTCTTATTCCCCGCCTCTGATTCCCCACCTCTGATTGCCCGCCACTGATTGCCCGCCTCTGATTCCCCGCCTCTGATTCCCCGCCTCTGATTCCCCACCTCTGTCTGTATGCCTTTCTTTCGCCTCCGCTTTTTCCCCTACACTCTTTCCGCGCCTCTCTTTCCCTCCCTCAATTTCAACAACTCTCTTTGATCTGTTCTGTGTACCTCATTTTCAACACACAAGTTCCAACCACTATGTTTCACCCATCACTTTCCCCGCCTCTATTTTTCCGCCTATGTTTACCCGCCTCTGTTTACCCACCTGTTTCACCGCCTCTGATTCCCCGCCTCTGATTCCCCACCTCTGTCTCGACGCCTCTCTTTCGCCTCCACTCTTTCCACTCCACTCTTTCCGTGCCTGTCTTTCCCTCCCTCAATTTCAACAACACTGTTTGATCTGTTTTGTGTACCTGATTTTAAACACACAAGTTCCAACCACTATGTTTTGCCCGCCTCTTTCCCCGCAGCTATTTATCCACCTATGTTTACCTGCCTCTGTTTACCCGCCTGTTTCCCCACCTCTGATTCCCCACCTTTCATTCCCCGCCTCTCTTTCCCTGCCTCTATTTCCGCGCCTCTTTCTCTGCCTCTCTTTCCCCACAACGCTTTTCCTCCCGCTGATTCCCCGCCTCTGATTCCCCGCCTCTGATTCCCTGCCTCTGATTCCCCACCTCTGATTCCCTGCCTCTGATTCCCCGCCTCTGATTCCCCGCCTCTGATTCCCCGCCTCTGATTCCCCGTGTCTGATTCCCTGCCTCAGATTCCCCGGCTCTGATTCCCTGCATCAGATTCCCTGCCTCAGATTCCCTGCCTCTGATTCCCCGCCTCTGATTCCCTGCCTCTGATTCCCCGCCTCTGATTCCTGCCTCAGATTCCCTGCCTCAGATTCCCTGCCTCAGATTTCCTGCTTCTGATTCCCCGCCTTTGATTCCCTGCCTCTTATTCCCCGCCTCTGATTCCCAGCCTCTGATTCCCCGCCTCTTATTCCCCGCCTCTGATTCCCCGCCTTTGATACCCCGTGTCTGATTCCCTGCCTCAGATTCCCCGGCTCTTATTCCCTGCATCAGATTCCCTGCCTCAGATTCCCTGCCTATGATTCCCCGCCTCTGATTCCCTGCCTCTGATTCCTCGCCTCTGATTCCTGCCTCAGATTCCCTGCCTCAGATTCCCTGCCTCAGATTTCCTGCTTCTGATTCCCCGCCTTTCATTCCCTGCCTCTTATTCCCCGCCTCTGATTCCCTGCCTCTGATTCCCCACCTCTGATTCCCTGCCTCTGATTCCCTGCCTCCGATTCCCTGCCTCTGATTCCCTGCCTCTGATTCCCTGCCTCTTATTCCCCGCCTCAGATTCCCCGCCTCAGATACCCCGCCTCAGAATCCCCGCCTCAGATTCCCCGCCTCAGATTCCCCGTCTCAGATTCCCCGCCTCAGATTCCCCGCCTCAGATTCCCCGCCTCAGATTCCCCGCCTCAGATTCCCCGCCTCAGATTCCCCGCCTCAGATTCCCCGCCTCAGATTCCCCGCCTCAGATTCCCCGCCTCAGATTCCCCGCCTCAGATTCCCCGCCTCAGATTCCCTGCCTCAGATTCCCTGCCTCTGATTGCCAGCCTCTGATTCCCTGCCTCTGATTCCCTGCCTCTGATTCCCTGCCTCTGATTCCCTGCCTCTGATTCCCTGCCTCTGATTCCCTGCCTCTGATTCCCTGCCTCTAAATCCCTGCCTCTGATTCCCTGCCTCTGATTCCCTGCCTCTGATTCCGCGCCTGTGATTCCCCGCCTCTCTTTCCGTGTCTCTGATTCCCCGCCTCAGATTCCCTGCCTCAGATACCCTGCCTCTCTTTGCCTGCCTCTATTTCCGTGCCTCTTTCTCTGCATCTAGTTTCCCAAATCTGATTTGCCCCCTCTGATTACCCGCCTCTGATTCCATGCCTCTGATTCCACGCCTCTGATTCCCCGCCACTTATTCCCCGCCTCTTATTCCCTGCCTCAGATTCCCTGCCTCAGATTCCTTTCCTCAGATTCCCTGCCTCTGTTTCCCCGCCTCTGAATCCCCACGTCTGATCCCCACCTCAGATTCCCCGGCTCTGATTCCCTGCCTGAGATTCCATGCCTCAGATTCCCCGCCTCAGATTCCCTGCCTCAGATTCCCTGCCTCAGATTCCCTGTCTCCTATTCCCCGCCTCTGATTCCCTGCCTCTGATTCCCTGCCTCTGATTCCCTGCCTCTGATTCCGCACCTCTGATTCCACGCCTCTCTTTCCTTGTCTCTGATTCCCCGCCTCTGATTCCCTGCCTCTGATACCCTGCCTCTCTTTGCCTGCCTCTATTTCCATGCCTCTTTCTCTGCATCTAGTTTCCCAAATCTCATTTGCCCCCTCTGATAACCCGCCTCTGATTCCATGCCTCTGATTCACTGCCTCAGATTCCCTGCCTCAGATACCCCGACTCAGATTTACCGCCTCAGATTCCCCGCCTCAGATTCCCTGTCTCAGATTTCCTGCCTCAGATTCCCTGCCTCAGATTCCCTGCCTCAGATTCCATGCGTCCGATTCCCCGCCTCTGATTCCCCGCCTCTGATTCCCCGCCTCTGATTCCCAGCCTCTGAATCACCGCCTCTGAATCCCCGCCTCTGATTCCCCGCCTCTGATTCCCCGCACCTGATTCCCCGCCTCTGATTCCACGCATCTGATTCCCCGCCTCTGATTCCAGGCCTCTTATTCCCCGCCTCTGATTCCCCACCTCTGATTGCCTGCCACTGATTGCCCGCCTCTGATTCCCCGCCTCTGATTCCCCGCCTCTGATTCCCCACCTCTGTCTGTATGCCTCTCTTTAGCCTCCGCTTTTTCCCCCACACTCTTTCCGCGCCTCTCTTTCCCTCCCTCAATTTGAACAACTCTGTTTGATCTGTTCTGTGTACCTCATTTTCAACACACAAGTTCCAACCACTATGTTTCACCCATCACTTTCCCCGCCTCTATTTTTCCGCCTATGTTTACCCGCCTCTGTTTACCCAACTGTTTCACTGCCTCTGATTCCCCGCCTCTGATTCCCCACCTCTGTCTGTATGCCTCTCTTTCGCCTCCACTCTTTCCCCTCCACTCTTTCCGTGCCTGTCTTTCCCTCCCTCAATTTCAACAACACTGTTTGATCTGTTTTGTGTACCTCATTTTAAACACACAACTTCCAACCACTATGTTTTGCCCGCCTCTTTCCCCGCCTCTATTTATCCACCTATGTTTACCTGCCTCTGTTAACCCGCCTGTTTCCCCGCCTCTGATTCCCCACCTTTCATTCCCCGCCTCTCTTTCCCTGCCTCTATTTCCGCGCCTCTTTCTCTGCCTCTCTTTCCCCATATCTCTTTTCCTCCAGCTGATTCCCCGCCTCTGATTCCCCGCCTCTGATTCCCTGCCTCTGATTCCCCGCCTCTGATTCCCTGCCTCAGATTCCCTGCCTCAGATTCCCTGCCTCAGATTCCCGGCCTCTGATTCCCCGCCTCTGATTCCCCGCCTCTTATTCCCCGCCTCTGATTCCCTGCCTCAGATTCCCGGCCTCTGATTCCCCGCCTTTGATTCCCCGCCTCTTATTCCCCGCCTCTGATTCCCCGCCTCTGATTCCCCGCCTCTTATTCCCCGCCTCTGATTCCCTGCCTCAGATTCCCGGCCTCTGATTCCCCACCTTTGATTCCCCGCCTCTTATTCCCCGCCTCTGATTCCCCGCCTCTGATTCCCCGCCTCTGAATCCCCGGCTCTGATTCCCTGCATCAGATTCCCTGCCTCAGATTCCCTCCCTCTGATTCCCCGCCTCTGATTCCCTGCCTCTGATTCCCCGCCTCTGATTCCCTGCCTCAGATTCCCTGCCTCAGATTCCCTGCCTCAGATTCCCTGCCTCTGATTCCCCGCCTTTGATTCCCCGCCTCTTATTCCCCGCATTTGATTCCCCGCCTCTGATTCCCCGCCTCTGAATCCCCGCCTCTGATTCCCCGCCTCAGATTCCCCGGCTCTGATTCCCTGCCTGAGATTCCCTGCCTCAGATACCCCGCCTCAGATTCCCCGCCTCAGATTCCCCGCCTCAGATACCCCGCCTCAGAATCCCCGCCTCAGATTCCCCGCCTCAGATTCCCCGTCTCAGATTCCCCGCCTCAGATTCCCCACCTCAGATTCCCCGCCTCAGATTCCCCGCCTCAGATTCCCCGCCTCAGATTCGCCGCCTCAGATTCCCCGCCTCAGATTCCCTGCCTCAGATTCCCTGCCTCAGATTCCCTGCCTCTGATTGCCTGCCTCTGATTCCCTGCCTCTGATTCCCTACCTCTGATTCCCTGCCTCAGATTCCCTGCCTCAGATTCCCTGCCTCAGATTCCCTGCCTCAGATTCCCTGCCTCTAATTCCCCGCCATTGATTCCCCGCCTCTTATTCCCCGCCTCTGATTCCCCGCCTCTGATTCCCCGCCTCTGAATCCCCGGCTCTGATTCCCTGCATCAGATTCCCTGCCTCAGATTTCCTGCCTCTGATTCCCCGCCTCTGATTCCCTGCCTCTGATTCCCTGCCTCTGATTCCCTGCCTCTGATTCCCTGCCTCAGATTCCCTGCCTCAGATTCCCTGCCTCAGATTCCCTGCCTCTGATTCCCCGCCTTTGATTCCCTGCCTCTTATTCCCCGCCTCTGATTCCCCGCCTCTGATTCCCCGCCTCTGAATCCCCGGCTCTGATTCCCTGCATCAGATTCCCTGCCTCAGATTCCCTGCCTCTGATTCCCTGCCTCTGATTCCCTGCCTCAGATTCCCTGCCGCAGATTCCCTGCCTCTGATTCCCTGCCTCTGATTCCCCGCCTCTGATTCCCTGCCTCAGATTCCCTGCCTCAGATTCCCTGCCTCATATTCCCTGCCTCTGATTCCCCGCCTTTGATTACCCGCCTCTTATTCCCCGCCTCTGATTCCACGCCTCTGATTCCCCGCCTCTGATTCCCTGCCTCAGATTCCCCGGCTCTGACTCCCTGCCTTTGATTACCCGCCTCTTATTCTCCGCCTCTGATTGCACGCCTCTGATTCCCCGCCTCTGATTCCCCGCCTCAGATTCCCCGGCTCTGACTCCCTGCCTTTGATTACCCGCCTCTTATTCCCCGCCTCTGATTCCACGCCTCTGATTCCCCGCCTCTGATTCCCCGCCTCTGAATCCCCGGCTCTGATTCCCTGCATCAGATTCCCTGCCTAAGATTCCCTGCCTCTGATTCCCTGCCTCTGATTCCCTGCCTCAGATTCCCTGCCGCAGATTCCCTGCCTCTGATTCCCTGCCTCTGATTCCCCGCCTCTGATTCCCTGCCTCAGATTCCCTGCCTCAGATTCCCTGCCTCATATTCCCTGCCTCTGATTCCCCGCCTTTGATTACCCGCCTCTTATTCCCCGCCTCTGATTCCACGCCTCTGATTCCCCGCCTCTGATTCCCCGCCTCAGATTCCCCGGCTCTGACTCCCTGCCTGAGATTCCCTACCTCAGATACCCCGCCTCAGATTCCCCGCATCAGATTCCCCGCCTCAGATACCCCGCCTCAGAATCCCCGCCTCAGATTTCCCGCCTCAGATTCCCCATCTCAGATTCCCCGCCTCAGATTCCCCGCCTCAGATTCCCCGCCTCAGATTCCCCGCCTCAGATTCCCTGCCTCAGATTCCCCGCCTCAGATTCCCCGCCTCAGATTCACCGCCTCAGATTCCCCGCCTCAGATTCCCTGCCTCTGATTGCCTGCCTCTGATTCCCTGCCTCTGATTCCCTGCCTCTTATTCCCTGCCTCAGATTCCGCGCCTCTGATTCCCCGCCTCTCTTTCCATGTCTCTGATTCCCCGCCTCATATTCCCTGCCTCAGATACCCTGCCTCTCTTTGCCTGCCTCTATTTCCGTGCCTCTTTCTCTGCATCTAGTTTCCCACATCTGATTTGCCCACTCTGATTACCCGCCTCTGATTCCATGCCTCTGATTCCCCGCCTCTGATTCCCCGCCTCTTATTCCCCGCCGCTTATTCCCTGACTCAGATTCCCTGCCTCAGATTCCTTTCCTCAGATTCCCTGCCTCTGTTTCCCCGCCTCTGATTCCCCACCTCAGATTCCCCACCTCAGATTCCCCGGCTCTGATTCCCTGCCTGAGATTCCATGCCTCAGATTCCCCGCATCAGATTCCCTGCCTCAGATTCCCCGCCTCAGATTCCCCGCCTCAGTTTCTCCGCCTCAGATTCCCCGACTCAGATTCCCTGCCTCAGATTCCCTGCCTCAGATTCCCTGCCTCAGCTTCCCTTCATCTGATTCCCTTCATCTGATTCCCTACCTCTGATTCCCTGCCTCTGATTCCCTGCCTCTGATTCCCCGCCTCTGATTCCCCGCCTCAGATTCCCTGCCTCAGATTCCCTGCCTCAGATTCCCTGCCTCAGATTTCCTGCCTCAGATTCCCTGCCTCTGATTGCCTCCCTCTGATTCCCTGCCTCTGTTTCCCTGCCTCTGATTCCCTGCCTCTGATTCCCTGCCTCTGATTCCCTGCCTCTGATTCCCTGCCTCTGATTCCGCACCTCTGATTCCACGCCTCTCTTTCCTTGTCTCTGATTCCACGCCTCTGATTCCCTGCCTCTGATACCCTGCCTCTCTTTGCCTGCCTCTATTTCCGTGCCTCTTTCTCTGCATCTAGTTTCCCACATCTCATTTGCCCCCTCTGATAACCCGCCTCTGATTGCATGCCTCTGATTCACTGCCTCAGATTCCGTGCCCCAGATTCCCCGACTCAGATTTACCGCCTCAGATTTCCCGCCTCAGATTCCCTGCCTCAGATTCCCTGCCTCAGATTCCCTGCCTCAGATTCCCTGCCTCAGATTCCCTGTCTCCTATTCCCCGCCTCTGATTCCCCGCCTCTGATTCCCCGCCTCTGATTCCCAGCCTCTGAAACCCCGCCTCTGAATCCCCGCCTCTGATTCCCCGCCTCTGTTTCCCCGCCTCTGATTCCCCGCCTCTGATTCCCCGCCTCTGATTACACGCCTCTGATTCCCCGCCTCTGATTCCAGGCCTCTTATTCCCCGCCTCTGATTCCCCACCTCTGATTGCCCGCCACTGATTTCCCGCCTCTGATTCCCCGCCTCTGATTCCCCGCCTCTGATTCCCCACCTCTGTCTGTATGCCTTTCTTTCGCCTCCGCTTTTTCCCCTACACTCTTTCCGCGCCTCTCTTTCCCTCCCTCAATTTCAACAACTCTGTTTGATCTGTTCTGTGTACCTCATTTTCAACACACAAGTTCCAACCACTATGTTTCACCCATCACTTACCCCGCCTCTATTTTTCCGCCTATGTTTACCCGCCTCTGTTTACCCACCTGTTTCACCGCCTCTGAGTCCCCGCCTCTGATTCCCCACCTCTGTCTCGACGCCTCTCTTTCGCCTCCAATCTTTCCACTCCACTCTTTCCGTGCCTGTCTTTCCCTCCCTCAATTTCAACAACACTGTTTGATCTGTTTTGTGTACCTCATTTTAAACACACAACTTCCAACCACTATGTTTTGCCCACCTCTTTCCCCGCCGCTATTTATCCACCTATGTTTACCTGCCTCTGTTTACCCGCCTGTTTCCCCACCTCTGATTCCCCACCTTTCATTCCCCGCCTCTCTTTCCCTGCCTCTATTTCCGTGCCTCTTTCTCTGCCTCTCTTTCCCCACAACGCTTTTCCTCCCGCTGATTCCCCGCCTCTGATTCCCCGCCTCTGATTCCCTGCCTCTGATTCCCCGGCTCTGATTCCCTGCCTCAGATTCCCTGCCTCAGATTCCCTGCCTCAGATTCCCCGCCTCTTTTTCCCCGCCTCTGATTCCCCGCCTCTGATTCCCCGTGTCTGATTCCCTGCCTCAGATTCCCCGGCTCTGATTCCCTGCATCAGATTCCCTGCCTCAGATTCCCTGCCTCTGATTCCCCGCCTCTGATTCCCTGCCTCTGATTCCCCGCCTCTGATTCCTGCCTCAGATTCCCTGCCTCAGATTCCCTGCCTCAGATTTCCTGCTTCTGATTCCCCGCCTTTGATTCCCTGCCTCTTATTCCCCGCCTCTGATTCCCAGCCTCTGATTCCCCGCCTCTGATTCCCTGCCTCTGATTCCCTGCCTCTGATTCCCTGCCTCTGATTCCCTGCCTCTTATTCCCTGCCTCTGATTCCCTGCCACTGATACCCCTCCTCCGATTCCACACCAATGTTTCACCGCCTTTGTTTCTCTGCCTCTTATTTCCCGGCTCAGATTCGCCGGCTCTGATTCCGCGCCTCTGATTCCACGCTTCTCTTTCCGTGTCTCTGATAGCCCGCCTCTGATTCCCCGCCTCTGATTCCCCACCTTTCATTCCCCGCCTCTCTTTCCCTGCCACTATTTCCGCGCCTCTTTCTCTGCCTCTCTTTCCCCACATCTCTTTTCCTCCCGCTGATTCCCCGCCTCTGATTCCCCGCCTCTGATTCCCTGCCTCTGATTCCCCGCCTCTGATTCCCTGCCTCAGATTCCCTGCCTCAGATTCCCTGCCTCAGATTCCCGGCCTCTGATTCCCCGCCTCTGATTCCCCGCCTCTTATTCCCCGCCTCTGATTCCCCGCCTCTGATTCCCCGCCTCTGATTCCCCACCTCTGTCTGTATGCCTTTCTTTCGCCTCCGCTTTTTCCCCTACACTCTTTCCGCGCCTCTCTTTCCCTCCCTCAATTTCAACAACTCTGTTTGATCTGTTCTGTGTACCTCATTTTCAACACACAAGTTCCAACCACTATGTTTCACCCATCACTTTCCCCGCCTCTATTTTTCCGCCTATGTTTATCCGCCTCTGTTTACCCACCTGTTTCACCGCCTCTGATTCCCCGCCTCTGATTCCCCACCTCTGTCTGGATGCCTCTCTTACGCCTCCACTCTTTCCACTCCACTCTTTCCGTGCCTGTCTTTCCCTCCCTCAATTTCAACAACACTGTTTGATCTGTTTTGTGTACCTGATTTTAAACACACAAGTTCCAACCACTATGTTTTGCCCGCCTCTTTCCCCGCCGCTATTTATCCACCTATGTTTACCTGCCTCTGTTTACCCGCCTGTTTCCCCACCTCTGATTCCCCACCTTTCATTCCCCGCCTCTCTTTCCCTGCCTCTATTTCCGCGCCTCTTTCTCTGCCTCTCTTTCCCCACAACGCTTTTCCTCCCGCTGATTCCCCGCCTCTGATTCCCCGCCTCTGATTCCCTGCCTCTGATTCCCCGCCTCTGATTCCCTGCCTCAGATTCCCTGCCTCAGATTCCCTGCCTCAGAATCCCTGCCTCTGATTCCCCGCCTCTGATTCCCCGTGTCTGATTCCCTGCCTCAGATTCCGCGGCTCTGATTCCCTGCATCAGATTCCCTGCCTCAGATTCCCTGCCTCTGATTCCCCGCCTCTGATTCCCTGCCTCTGATTCCCCGCCTCTGATTCCTGCCTCAGATTCCCTGCCTCAGATTCCCTGCCTCAGATTTCCTGCTTCTGATTCCCCGCCTTTGATTCCCCGCCTCTTATTCCCCGCCTCTGATTCCCCGCCTCTGATTCCCCGTGTCTGATTCCCTGCCTCAGATTTCGCGGCTCTGATTCCCTGCATCAGATTCCCTGCCTCATATTCCCTGCCTCTGATTCCCCGCATCTGATTCCCTGCCTCTGATTCCCCGCCTCTGATTCCTGCCTCAGATTCCCTGCCTCAGATTCCCTGCCTCAGATTTCCTGCTTCTGATTCCCCGCCTTTGATTCCCCGCCTCTTATTCCCCGCCTCTGATTCCCTGCCTCTGACTCCCTGCCTCTTATTCCCTGCCTCAGATTCCGCGGCTCTGATTCCCTGCATCAGATTCCCTGCCTCAGATTCCCTGCCTCTGATTCCCCGCCTCTGATTCCCTGCCTCTGATTCCCCGCCTCTGATTCCTGCCTCAGATTCCCTGCCTCAGATTCCCTGCCTCAGATTTCCTGCTTCTGATTCCCCGCCTTTGATTCCCCGCCTCTTATTCCCCGCCTCTGATTCCCCGCCTCTGATTCCCCGTGTCTGATTCCCTGCCTCAGATTTCGCGGCTCTGATTCCCTGCATCAGATTCCCTGCCTCAGATTCCCTGCCTCTGATTCCCCGCATCTGATTCCCTGCCTCTGATTCCCCGCCTCTGATTCCTGCCTCAGATTCCCTGCCTCAGATTCCCTGCCTCAGATTTCCTGCTTCTGATTCCCCGCCTTTGATTCCCCGCCTCTTATTCCCCGCCTCTGATTCCCTGCCTCTGACTCCCTGCCTCTTATTCCCTGCCTCTAATTCCCTGCCACTGATACCCCGCCTCCGATTCGACACCAATGTTTCACCGCCTCTGTTTCTCTGCCTCTTATTTCCCGGCTCAATTTCGCCGGCTCTGATTCCGCACCTCTGACTCCACTCTTCTCTTTCCGTGTCTCTGATAGCCCGCCTCTGATTCCCCGCCTCTGATTCCCCGCCTCAGATTCCCCGGCTCTGATTGCCTGCATCAGATTCCCTGCCTCAGATTCCCTGCCTCTGATTCCCTGCATCAGATTCCCTGCCTCTGATTCCCCGCCTCTGATTCCCCGCTTCTGATTCCCCGCCTCTGATTCCCCGCCTCTCAGATTCCCTGCCTATGATTCCCTGCCTCTGATTCCCTGCCTCTGATTCCCTGCCTCTGACTCCTCGCCTCTGATTCCCCGCTTCTGATTCCCCGCCTCTGATTCCCCGCCTCTCTTTCCGTGTCTCTGATTCCGCACCTCTGATTCCCTGCCTCTGATACCCTGCCTCTCTTTGCCTGCCTCTATTTCCGTGCCTCTTTCTCTGCATCTCGTTTACCACATCTCATTTCCCCCCTCTGATAACCCGCCTCTGATTCCCCGCCTCTGATTCCCCACCTCAGATTCCCCGGCCTTGATTCCCTGCCTCAGATACCCTGCCTCAGATACCCCGCCTCTGATTCCCCGCCTATGATTCCCCACCTTTGATTCACATCCTCTGATTCCCCGCCTCTGATTCCCCACCTCAGATTTCCCGGCTCTGATTCCCTGCCTCAGATTCCCTGCCTAAAATTCCCTGCCTCTGATTCCCCGCATCTGATTCCCCGCCTCTGATTCCCCACCTCAGATTTCCCGGCTCTGATTCCCTGCCTCAGATTCCCCGGCTCTGATTCCCTGCCTCAGATTCCCTGCCTAAAATTCCCTGCCTCTGATTCCCCGCATCTGATTCCCCGCCTCTGATTCCCCGCCTCTGATGCCACGCATCTGATTCCCTGCCTCTTATTCCCCGCCTCTGATTCCACTCCTCTGATTCCACGCCTCTTATTCCCCGCCTCAGATTCCCTGCCTCTGATTACCCGCCTCCCTTTCAGCGCAACTTTCCCGGCCTCCGTTTCCCCACATCTCTTTCCCCGCCTCAGATTCCACGCCTCTGATTCCCCGCCTCTGATTCCCCACCTTTCATTCCCCGCCTCTCTTTCCCTGCCTCTATTTCCACGCCTCTTTCTCTGCCTCTCTTTCCCCACATCTCTTTTCCTTCCTCTGATTCCCCGCCTCTGATTCCCCTCCTCTGATTCCCTGCCTCTGATTCCCTGCCTCTGATTCCCCGCCTCTGATTCCCCGCCTCTGATTCCCCTCCTCTGATTCCCTGCCTCTGATTCCCTGCCTCTGATTCCCTGCCTCTGATTCCCCGCCTCTGATTCCCCGCCTCTGATTCCCTGCCTCTGATTCCCTGCCTCTGATTCCGCGCCTCTGATTCCACTCCTCTCTTTCCGTGTCTCTGATTCCCCGCCTCTGATTCCCTGCCTCTGATACACTGCCTCTCATTCCCTGCCTCTATTTCCGTGCATCTTTCTCTGCATCACGTTTCCCACATCTCATTTCCCCCCTCTGATAACCCGCCTCAGATTCCCCGCCTCAGATTCCCCGCCTCAGATTCCCTGCCTCAGATTCCCTGCCTCAGATTACCTTCATCTTATTCCCTTCATCTGATTCCCTGCCTCTGATTCCCCGCCTCTGATTCCCCGCCTCTGATTCCCTGCGTCTGATTCCCCGCCTCTGATTCCCCGCCTCTGATTCCCCACCTCAGATTCCCTGCCTTGGTTTCCCTGCCTCAGATTCCCTGCCTCTGATTCCCCGCCTCTGATTCGCCGCCTCTGCTTCCCCTCCTCTGATTCCCCGCCTCTGATTCCCTGCCTCTGATGACCCGCCTCTGATTCCCCGCCTCAGATTCCCCGGCTCTGATTCCCTGCCTCAGATTCCCTGCCTCAGATTCCCTGCCTCTGATTTCCCACTTCTGATTACCCGCCTCTGATTCCCCGCCTCTGATTCCCCGCCTCTTATTCCCCACCTCTGATTCCCCGCCTCAGATTCCCCGCCTCAGATTCCCCGGCTCTGATTCCCTGCCTCTAATTCCCCGCCTCTGATTCCCGGCCTCTGATTCCCTGCCTCTGATTCCCCGCCTCTGATTCCTCGCCTCCCTATTTGCACAACTTTCCCAGCATCCGTTTCCCCACATCTCTTTCCCCACCTCTAATTCCCCGCCTCAGATTCCTGCCTCAGATTCCCTGCCTCAGATTCCCTGCCTCAGATTTCCTGCTTCTGATTCCCCGCCTTTGATTCCCCGCCTCTTATTCCCCGCCTCTGATTCCCTGCCTCTGACTCCCTGCCTCTTATTCCCTGCCTCTGATTCCCTGCCACTGATACCCCGCCTCCGATTGCACACCAATGTTTCACCGCCTCTGTTTCTCTGCCTCTTATTTCCCGGCTCAAATTCGCCGGCTCTGATTCCGCACCTCTGACTCCACTCTTCTCTTTCCGTGTCTCTGATAGCCCGCCTCTGATTCCCCGCATCTGATTCCCCGCCTCAGATTCCCCGGCTCTGATTCCCTGCATCAGATTCCCTGCCTCAGATTCCCTGCCTCTGATTCCCTGCATCAGATTCCCTGCCTCTGATTCCCCGCCTCTGATTCCCCGCTTCTGATTCCCCGCCTCTGATTCCCCGCCTCTCAGATTCCCTGCCTATGATTCCCTGCCTCTGATTCCCTGCCTCTGATTCCCTGCCTCTGACTCCTCGCCTCTGATTCCACGCCTCTCTTTCCGTGTCTCTCTTTGCCTGCCTCTATTTCCGTGCCTCTTTCTCTGCATCTCGTTTACCACATCTCATTTCCCCCCTCTGATAACCCGCCTCTGATTCCCCGCCTCTGATTCCCCACCTCAGATTCCCCGGCCTTGATTCCCTGCCTCAGATACCCCGCCTCTGATTCCCCGCCTCTGATTCCCCGCCTATGATTCCCCACCTTTGATTCACATCCTCTGATTCCCCGCCTCTGATTCCCCGCCTCTGATTCCCCACCTCAGATTCCCCGGCTCTGATTCCCTGCCTCTTATTCCCTGCCTCAGATTCCCCGGCTCTGATTCCCTGCCTCAGATTCCCTGCCTAAAATTCCCTGCCTCTGATTCCCCGCATCTGATTCCCCGCCTCTGATACCCCGCCTCTGATTCCACTCCTCTGATTCCATGCCTCTGATTCCCCGCCTCAGATTCCCTGCCTCTGATTACCCGCCTCCCTTTCAGCGCAACTTTCCCGGCCTCCGATTCCCCACATCTCTTTCCACGCCTCAGATTCCACGCCTCTGATTCCCTGCCTCTGATTCCCCACCTTTCATTCCCCGCCTCTCTTTCCCTGCCTCTATTTCCACGCCTCTTTCTCTGCCTCTCTTTCCCCACATCTCTTTTCCTCCCTCTGATTCCCCGCCTCTGATTCCCCTCCTCTGATTCCCTGCCTCTGATTCCCTGCCTCTGATTCCCCGCATCTGATTCCCCGCCTCTGATTCCCCTCCTCTGATTCCCTGCCTCTGATTCCCTGCCTCTGATTCCCTGCCTCTGATTCCCCGCCTCTGATTCCCCGCCTCTGATTCCCTGCCTCTGATTCCCTGCCTCAGATTCCGCGCCTCTGATTCCACGCCTCTCTTTCCGTGTCTCTGATTCCCCGCCTCTGATTCCCTGCCTCTGATACACTGCCTCTCATTCCCTGCCTCTATTTCCGTGCATCTTTCTCTGCATCTCGTTTCCCACATCTCATTTCCCCCCTCTGATAACCCGCCTCAGATTCCCCGCCTCAGATTCCCCGCCTCAGATTCCCTGCCTCAGATTCCCTGCCTCAGATTACCTTCATCTTATTCCCTTCATCTGATTCCCTGCCTCTGATTCCCCGCCTCTGATTCCCCGCCTCTGATTCCCTGCCTCTGATTCTCCGCCTCTGATTCCCCACCTCAGATTCCCTGCCTTGGTTTCCCTGCCTCAGATTCCCTGCCTCTGATTCCCCGCCTCTGATTCGCCGCCTCTGATTCCCCTCCTCTGATTCCTCGCCTCTGATTCCCTGCCTCTGATGACCCGCCTCTGATTCCCCGCCTCAGATTCCCCGGCTCTGATTCCCTGCCTCAGATTCCCTGCCTCAGATTCCCTGCCTCTGATTTCCCACTTCTGATTACCCGCCTCTGATTCCCCGCCTCTGATTCCCCGCCTCTTATTCCCCACCTCTGATTCCCCGCCTCAGATTCCCCGCCTCAGATTCCCCGGCTCTGATTCCCTGCCTCTAATTCCCCGCCTCTGATTCCCGGCCTCTGATTCCCTGCCTCTGATTCCCCGCCTCTGATTCCTCGCTTCCCTATCTGCACAACTTTCCCAGCATCCGTTTCCCCACATCTCTTTCCCCACCTCTAATTCCCCGCCTCAGATTCCCCGGCTCTGATTCCCTGCCTCAGATTCCCTGCCTCAGATTCCCCGTCTCTGATTTCCTGCCTCTGATTCCCCAACTCTGTCTCTATGCCTCTCTTTCACCTCTGTTCTTTCACCTCCACTCTTTCCTCGCCTCTCTTTCCCTCCCTTAATTTCAACAACTCTGTTTGATCTTTTCTGTGTACCTCATTTTCAACACACAATTTCCATCCACTATGTTTCACCCATCTCTTTCCACGCCTCTATTTATCTGCCTATGTTTACCCACCTCTGTTTACCCGCCTGTTTCACCACCTCTGATTCCCCACCTCAGATTCCCCGCCTCAGATTCCCTGCCTCTGATTCCTTGCCTCTGATTCCCTGCCTCTGATTCCCTGCCTCTGATTCCCTGCCTCTGATTCCCGGCCACTGATACCCCGCCTCCGATTCCACACCAATGTTTCACCGCCTCTGTTTCTCTGCCTCTTATTTCCCGGCTCAGATTCGCCGGCTCTGATTCCGCGCCTCTGATTCCATGCTTCTTTTCCGTGTCTCTGATTGCCCGCCTCTGATTCCCCGCCTCTGATTCCCCGCCTCAGATTCCCCGGCTGTGATTCCCTGCATCAGATTCCCTGCCTCAGATTCCCCGCCTCTGATTCCCTGCCTCTGATTCCCCACCTCAGATTCCCCGGCTCTGATTCCCCGCCTCTGATTCCCCGCCTCTGATTCCCTGCCTCTGATTCCCCTCCTCTGATTCCCTGCCTCTGATTCCCTGCCTCTGATTCCGTGCCTCTGATTCCCCGCATCTGATTCCCCGCCTCTGATTCCCTGCCTCTGATTCCCTGCCTCTGATTCCGCGCCTCTGATTCCCCGCCTCTGATTCCCAGCCTCTGAATCCCCGCCTCTGAATCCCCGCCTCTGATTCCCCGCCTCTGTTTCCCCGCCTCTGATTCCCCACCTCTGATTGCCCGCCACTGATTGCCCGCCTCTGATTCCCCGCCTCTGATTCCCCGCCTCTGATTCCCCACCTCTGTCTGTATGCCTTTCTTTCGCCTCCGCTTTTTCCCCTACACTCTTTCCACGCCTCTCTTTCCCTCCCTCAATTTCAACAACTCTGTTTGATCTGTTCTGTGTACCTCATTTTCAACACACAAGTTCCAACCACTATGTTTCACCCATCACTTTCCCCGCCTCTATTTTTCCGCCTATGTTTACCTGCCTCTGTTTACCCACCTGTTTCACCGCCTCTGATTCCCCGCCTCTGATTCCCCACCTCTGTCTCGACGCCTCTCTTTCGCCTCCACTCTTTCCACTCCACTCTTTCCGTGCCTGTCTTTCCGTCCCTCAATTTCAACAACACTGTTTGATCTGTTTTGTGTACCTGATTTTAAACACACAAGTTCCAACCACTATGTTTTGCCCGCCTCTTTCCCCGCCGCTATTTATCCACCTATGTTTACCTGCCTCTGTTTACCCGCCTGTTTCCCCACCTCTGATTCCGCACCTTTCATTCCCCGCCTCTCTTTCCCTGCCTCTATTTCCGCGCCTCTTTCTCTGCCTCTCTTTCCCCACAACGCTTTTCCTCCCGCTGATTCCCCGCCTCTGATTCCCCGCCTCTGATTCCCTGCCTCTGATTCCCCGCCTCTGATTCCCTGCCTCTGATTCCCCGCCTCTGATTCCCCGCCTCTGATTCCCCGCCTCTGATTCCCCGTGTCTGATTCCCTGCCTCAGATTCCCCGGCTCTGATTCCCTGCATCAGATTCCCTGCCTCAGATTCCCTGCCTCTGATTCCCCGTCTCTGATTCCCTGCCTCTGATTCCCCGCCTCTGATTCCTGCCTCAGATTCCCTGCCTCAGATTCCCTGCCTCAGATTTCCTGCTTCTGATTCCCCGCCTTTGATTCCCTGCCTCTTATTCCCCGCCTCTGATTCCCAGCCTCTGATTCCCCGCCTCTTATTCCCCGCCTCAGATTCCCTGCCTCTGATTACCCGCCTCCCTTTCAGCGCAACTTTCCCGGCCTCCGTTTCCCCACATCTCTTTCCCCGCCTCAGATTCCACGCCTCTGATTCCCCGCCTCTGATTCCCCACCTTTCATTCCCCGCCTCTCTTTCCCTGCCTCTATTTCCACGCCTCTTTCTCTGCCTCTCTTTCCCCACATCTCTTTTCCTTCCTCTGATTCCCCGCCTCTGATTCCCCTCCTCTGATTCCCTGCCTCTGATTCCCTGCCTCTGATTCCCCGCCTCTGATTCCCCGCCTCTGATTCCCCTCCTCTGATTCCCTGCCTCTGATTCCCTGCCTCTGATTCCCTGCCTCTGATTCCCCGCCTCTGATTCCCCGCCTCTGATTCCCTGCCTCTGATTCCCTGCCTCTGATTCCGCGCCTCTGATTCCACTCCTCTCTTTCCGTGTCTCTGATTCCCCGCCTCTGATTCCCTGCCTCTGATACACTGCCTCTCATTCCCTGCCTCTATTTCCGTGCATCTTTCTCTGCATCACGTTTCCCACATCTCATTTCCCCCCTCTGATAACCCGCCTCAGATTCCCCGCCTCAGATTCCCCGCCTCAGATTCCCTGCCTCAGATTCCCTGCCTCTGACTCCTCGCCTCTGATTCCCCGCTTCTGATTCCCCGCCTCTGATTCCCCGCCTCTCTTTCCGTGTCTCTGATTCCGCACCTCTGATTCCCTGCCTCTGATACCCTGCCTCTCTTTGCCTGCCTCTATTTCCGTGCCTCTTTCTCTGCATCTCGTTTACCACATCTCATTTCCCCCCTCTGATAACCCGCCTCTGATTCCCCGCCTCTGATTCCCCACCTCAGATTCCCCGGCCTTGATTCCCTGCCTCAGATACCCTGCCTCAGATACCCCGCCTCTGATTCCCCGCCTATGATTCCCCACCTTTGATTCACATCCTCTGATTCCCCGCCTCTGATTCCCCACCTCAGATTTCCCGGCTCTGATTCCCTGCCTCAGATTCCCTGCCTAAAATTCCCTGCCTCTGATTCCCCGCATCTGATTCCCCGCCTCTGATTCCCCACCTCAGATTTCCCGGCTCTGATTCCCTGCCTCAGATTCCCCGGCTCTGATTCCCTGCCTCAGATTCCCTGCCTAAAATTCCCTGCCTCTGATTCCCCGCATCTGATTCCCCGCCTCTGATTCCCCGCCTCTGATGCCACGCATCTGATTCCCTGCCTCTTATTCCCCGCCTCTGATTCCACTCCTCTGATTCCACGCCTCTTATTCCCCGCCTCAGATTCCCTGCCTCTGATTACCCGCCTCCCTTTCAGCGCAACTTTCCCGGCCTCCGTTTCCCCACATCTCTTTCCCCGCCTCAGATTCCACGCCTCTGATTCCCCGCCTCTGATTCCCCACCTTTCATTCCCCGCCTCTCTTTCCCTGCCTCTATTTCCACGCCTCTTTCTCTGCCTCTCTTTCCCCACATCTCTTTTCCTTCCTCTGATTCCCCACCTCTGATTCCCCTCCTCTGATTCCCTGCCTCTGATTCCCTGCCTCTGATTCCCCGCCTCTGATTCCCCGCCTCTGATTCCCCTCCTCTGATTCCCTGCCTCTGATTCCCTGCCTCTGATTCCCTGCCTCTGATTCCCCGCCTCTGATTCCCCGCCTCTGATTCCCTGCCTCTGATTCCCTGCCTCTGATTCCGCGCCTCTGATTCCACTCCTCTCTTTCCGTGTCTCTGATTCCCCGCCTCTGATTCCCTGCCTCTGATACACTGCCTCTCATTCCCTGCCTCTATTTCCGTGCATCTTTCTCTGCATCACGTTTCCCACATCTCATTTCCCCCCTCTGATAACCCGCCTCAGATTCCCCGCCTCAGATTCCCCGCCTCAGATTCCCTGCCTCAGATTCCCTGCCTCAGATTACCTTCATCTTATTCCCTTCATCTGATTCCCTGCCTCTGATTCCCCGCCTCTGATTCCCCGCCTCTGATTCCCTGCGTCTGATTCCCCGCCTCTGATTCCCCGCCTCTGATTCCCCACCTCAGATTCCCTGCCTTGGTTTCCCTGCCTCAGATTCCCTGCCTCTGATTCCCCGCCTCTGATTCGCCGCCTCTGCTTCCCCTCCTCTGATTCCCCGCCTCTGATTCCCTGCCTCTGATGACCCGCCTCTGATTCCCCGCCTCAGATTCCCCGGCTCTGATTCCCTGCCTCAGATTCCCTGCCTCAGATTCCCTGCCTCTGATTTCCCACTTCTGATTACCCGCCTCTGATTCCCCGCCTCTGATTCCCCGCCTCTTATTCCCCACCTCTGATTCCCCGCCTCAGATTCCCCGCCTCAGATTCCCCGGCTCTGATTCCCTGCCTCTAATTCCCCGCCTCTGATTCCCGGCCTCTGATTCCCTGCCTCTGATTCCCCGCCTCTGATTCCTCGCCTCCCTATCTGCACAACTTTCCCAGCATCCGTTTCCCCACATCTCTTTCCCCACCTCTAATTCCCCGCCTCAGATTCCTGCCTCAGATTCCCTGCCTCAGATTCCCTGCCTCAGATTTCCTGCTTCTGATTCCCCGCCTTTGATTCCCCGCCTCTTATTCCCCGCCTCTGATTCCCTGCCTCTGACTCCCTGCCTCTTATTCCCTGCCTCTGATTCCCTGCCACTGATACCCCGCCTCCGATTGCACACCAATGTTTCACCGCCTCTGTTTCTCTGCCTCTTATTTCCCGGCTCAAATTCGCCGGCTCTGATTCCGCACCTCTGACTCCACTCTTCTCTTTCCGTGTCTCTGATAGCCCGCCTCTGATTCCCCGCATCTGATTCCCCGCCTCAGATTCCCCGGCTCTGATTCCCTGCATCAGATTCCCTGCCTCAGATTCCCTGCCTCTGATTCCCTGCATCAGATTCCCTGCCTCTGATTCCCCGCCTCTGATTCCCCGCTTCTGATTCCCCGCCTCTGATTCCCCGCCTCTCAGATTCCCTGCCTATGATTCCCTGCCTCTGATTCCCTGCCTCTGATTCCCTGCCTCTGACTCCTCGCCTCTGATTCCACGCCTCTCTTTCCGTGTCTCTCTTTGCCTGCCTCTATTTCCGTGCCTCTTTCTCTGCATCTCGTTTACCACATCTCATTTCCCCCCTCTGATAACCCGCCTCTGATTCCCCGCCTCTGATTCCCCACCTCAGATTCCCCGGCCTTGATTCCCTGCCTCAGATACCCCGCCTCTGATTCCCCGCCTCTGATTCCCCGCCTATGATTCCCCACCTTTGATTCACATCCTCTGATTCCCCGCCTCTGATTCCCCGCCTCTGATTCCCCACCTCAGATTCCCCGGCTCTGATTCCCTGCCTCTTATTCCCTGCCTCAGATTCCCCGGCTCTGATTCCCTGCCTCAGATTCCCTGCCTAAAATTCCCTGCCTCTGATTCCCCGCATCTGATTCCCCGCCTCTGATACCCCGCCTCTGATTCCACTCCTCTGATTCCATGCCTCTGATTCCCCGCCTCAGATTCCCTGCCTCTGATTACCCGCCTCCCTTTCAGCGCAACTTTCCCGGCCTCCGATTCCCCACATCTCTTTCCCCGCCTCAGATTCCACGCCTCTGATTCCCTGCCTCTGATTCCCCACCTTTCATTCCCCGCCTCTCTTTCCCTGCCTCTATTTCCACGCCTCTTTCTCTGCCTCTCTTTCCCCACATCTCTTTTCCTCCCTCTGATTCCCCGCCTCTGATTCCCCTCCTCTGATTCCCTGCCTCTGATTCCCTGCCTCTGATTCCCCGCATCTGATTCCCCGCCTCTGATTCCCCTCCTCTGATTCCCTGCCTCTGATTCCCTGCCTCTGATTCCCTGCCTCTGATTCCCCGCCTCTGATTCCCCGCCTCTGATTCCCTGCCTCTGATTCCCTGCCTCAGATTCCGCGCCTCTGATTCCACGCCTCTCTTTCCGTGTCTCTGATTCCCCGCCTCTGATTCCCTGCCTCTGATACACTGCCTCTCATTCCCTGCCTCTATTTCCGTGCATCTTTCTCTGCATCTCGTTTCCCACATCTCATTTCCCCCCTCTGATAACCCGCCTCAGATTCCCCGCCTCAGATTCCCCGCCTCAGATTCCCTGCCTCAGATTCCCTGCCTCAGATTACCTTCATCTTATTCCCTTCATCTGATTCCCTGCCTCTGATTCCCCGCCTCTGATTCCCCGCCTCTGATTCCCTGCCTCTGATTCTCCGCCTCTGATTCCCCACCTCAGATTCCCTGCCTTGGTTTCCCTGCCTCAGATTCCCTGCCTCTGATTCCCCGCCTCTGATTCGCCGCCTCTGATTCCCCTCCTCTGATTCCTCGCCTCTGATTCCCTGCCTCTGATGACCCGCCTCTGATTCCCCGCCTCAGATTCCCCGGCTCTGATTCCCTGCCTCAGATTCCCTGCCTCAGATTCCCTGCCTCTGATTTCCCACTTCTGATTACCCGCCTCTGATTCCCCGCCTCTGATTCCCCGCCTCTTATTCCCCACCTCTGATTCCCCGCCTCAGATTCCCCGCCTCAGATTCCCCGGCTCTGATTCCCTGCCTCTAATTCCCCGCCTCTGATTCCCGGCCTCTGATTCCCTGCCTCTGATTCCCCGCCTCTGATTCCTCGCTTCCCTATCTGCACAACTTTCCCAGCATCCGTTTCCCCACATCTCTTTCCCCACCTCTAATTCCCCGCCTCAGATTCCCCGGCTCTGATTCCCTGCCTCAGATTCCCTGCCTCAGATTCCCCGTCTCTGATTTCCTGCCTCTGATTCCCCAACTCTGTCTCTATGCCTCTCTTTCACCTCTGTTCTTTCACCTCCACTCTTTCCTCGCCTCTCTTTCCCTCCCTCAATTTCAACAACTCTGTTTGATCTTTTCTGTGTACCTCATTTTCAACACACAATTTCCATCCACTATGTTTCACCCATCTCTTTCCACGCCTCTATTTATCTGCCTATGTTTACCCACCTCTGTTTACCCGCCTGTTTCACCACCTCTGATTCCCCACCTCAGATTCCCCGCCTCAGATTCCCTGCCTCTGATTCCTTGCCTCTGATTCCCTGCCTCTGATTCCCTGCCTCTGATTCCCTGCCTCTGATTCCCGGCCACTGATACCCCGCCTCCGATTCCACACCAATGTTTCACCGCCTCTGTTTCTCTGCCTCTTATTTCCCGGCTCAGATTCGCCGGCTCTGATTCCGCGCCTCTGATTCCATGCTTCTTTTCCGTGTCTCTGATTGCCCGCCTCTGATTCCCCGCCTCTGATTCCCCGCCTCAGATTCCCCGGCTGTGATTCCCTGCATCAGATTCCCTGCCTCAGATTCCCCGCCTCTGATTCCCCGCCTCTGATTCCCCACCTCAGATTCCCCGGCTCTGATTCCCCGCCTCTGATTCCCCGCCTCTGATTCCCTGCCTCTGATTCCCCTCCTCTGATTCCCTGCCTCTGATTCCCTGCCTCTGATTCCGTGCCTCTGATTCCCCGCATCTGATTCCCCGCCTCTGATTCCCTGCCTCTGATTCCCTGCCTCTGATTCCGCGCCTCTGATTCCCCGCCTCTGATTCCCAGCCTCTGAATCCCCGCCTCTGAATCCCCGCCTCTGATTCCCCGCCTCTGTTTCCCCGCCTCTGATTCCCCACCTCTGATTGCCCGCCACTGATTGCCCGCCTCTGATTCCCCGCCTCTGATTCCCCGCCTCTGATTCCCCACCTCTGTCTGTATGCCTTTCTTTCGCCTCCGCTTTTTCCCCTACACTCTTTCCACGCCTCTCTTTCCCTCCCTCAATTTCAACAACTCTGTTTGATCTGTTCTGTGTACCTCATTTTCAACACACAAGTTCCAACCACTATGTTTCACCCATCACTTTCCCCGCCTCTATTTTTCCGCCTATGTTTACCTGCCTCTGTTTACCCACCTGTTTCACCGCCTCTGATTCCCCGCCTCTGATTCCCCACCTCTGTCTCGACGCCTCTCTTTCGCCTCCACTCTTTCCACTCCACTCTTTCCGTGCCTGTCTTTCCGTCCCTCAATTTCAACAACACTGTTTGATCTGTTTTGTGTACCTGATTTTAAACACACAAGTTCCAACCACTATGTTTTGCCCGCCTCTTTCCCCGCCGCTATTTATGCACCTATGTTTACCTGCCTCTGTTTACCCGCCTGTTTCCCCACCTCTGATTCCGCACCTTTCATTCCCCGCCTCTCTTTCCCTGCCTCTATTTCCGCGCCTCTTTCTCTGCCTCTCTTTCCCCACAACGCTTTTCCTCCCGCTGATTCCCCGCCTCTGATTCCCCGCCTCTGATTCCCTGCCTCTGATTCCCCGCCTCTGATTCCCTGCCTCTGATTCCCCGCCTCTGATTCCCCGCCTCTGATTCCCCGCCTCTGATTCCCCGTGTCTGATTCCCTGCCTCAGATTCCCCGGCTCTGATTCCCTGCATCAGATTCCCTGCCTCAGATTCCCTGCCTCTGATTCCCCGTCTCTGATTCCCTGCCTCTGATTCCCCGCCTCTGATTCCTGCCTCAGATTCCCTGCCTCAGATTCCCTGCCTCAGATTTCCTGCTTCTGATTCCCCGCCTTTGATTCCCTGCCTCTTATTCCCCGCCTCTGATTCCCAGCCTCTGATTCCCCGCCTCTTATTCCCCGCCTCAGATTCCCTGCCTCTGATTACCCGCCTCCCTTTCAGCGCAACTTTCCCGGCCTCCGTTTCCCCACATCTCTTTCCCCGCCTCAGATTCCACGCCTCTGATTCCCCGCCTCTGATTCCCCACCTTTCATTCCCCGCCTCTCTTTCCCTGCCTCTATTTCCACGCCTCTTTCTCTGCCTCTCTTTCCCCACATCTCTTTTCCTTCCTCTGATTCCCCGCCTCTGATTCCCCTCCTCTGATTCCCTGCCTCTGATTCCCTGCCTCTGATTCCCCGCCTCTGATTCCCCGCCTCTGATTCCCCTCCTCTGATTCCCTGCCTCTGATTCCCTGCCTCTGATTCCCTGCCTCTGATTCCCCGCCTCTGATTCCCCGCCTCTGATTCCCTGCCTCTGATTCCCTGCCTCTGATTCCGCGCCTCTGATTCCACTCCTCTCTTTCCGTGTCTCTGATTCCCCGCCTCTGATTCCCTGCCTCTGATACACTGCCTCTCATTCCCTGCCTCTATTTCCGTGCATCTTTCTCTGCATCACGTTTCCCACATCTCATTTCCCCCCTCTGATAACCCGCCTCAGATTCCCCGCCTCAGATTCCCCGCCTCAGATTCCCTGCCTCAGATTCCCTGCCTCAGATTACCTTCATCTTATTCCCTTCATCTGATTCCCTGCCTCTGATTCCCCGCCTCTGATTCCCCGCCTCTGATTCCCTGCCTCTGATTCCCCGCCTCTGATTCCCCACCTCAGATTCCCTGCCTTGGTTTCCCTGCCTCAGATTCCCTGCCTCTGATTCCCCGCCTCTGATTCGCCGCCTCTGATTCCCCTCCTCTGATTCCCCGCCTCTGATTCCCTGCCTCTGATGACCCGCCTCTGATTCCCCGCCTCAGATTCCCCGGCTCTGATTCCCTGCCTCAGATTCCCTGCCTCAGATTCCCTGCCTCTGATTTCCCACTTCTGATTACCCGCCTCTGATTCCCCGCCTCTGATTCCCCGCCTCTTATTCCCCACCTCTGATTCCCCGCCTCAGATTCCCCGCCTCAGATTCCCCGGCTCTGATTCCCTGCCTCTAATTCCCCGCCTCTGATTCCCGGCCTCTGATTCCCTGCCTCTGATTCCCCGCCTCTGATTCCTCGCCTCCCTATCTGCACAACTTTCCCAGCATCCGTTTCCCCACATCTCTTTCCCCACCTCTAATTCCCCGCCTCAGATTCCTGCCTCAGATTTCCTGCTTCTGATTCCCCGCCTTTGATTCCCCGCCTCTTATTCCCCGCCTCTGATTCCCTGCCTCTGACTCCCTGCCTCTTATTCCCTGCCTCTGATTCCCTGCCACTGATTCCCCGCCTCTGATTCCTCGCCTCCCTATCTGCACAACTTTCCCAGCATCCGTTTCCCCACATCTCTTTCCCCACCTCTAATTCCCCGCCTCAGATTCCTGCCTCAGATTTCCTGCTTCTGATTCCCCGCCTTTGATTCCCCGCCTCTTATTCCCCGCCTCTGATTCCCTGCCTCTGACTCCCCGCCTCTGATTCCCCGCCTCTGATTCCCCGCCTCTGATTCCCCGTGTCTGATTCCCTGCCTCAGATTCCCCGGCTCTGATTCCCTGCATCAGATTCCCTGCCTCAGATTCCCTGCCTCTGATTCCCCGTCTCTGATTCCCTGCCTCTGATTCCCCGCCTCTGATTCCTGCCTCAGATTCCCTGCCTCAGATTCCCTGCCTCAGATTTCCTGCTTCTGATTCCCCGCCTTTGATTCCCTGCCTCTTATTCCCCGCCTCTGATTCCCAGCCTCTGATTCCCCGCCTCTTATTCCCCGCCTCAGATTCCCTGCCTCTGATTACCCGCCTCCCTTTCAGCGCAACTTTCCCGGCCTCCGTTTCCCCACATCTCTTTCCCCGCCTCAGATTCCACGCCTCTGATTCCCCGCCTCTGATTCCCCACCTTTCATTCCCCGCCTCTCTTTCCCTGCCTCTATTTCCACGCCTCTTTCTCTGCCTCTCTTTCCCCACATCTCTTTTCCTTCCTCTGATTCCCCGCCTCTGATTCCCCTCCTCTGATTCCCTGCCTCTGATTCCCTGCCTCTGATTCCCCGCCTCTGATTCCCCGCCTCTGATTCCCCTCCTCTGATTCCCTGCCTCTGATTCCCTGCCTCTGATTCCCTGCCTCTGATTCCCCGCCTCTGATTCCCCGCCTCTGATTCCCTGCCTCTGATTCCCTGCCTCTGATTCCGCGCCTCTGATTCCACTCCTCTCTTTCCGTGTCTCTGATTCCCCGCCTCTGATTCCCTGCCTCTGATACACTGCCTCTCATTCCCTGCCTCTATTTCCGTGCATCTTTCTCTGCATCACGTTTCCCACATCTCATTTCCCCCCTCTGATAACCCGCCTCAGATTCCCCGCCTCAGATTCCCCGCCTCAGATTCCCTGCCTCAGATTCCCTGCCTCAGATTACCTTCATCTTATTCCCTTCATCTGATTCCCTGCCTCTGATTCCCCGCCTCTGATTCCCCGCCTCTGATTCCCTGCCTCTGATTCCCCGCCTCTGATTCCCCACCTCAGATTCCCTGCCTTGGTTTCCCTGCCTCAGATTCCCTGCCTCTGATTCCCCGCCTCTGATTCGCCGCCTCTGATTCCCCTCCTCTGATTCCCCGCCTCTGATTCCCTGCCTCTGATGACCCGCCTCTGATTCCCCGCCTCAGATTCCCCGGCTCTGATTCCCTGCCTCAGATTCCCTGCCTCAGATTCCCTGCCTCTGATTTCCCACTTCTGATTACCCGCCTCTGATTCCCCGCCTCTGATTCCCCGCCTCTTATTCCCCACCTCTGATTCCCCGCCTCAGATTCCCCGCCTCAGATTCCCCGGCTCTGATTCCCTGCCTCTAATTCCCCGCCTCTGATTCCCGGCCTCTGATTCCCTGCCTCTGATTCCCCGCCTCTGATTCCTCGCCTCCCTATCTGCACAACTTTCCCAGCATCCGTTTCCCCACATCTCTTTCCCCACCTCTAATTCCCCGCCTCAGATTCCTGCCTCAGATTTCCTGCTTCTGATTCCCCGCCTTTGATTCCCCGCCTCTTATTCCCCGCCTCTGATTCCCTGCCTCTGACTCCCTGCCTCTTATTCCCTGCCTCTGATTCCCTGCCACTGATACCCCGCCTCCGATTGCACACCAATGTTTCACCGCCTCTGTTTCTCTGCCTCTTATTTCCCGGCTCAAATTCGCCGGCTCTGATTCCGCACCTCTGACTCCACTCTTCTCTTTCCGTGTCTCTGATAGCCCGCCTCTGATTCCCCGCATCTGATTCCCCGCCTCAGATTCCCCGGCTCTGATTCCCTGCATCAGATTCCCTGCCTCAGATTCCCTGCCTCTGATTCCCTGCATCAGATTCCCTGCCTCTGATTCCCCGCCTCTGATTCCCCGCTTCTGATTCCCCGCCTCTGATTCCCCGCCTCTCAGATTCCCTGCCTATGATTCCCTGCCTCTGATTCCCTGCCTCTGATTCCCTGCCTCTGACTCCTCGCCTCTGATTCCACGCCTCTCTTTCCGTGTCTCTCTTTGCCTGCCTCTATTTCCGTGCCTCTTTCTCTGCATCTCGTTTACCACATCTCATTTCCCCCCTCTGATAACCCGCCTCTGATTCCCCGCCTCTGATTCCCCGCCTATGATTCCCCACCTTTGATTCACATCCTCTGATTCCCCGCCTCTGATTCCCCGCCTCTGATTCCCCACCTCAGATTCCCCGGCTCTGATTCCCTGCCTCTTATTCCCTGCCTCAGATTCCCCGGCTCTGATTCCCTGCCTCAGATTCCCTGCCTAAAATTCCCTGCCTCTGATTCCCCGCATCTGATTCCCCGCCTCTGATTCCCCGCCTCTGATTACCCGCCTCCCTTTCAGCGCAACTTTCCCGGCCTCCGATTCCCCACATCTCTTTCCCCGCCTCAGATTCCACGCCTCTGATTCCCCGCCTCTGATTCCCCACCTTTCATTCCCCGCCTCTCTTTCCCTGCCTCTATTTCCACGCCTCTTTCTCTGCCTCTCTTTCCCCACATCTCTTTTCCTCCCTCTGATTCCCCGCCTCTGATTCCCCTCCTCTGATTCCCTGCCTCTGATTCCCTGCCTCTGATTCCCCGCCTCTGATTCCCCGCCTCTGATTCCCCTCCTCTGATTCCCTGCCTCTGATTCCCTGCCTCTGATTCCCTGCCTCTGATTCCCCGCCTCTGATTCCCCGCCTCTGATTCCCTGCCTCTGATTCCCTGCCTCAGATTCCGCGCCTCTGATTCCACGCCTCTCTTTCCGTGTCTCTGATTCCCCGCCTCTGATTCCCTGCCTCTGATACACTGCCTCTCATTCCCTGCCTCTATTTCCGTGCATCTTTCTCTGCATCTCGTTTCCCACATCTCATTTCCCCCCTCTGATAACCCGCCTCAGATTCCCCGCCTCAGATTCCCCGCCTCAGATTCCCTGCCTCAGATTCCCTGCCTCAGATTACCTTCATCTTATTCCCTTCATCTGATTCCCTGCCTCTGATTCCCCGCCTCTGATTCCCCGCCTCTGATTCCCTGCCTCTGATTCCCCGCCTCTGATTCCCCACCTCAGATTCCCTGCCTTGGTTTCCCTGCCTCAGATTCCCTGCCTCTGATTCCCCGCCTCTGATTCCCCGCCTCTGATTCCCTGCCTCTGATGACCCGCCTCTGATTACCTTCATCTTATTCCCTTCATCTGATTCCCTGCCTCTGATTCCCCGCCTCTGATTCCCCTCCTCTGATTCCCCGCCTCTGATTCCCTGCCTCTGATGACCCGCCTCTGATTCCCCGCCTCAGATTCCCCGGCTCTGATTCCCTGCCTCAGATTCCCTGCCTCAGATTCCCTGCCTCTGATTTCCCACTTCTGATTACCCGCCTCTGATTCCCCGCCTCTGATTCCCCGCCTCTTATTCCCCACCTCTGATTCCCCGCCTCAGATTCCCCGCCTCAGATTCCCCGGCTCTGATTCCCTGCCTCTAATTCCCCGCCTCTGATTCCCGGCCTCTGATTCCCTGCCTGTGATTCCCCGCCTCTGATTCCTCGCTTCCCTATCTGCACAACTTTCCCAGCATCCGTTTCCCCACATCTCTTTCCCCACCTCTAATTCCCCGCCTCAGATTCCCCGGCTCTGATTCCCTGCCTCTGATTCCCCAACTCTGTCTCTATGCCTCTCTTTCACCTCTGTTCTTTCACCTCCACTCTTTCCTCGCCTCTCTTTCCCTCCCTCAATTTCAACAACTCTGTTTGATCTTTTCTGTGTACCTCATTTTCAACACACAATTTCCATCCACTATGTTTCACCCATCTCTTTCCACGCCTCTATTTATCTGCCTATGTTTACCCACCTCTGTTTACCCGCCTGTTTCACCACCTCTGATTCCCCACCTCAGATTCCCCGCCTCAGATTCCCTGCCTCTGATTCCTTGCCTCTGATTCCCTGCCTCTGATTCCCTGCCTCTGATTCCCTGCCTCTGATTCCCGGCCACTGATACCCCGCCTCCGATTCCACACCAATGTTTCACCGCCTCTGTTTCTCTGCCTCTTATTTCCCGGCTCTGATTCCCCGCCTCTGATTCCCCGCCTCAGATTCCCCGGCTGTGATTCCCTGCATCAGATTCCCTGCCTCAGATTCCCCGCCTCTGATTCCCCGCCTCTGATTCCCCGCCTCTGATTCCCTGCCTCTGATTCCCCTCCTCTGATTCCCTGCCTCTGATTCCCTGCCTCTGATTCCGTGCCTCTGATTCCCCGCATCTGATTCCCCGCCTCTGATTCCCTGCCTCTGATTCCCTGCCTCTGATTCCGCGCCTCTGATTCCCCGCCTCTGATTCCCAGCCTCTGAATCCCCGCCTCTGAATCCCCGCCTCTGATTCCCCGCCTCTGTTTCCCCGCCTCTGATTCCCCACCTCTGATTCCTTGCCTCTGATTCCCTGCCTCTGATTCCCTGCCTCTGATTCCCTGCCTCTGATTCCCGGCCACTGATACCCCGCCTCCGATTCCACACCAATGTTTCACCGCCTCTGTTTCTCTGCCTCTTATTTCCCGGCTCTGATTCCCCGCCTCTGATTCCCCGCCTCAGATTCCCCGGCTGTGATTCCCTGCATCAGATTCCCTGCCTCAGATTCCCCGCCTCTGATTCCCCGCCTCTGATTCCCCGCCTCTGATTCCCTGCCTCTGATTCCCCTCCTCTGATTCCCTGCCTCTGATTCCCTGCCTCTGATTCCGTGCCTCTGATTCCCCGCATCTGATTCCCCGCCTCTGATTCCCTGCCTCTGATTCCCTGCCTCTGATTCCGCGCCTCTGATTCCCCGCCTCTGATTCCCAGCCTCTGAATCCCCGCCTCTGAATCCCCGCCTCTGATTCCCCGCCTCTGTTTCCCCGCCTCTGATTCCCCACCTCTGATTGCCCACCACTGATTGCCCGCCTCTGATTCCCCGCCTCTGATTCCCCGCCTCTGATTCCCCACCTCTGTCTGTATGCCTTTCTTTCGCCTCCGCTTTTTCCCCTACACTCTTTCCACGCCTCTCTTTCCCTCCCTCAATTTCAACAACTCTGTTTGATCTGTTCTGTGTACCTCATTTTCAACACACAAGTTCCAACCACTATGTTTCACCCATCACTTTCCCCGCCTCTATTTTTCCGCCTATGTTTACCTGCCTCTGTTTACCCACCTGTTTCACCGCCTCTGATTCCCCGCCTCTGATTCCCCACCTCTGTCTCGACGCCTCTCTTTCGCCTCCACTCTTTCCACTCCACTCTTTCCGTGCCTGTCTTTCCCTCCCTCAATTTCAACAACACTGTTTGATCTGTTTTGTGTACCTGATTTTAAACACACAAGTTCCAACCACTATGTTTTGCCCGCCTCTTTCCCCGCCGCTATTTATCCACCTATGTTTACCTGCCTCTGTTTACCCGCCTGTTTCCCCACCTCTGATTCCGCACCTTTCATTCCCCGCCTCTCTTTCCCTGCCTCTATTTCCGCGCCTCTTTCTCTGCCTCTCTTTCCCCACAACGCTTTTCCTCCCGCTGATTCCCCGCCTCTGATTCCCCGCCTCTGATTCCCTGCCTCTGATTCCCCGCCTCTGATTCCCTGCCTCTGATTCCCCGCCTCTGATTCCCCGCCTCTGATTCCCCGCCTCTGATTCCCCGTGTCTGATTCCCTGCCTCAGATTCCCCGGCTCTGATTCCCTGCATCAGATTCCCTGCCTCAGATTCCCTGCCTCTGATTCCCCGCCTCTGATTCCCTGCCTCTGATTCCCCGCCTCTGATTCCTGCCTCAGATTCCCTGCCTCAGATTCCCTGCCTCAGATTTCCTGCTTCTGATTCCCCGCCTTTGATTCCCCGACTCTTATTCCCCGCCTCTGATTCCCCGCCTCTGATTCCCCGTGTCTGATTCCCTGCCTCAGATTCCCCGGCTCTTATTCCCTGCATCAGATTCCCTGCCTCAGATTCCCTGCCTCTGATTCCCCGCCTCTGATTCCCTGCCTCTGATTCCTCGCCTCTGATTCCTGCCTCAGATTCCCTGCCTCAGATTCCCTGCCTCAGATTTCCTGCTTCTGATACCCCGCCTTTCATTCCCTGCCTCTTATTCCCCACCTCTGATTCCCTGCCTCTGATTCCCCGCCTCTGATTCCCTGCCTCTGATTCCCTGCCTCCGATTCCCTGCCTCTGATTCCCTGCCTCTGATTCCCTGCCTCTTATTCCCCGCCTCAGATTCCCCGCCTCAGATACCCCGCCTCAGAATCCCCGCCTCAGATTCCCCGCCTCAGATTCCCCGTCTCAGATTCCCCGCCTCAGATTCCCCGCCTCAGATTCCCCGCCTCAGATTCCCCGCCTCAGATTCCCCACCGCAGATTCCCCGCCTCAGATTCCCCGCCTCAGATTCCCCGCCTCAGATTCCCTGCCTCAGATTCCCTGCCTCTGATTGCCTGCCTCTGATTCCCTGCCTCTGATTCCCTGCCTCTGATTCCCTGCCTCTGATTCCCTGCCTCTGATTCCCTGCCTCTGATTCCCTGCCTCTGATTTCCTGCCTCTAAATCCCTGCCTCTGATTCCCTGCCTCTGATTCCCTGCCTCTGATTCCGCGCCTGTGATTCCCCGCCTCTCTTTCCGTGTCTCTGATTCCCCGCCTCAGATTCCCTGCCTCAGATACCCTGCCTCTCTTTGCCTGCCTCTATTTCCGTGCCTCTTTCTCTGCATCTAGTTTCCCAAATCTGATTTGCCCCCTCTGATTACCCGCCTCTGATTCCATGCCTCTGATTCCACGCCTCTGATTCCCCGCCTCTTATTCCCCGCCTCTTATTCCCTGCCTCAGATTCCCTGCCTCAGATTCCCTGCCTCTGTTTCCCCGCCTCTGAATCCCCACGTCTGATTCCCCACCTCAGATTCCCCGGCTCTGATTCCCTGCCTGAGATTCCATGCCTCAGATTCCCCGCCTCAGATTCCCTGCCTCAGATTCCCTGCCTCAGATTCCCTGTCTCCTATTCCCCGCCTCTGATTCCCTGCCTCTGATTCCCTGCCTCTGATTCCCTGCCTCTGATTCCGCACCTCTGATTCCACGCCTCTCTTTCCTTGTCTCTGATTCCCCGCCTCTGATTCCCTGCCTCTGATACCCTGCCTCTCTTTGCCTGCCTCTATTTCCATGCCTCTTTCTCTGCATCTAGTTTCCCAAATCTCATTTGCCCCCTCTGATAACCCGCCTCTGATTCCATGCCTCTGATTCACTGCCTCAGATTCCCTGCCTCAGATACCCCGACTCAGATTTACCGCCTCAGATTCCCCGCCTCAGATTCCCTGTCTCAGATTTCCTGCCTCAGATTCCCTGCCTCAGATTCCCTGCCTTAGATTCCATGCGTCCGATTCCCCGCCTCTGATTCCCCGCCTCTGATTCCCCGCCTCTGATTCCCAGCCTCTGAATCCCCGCCTCTGAATCCCCGCCTCTGATTCCCCGCCTCTGATTCCCCGCACCTGATTCCCCGCCTCTGATTCCACGCATCTGATTCCCCACCTCTGATTCCAGGCCTCTTATTCCCCGCCTCTGATTCCCCACCTCTGATTGCCTGCCACTGATTGCCCGCCTCTGATTCCCCGCCTCTGATTCCCCGCCTCTGATTCCCCACCTCTGTCTGTATGCCTCTCTTTAGCCTCCGCTTTTTCCCCCACACTCTTTCCGCGCCTCTCTTTCCCTCCCTCAATTTGAACAACTCTGTTTGATCTGTTCTGTGTACCTCATTTTCAACACACAAGTTCCAACCACTATGTTTCACCCATCACTTTCCCCGCCTCTATTTTTCCGCCTATGTTTACCTGCCTCTGTTTACCCGCCTGTTTCCCCGCCTCTGATTCCCCACCTTTCATTCCCCGCCTCTCTTTCCCTGCCTCTATTTCCGCGCCTCTTTCTCTGCCTCTCTTTCCCCATATCTCTTTTCCTCCAGCTGATTCCCCGCCTCTGATTCCCCGCCTCTGATTCCCTGCCTCTGATTCCCCGCCTCTGATTCCCTGCGTCAGATTCCCTGCCTCAGATTCCCTGCCTCAGATTCCCGGCCTCTGATTCCCCGCCTCTGATTCCCCGCCTCTTATTCCCCGCCTCTGATTCCCTGCCTCAGATTCCCGGCCTCTGATTCCCCGCCTTTGATTCCCCGCCTCTTATTCCCCGCCTCTGATTCCCCGCCTCTGATTCCCCGCCTCTTATTCCCCGCCTCTGATTCCCTGCCTCAGATTCCCGGCCTCTGATTCCCCGCCTTTGATTCCCCGCCTCTTATTCCCCGCCTCTGATTCCCCGCCTCTGATTCCCCGCCTCTGAATCCCCGGCTCTGATTCCCTGCATCAGATTCCCTGCCTCAGATTCCCTGCCTCTGATTCCCCGCCTCTGATTCCCTGACTCTGATTCCCCGCCTCTGATTCCCTGCCTCAGATTCCCTGCCTCAGATTCCCTGCCTCAGATTCCCTGCCTCTGATTCCCCGCCTTTGATTCCCCGCCTCTTATTCCCCGCATTTGATTCCCCGCCTCTGATTCCCCACCTCTGAATCCCCGCCTCTGATTCCCCGCCTCAGATTCCCCGGCTCTGATTCCCTGCCTGAGATTCCCTGCCTCAGATACCCCGCCTCAGATTCCCCGCCTCAGATTCCCCGCCTCAGATACCCCGCCTCAGAATCCCCGCCTCAGATTCCCCGCCTCAGATTCCCCGTCTCAGATTCCCCGCCTCAGATTCCCTGCCTCAGATTCCCCGCCTCAGATTCCCCGCCTCAGATTCCCCGCCTCAGATTCGCCGCCTCAGATTCCCCGCCTCAGATTCCCTGCCTCAGATTCCCTGCCTCAGATTCCCTGCCTCTGATTGCCTGCCTCTGATTCCCTGCCTCTGATTCCCTACCTCTGATTCCCTGCCTCAGATTCCCTGCCTCAGATTCCCTGCCTCAGATTCCCTGCCTCAGATTCCCTGCCTCTGATTCCCCGCCTTTGATTCCCCGCCTCTTATTCCCCGCCTCTGATTCCCCGCCTCTGATTCCCCGCCTTTGAATCCCCGGCTCTGATTCCCTGCATCAGATTCCCTGCCTCAGATTCCCTGCCTCTGATTCCCTGCCTCTGATTCCCTGCCTCAGATTCCCTGCCTCAGATTCCCTGCCTCTGATTCCCTGCCTCTGATTCCCCGCCTCTGATTCCCTTCCTCAGATTCCCTGCCTCAGATTCCCTGCCTCATATTCCCTGCCTCTGATTCCCCGCCTTTGATTCCCCGCCTCTTATTCCCCGCCTCTGATTCCCGCCTCTGATTCCCCGCCTCTGATTCCCTGCCTCTGTTTCCCCGCCACTGAATCCCCGCCTCTGATTCCCCGCCTCAGATTCCCCGGCTCTGATTCCCTGCCTGAGATTCCCTGCCTCAGATACCCCGCCTCAGATTCCCCGCCTCAGATTCCCCGCCTCAGATACCCCGCCTCAGAATCCCCGCCTCAGATTCCCCGCCTCAGATTCCCCATCTCAGATTCCCCGCCTCAGATTCCCCGCCTCAGATTCCCCGCCTCAGATTCCCCGCCTCAGATTCCCCGCCTCAGATTCCCCGCCTCAGATTCCCCGCCTCAGATTCCCTGCCTCTGATTGCCTGCCTCTGATTCCCTGCCTCTGATCCCCTGCCTCTGATTCCCTGCCTCTGATTCCCTGCCTCTGATTCCCTGCCTCTGATTCCCTGCCTCTGATTCCCTGCCTCTAAATCCCTGCCTCTGATTCCCTGCCTCTGATTCCCTGCCTCAGATTCCGCGCCTCTGATTCCCCGCCTCTCTTTCCGTGTCTCTGATTCCCCGCCTCATATTCCCTGCCTCAGATACCCTGCCTCTCTTTGCCTGCCTCTATTTCCGTGCCTCTTTCTCTGCATCTAGTTTCCCACATCTGATTTGCCCACTCTGATTACCCGCCTCTGATTCCATGCCTCTGATTCCCCGCCTCTGATTCCCCGCCTCTTATTCCCCGCCTCTTATTCCCTGACTCAGATTCCCTGCCTCAGATTCTTTTCCTCAGATTCCCTGCCTCTGTTTCCCCGCCTCTGATTCCCCACCTCAGATTCCCCACCTCAGATTCCCCGGCTCTGATTCCCTGCCTGAGATTCCATGCCTCAGATTCCCCGCCTTAGATTCCCTGCCTCAGATTCCCCGCCTCAGATTCCCCGCCTCAGATGCCCCACCTCAGATTCCCCGCCTCAGATTCCCCGCCTCAGATTCCCCGCCTCAGTTTCTCCGCCTCAGATTCCCCGACTCAGATTCCCTGCCTCAGATTCCCTGCCTCAGATTCCCTGCCTCAGCTTCCCTTCATCTGATTCCCTTCATCTGATTCCCTCCCTCTGATTCCCTGCCTCTGATTCCCTGCCTCTGATTCCCCGCCTCTGATTCCCCGCCTCAGATTCCCTGCCTCAGTCCCTGCCTCAGATTCCCTGCCTCAGATTTCCTGCCTCAGATTCCCTGCCTCTGATTGCCTCCCTCTGATTCCCTGCCTCTGTTTCCCTGCCTCTGATTCCCTGCCTCTGATTCCCTGCCTCTGATTCCCTGCCTCTGATTCCCTGCCTCTGATTCCGCACCTCTGATTCCACGCCTCTCTTTCCTTGTCTCTGATTCAACGCCTCTGATTCCCTGCCTCTGATACCCTGCCTCTATTTGCCTGCCTCTATTTCCGTGCCTCTTTCTCTGCAAATAGTTTCCCACATCTCATTTGCCCCCTCTGATAACCCGCCTCTGATTGCATGCCTCTGATTCACTGCCTCAGATTCCGTGCCCCAGATTCCCCGACTCAGATTTACCGCCTCAGATTCCCCGCCTCAGATTCCCTGCCTCAGATTCCCTGCCTCAGATTCCCTGCCTCAGATTCCCTGCCTCAGATTCCCTGTCTCCTATTCCCCGCCTCTGATTCCCCGCCTCTGATTCCCCGCCTCTGATTCCCAGCCTCTGAAACCCCGCCTCTGAATCCCCGCCTCTGATTCCCCGCCTCTGTTTCCCCGCCTCTGATTCCCCGCCTCAGATTCCCCGCCTCTGATTACACGCCTCTGATTCCCCGCCTCTGATTCCAGGCCTCTTATTCCCCGCCTCTGATTCCCCACCTCTGATTGCCCGCCACTGATTGCCCGCCTCTGATTCCCCGCCTCTGATTCCCCGCCTCTGATTCCCCACCTCTGTCTGTATGCCTTTCTTTCGCCTCCGCTTTTTCCCCTACACTCTTTCCGCGCCTCTCTTTCCCTCCCTCAATTTCAACAACTCTGTTTGATCTGTTCTGTGTACCTCATTTTCAACACACAAGTTCCAACCACTATGTTTCACCCATCACTTACCCCGCCTCTATTTTTCCGCCTATGCTTACCCGCCTCTGTTTACCCACCTGTTTCACCGCCTCTGATTCCCCGCCTCTGATTCCCCACCTCTGTCTCGACGCCTCTCTTTCGCCTCCACTCTTTCCACTCCACTCTTTCCGTGCCTGTCTTTCCCTCCCTCAATTTCAACAACACTGTTTGATCTGTTTTGTGTACCTGATTTTAAACACACAAGTTCCAGCCACTATGTTTTGCCCGCCTCTTTCCCCGCCGCTATTTATCCACCTATGTTTACCTGCCTCTGTTTACCCGCCTGTTTCCCCACCTCTGATTCCCCACCTTTCATTCCCCGCCTCTCTTTCCCTGCCTCTATTTCCGCGCCTCTTTCTCTGCCTCTCTTTCCCCACAACGCTTTTCCTCCCGCTGATTCCCCGCCTCTGATTCCCCGCCTCTGATTCCCTGCCTCTGATTCCCCGCCTCTGATTCCCTGCCTCAGATTCCCTGCCTCAGATTCCCTGCCTCAGATTCCCTGCCTCTGATTCCCCGCCTCTGATTCCCCGCCTCTTTTTCCCCGCCTCTGATTCCCCGCCTCTGATTCCCCGTGTCTGATTCCCTGCCTCAGATTCCCCGGCTCTGATTCCCTGCATCAGATTCCCTGCCTCAGATTCCCTGCCTCTGATTCCCCGCCTCTGATTCCCTGCCTCTGATTCCCCGCCTCTGATTCCTGCCTCAGATTCCCTGCCTCAGATTCCCTGCCTCAGATTTCCTGCTTCTGATTCCCCGCCTTCGATTCCCTGCCTCTTATTCCCCGCCTCTGATTCCCAGCCTCTGATTCCCTGCCTCTGATTCCCTGCCTCTGATTCCCTGCCTCTTATTCCCTGCCTCTGATTCCCTGCCACTGATACCCCTCCTCCGATTCCACACCAATGTTTCACCGCCTCTGTTTCTCTGCCTCTTATTTCCCGGCTCAGATTCGCCGGCTCTGATTCCGCGCCTCTGATTCCACAGTTCTCTTTCCGTGTCTCTGATAGCCCGCCTCTGATTCCCCGCCTCTGATTCCCCACCTTTCATTCCCCGCCTCTCTTTCCCTGCCACTATTTCCGCGCCTCTTACTCTGCCTCTCTTTCCCCACATCTCTTTTCCTCCCGCTGATTCCCCGCCTCTGATTCCCCGCCTCTGATTCCCTGCCTCTGATTCCCCGCCTCTGATTCCCTGCCTCAGATTCCCTGCCTCAGATTCCCTGCCTCAGATTCCCGGCCTCTGATTCCCCGCCTCTGATTCCCCGCCTCTTATTCCCCGCCTCTGATTCCCCGCCTCTGATTCCCCGCCTCTGATTCCCCACCTCTGTCTGTATGCCTTTCTTTCGCCTCCGCTTTTTCCCCTACACTCTTTCCGCGCCTCTCTTTCCCTCCCTCAATTTCAACAACTCTGTTTGATCTGTTCTGTGTACCTCATTTTCAACACACAAGTTCCAACCACTATGTTTCACCCATCACTTTCCCCGCCTCTATTTTTCCACCTATGTTTATCCGCCTGTGTTTACCCACCTGTTTCACCGCCTCTGATTCCCCGCCTCTGATTCCCCACCTCTGTCTGGACGCCTCTCTTTCGCCTCCACTCTTTCCACTCCACTCTTTCCGTGCCTGTCTTTCCCTCCCTCAATTTCAACAACACTGTTTGATCTGTTTTGTGTACCTGATTTTAAACACACAAGTTCCAACCACTATGTTTCGCCCGCCTCTTTCCCCGCCGCTATTTATCCACCTATGTTTACCTGCCTCTGTTTACCCGCCTGTTTCCCCACCTCTGATTCCACACCTTTCATTCCCCGCCTCTCTTTCCCTGCCTCTATTTCCGCGCCTCTTTCTCTGCCTCTCTTTCCCCACAACGCTTTTCCTCCCACTGATTCCCCGCCTCTGATTCCCCGCCTCTGATTCCCTGCCTCTGATTCCCCGCCTCTGATTCCCTGCCTCAGATTCCCTGCCTCAGATTCCCTGCCTCAGAATCCCTGCCTCTGATTCCCCACCTCTGATTCCCCGTGTCTGATTCCCTGCCTCAGATTCCGCGGCTCTGATTCCCTGCATCAGATTCCCTGCCTCAGATTCCCTGCCTCTGATTCCCCGCCTCTGATTCCCTGCCTCTGATTCCCCGCCTCTGATTCCTGCCTCAGATTCCCTGCCTCAGATTCCCTGCCTCAGATTTCCTGCTTCTGATTCCCCGCCTTTGATTCCCCGCCTCTTATTCCCCGCCTCTGATTCCCCGCCTCTGATTCCCCGTGTCTGATTCCCTGCCTCAGATTCCGCGGCTCTGATTCCCTGCATCAGATTCCCTGCCTCAGATTCCCTGCCTCTGATTCCCCGCCTCTGATTCCCTGCCTCTGATTCCCCGCCTCTGATTCCTGCCTCAGATTCCCTGCCTCAGATTCCCTGCCTCAGATTTCCTGCTTCTGATTCCCCGCCTTTGATTCCCCGCCTCTTATTCCCCGCCTCTGATTCCCTGCCTCTGACTCCCTGCCTCTTATTCCCTGCCTCTGATTCCCTGCCTCTGACTCCTCGCCTCTGACTCCTCGCCTCTGATTCCACGCCACTCTTTCCGTGTCTCTGATTCCGCGCCTCTGATTCCCTGCCTCTGATACCCTGCCTCTCTTTGCCTGCCTCTATTTCCGTGCCTCTTTCTCTGCATCTCGTTTACCACATCTCATTTCCCCCCTCTGATAACCCGCCTCTGATTCCCCGCCTCAGATTCCCCGGCTCTGATTGCCTGCATCAGATTCCCTGCCTCAGATTCCCTGCCTCTGATTCCCTGCATCAGATTCCCTGCCTCTGATTCCCCGCCTCTGATTCCCCGCTTCTGATTCCCCGCCTCTGATTCCCCGCCTCTCAGATTCCCTGCCTATGATTCCCTGCCTCTGATTCCCTGCCTCTGATTCCCTGCCTCTGACTCCTCGCCTCTGATTCCACGCCACTCTTTCCGTGTCTCTGATTCCGCGCCTCTGATTCCCTGCCTCTGATACCCTGCCTCTCTTTGCCTGCCTCTATTTCCGTGCCTCTTTCTCTGCATCTCGTTTACCACATCTCATTTCCCCCCTCTGATAACCCGCCTCTGATTCCCCGCCTCTGATTCCCCACCTCAGATTCCCCGGCCTTGATTCCCTGCCTCAGATACCCCGCCTCTGATTCCCCGCCTCTGATTCCCCGCCTCTGATTCCCTACCTCAGATTCCCCGGCTCTGATTCCCTGCCTCTTATTCCCTGCCTCAGATTCCCCGGATCTGATTCCCTGCCTCAGATTCCCTGCCTAAAATTCCCTGCCTCTGATTCCCCGCATCTGATTCCCCGCCTCTGATTCCCCGCCTCTGATGCCTCGCATCTGATTCCCTGCCTCTGAATCCCCGCCTCTGATTCCACTCCTCTGATTCCACGCCTCTGATTCCCCGCCTCAGATTCCCTGCCTCTGATTACCCGCCTCCCTTTCAGCGCAACTTTCCCGGCCTCCGTTTCCCCACATCTCTTTCCCCGCCTCAGATTCCACGCCTCTGATTCCCCGCCTCTGATTCCCCACCTTTCATTCCCCGCCTCTCTTTCCCTGCCTCTATTTCCACGCCTCTTTCTCTGCCTCTCTTTCCCCACATCTCTTTTCCTTCCTCTGATTCCCCGCCTCTGATTCCCCTCCTCTGATTCCCTGCCTCTGATTCCCTGCCTCTGATTCCCCGCCTCTGATTCCCCGCCTCTGATTCCCCTCCTCTGATTCCCTGCCTCTGATTCCCTGCCTCTGATTCCCTGCCTCTGATTCCCCGCCTCTGATTCCCCGCCTCTGATTCCCTGCCTCTGATTCCCTGCCTCTGATTCCGCGCCTCTGATTCCACGCCTCTCTTTCCGTGTCTCTGATTCCCCGCCTCTGATTCCCTGCCTCTGATACACTGCCTCTCATTCCCTGCCTCTATTTCCGTGCATCTTTCTCTGCATCTCGTTTCCCACATCTCATTTCCCCCCTCTGATAACCCGCCTCAGATTCCCCGCCTCAGATTCCCCGCCTCAGATTCCCTGCCTCAGATTCCCTGCCTCAGATTACCTTCATCTTATTCCCTTCATCTGATTCCCTGCCTCTGATTCCCGGCCTCTGATTCCCCGCCTCTGATTCCCTGCCTCTGATTCCCCGCCTCTGATTCCCCACCTCAGATTCCCTGCCTTGGTTTCCCTGCCTCAGATTCCCTGCCTCTGATTCCCCGCCTCTGATTCGCCGCCTCTGATTCCCCTCCTCTGATTCCCCGCCTCTGATTCCCTGCCTCTGATGACCCGCCTCTGATTCCCCGCCTCAGATTCCCCGGCTCTGATTCCCTGCCTCAGATTCCCTGCCTCAGATTCCCTGCCTCTGATTTCCCACTTCTGATTACCCGCCTCTGATTCCCCGCCTCTGATTCCCAGCCTCTTATTCCCCACCTCTGATTCCCCGCCTCAGATTCCCCGCCTCAGATTCCCCGGCTCTGATTCCCTGCCTCTTATTCCCCGCCTCTGATTCCCGGCCTCTGATTCCCTGCCTCTGATTCCCTGCCTCAGATTCCCTGCCTCAGATTTCCTGCTTCTGATTCCCCGCCTTTGATTCCCCGCCTCTTATTCCCCGCCTCTGATTCCCTGCCTCTGACTCCCTGCCTCTTATTCCCTGCCTCTGATTCCCTGCCACTGATACCCCGCCTCCGATTGCACACCAATGTTTCACCGCCTCTGTTTCTCTGCCTCTTATTTCCCGGCTCAAATTCGCCGGCTCTGATTCCGCACCTCTGACTCCACTCTTCTCTTTCCGTGTCTCTGATAGCCCGCCTCTGATTCCCCGCCTCTGATTCCCCGCCTCAGATTCCCCGGCTCTGATTCCCTGCATCAGATTCCCTGCCTCAGATTCCCTGCCTCTGATTCCCTGCATCAGATTCCCTGCCTCTGATTCCCCGCCTCTGATTCCCCGCTTCTGATTCCCCGCCTCTGATTCCCCGCCTCTCAGATTCCCTGCCTATGATTCCCTGCCTCTGATTCCCTGCCTCTGATTCCCTGCCTCTGACTCCTCGCCTCTGATTCCACGCCTCTCTTTCCGTGTCTCTCTTTGCCTGCCTCTATTTCCGTGCCTCTTTCTCTGCATCTCGTTTACCACATCTCATTTCCCCCCTCTGATAACCCGCCTCTGATTCCCCGCCTCTGATTCCCCACCTCAGATTCCCCGGCCTTGATTCCCTGCCTCAGATACCCCGCCTCTGATTCCACGCCTCTGATTCCCCGCCTATGATTCCCCACCTTTGATTCACATCCTCTGATTCCCCGCCTCTGATTCCCCGCCTCTGATTCCCCACCTCAGATTCCCCGGCTCTGATTCCCCGCCTCTTATTCCCTGCCTCAGATTCCCCGGCTCTGATTCCCTGCCTCAGATTCCCTGCCTAAAATTCCCTGCCTCTGATTCCCCGCATCTGATTCCCCGCCTCTGATTCCCCGCCTCTGATGCCTCGCATCTGATTCCCTGCCTCTGAATCCCCGCCTCTGATTCCACTCCTCTGATTCCACGCCTCTGATTCCCCGCCTCAGATTCCCTGCCTCTGATTACCCGCCTCCCTTTCAGCGCAACTTTCCCGGCCTCCGATTCCCCACATCTTTTCCCCGCCTCAGATTCCACGCCTCTGAATCCCCGCCTCTGATTCCCCACCTTTCATTCCCCGCCTCTCTTTCCCTGCCTCTATTTCCACGCCTCTTTCTCTGCCTCTCTTTCCCCACATCTCTTTTCCTCCCTCTGATTCCCCGCCTCTGATTCCCCTCCTCTGATTCCCTGCCTCTGATTCCCTGCCTCTGATTCCCCGCCTCTGATTCCCCGCCTCTGATTCCCCTCCTCTGATTCCCTGCCTCTGATTCCCTGCCTCTGATTCCCTGCCTCTGATTCCCCGCCTCTGATTCCCCGCCTCTGAGTCCCTGCCTCTGATTCCCTGCCTCAGATTCCGCGCCTCTGATTCCACGCCTCTCATTCCGTGTCTCTGATTCCCCGCCTCTGATTCCCAGCCTCTGATACACTGCCTCTCATTCCCTGCCTCTATTTCCGTGCATCTTTCTCTGCATCTCGTTTCCCACATCTCATTTCCCCCCTCTGATAACCCGCCTCAGATTCCCCGCCTCAGATTCCCCGCCTCAGATTCCCTGCCTCAGATTCCCTGCCTCAGATTACCTTCATCTTATTCCCTTCATCTGATTCCCTGCCTCTGATTCCCCGCCTCTGATTCCCCGCCTCTGATTCCCTGCCTCTGATTCCCCGCCTCTGATTCCCCACCTCAGATTCCCTGCCTTGGTTTCCCTGCCTCAGATTCCCTGCCTCTGATTCCCCGCCTCTGATTCGCCGCCTCTGATTCCCCTCCTCTGATTCCCCGCCTCTGATTCCCTGCCTCAGATTCCCTGCCTCAGATTCCCTGCCTCAGATTTCCCACTTCTGATTACCCGCCTCTGATTCCCCGCCTCTGATTCCCCGCCTCTTATTCCCCACCTCTGATTCCCCGCCTCAGATTCCCCGCCTCAGATTCCCCGGCTCTGATTCCCTGCCTCTAATTCCCCGCCTCTGATTCCCGGCCTCTGATTCCCTGCCTCTGATTCCCCGCCTCTGATTCCTCGCTTCCATATCTGCACAACTTTCCCAGCATCCATTTCCCCACATCTCTTTCCCCACCTCTAATTCCCCGCCTCAGATTCCCCGGCTCTGATTCCCTGCCTCAGATTCCCTGCCTCAGATTCCCCGTCTCTGATTTCCTGCCTCTGATTGCCCGCCTCTGATTCCCCGCCTCTGATTCCCCGCCTCTGATTCCCCAACTCTGTCTCTATGCCTCTCTTTCACCTCTGTTCTTTCACCTCCACTCTTTCCTCGCCTCTCTTTCCCTCCCTCAATTTCAACAACTCTGTTTGATCTTTTCTGTGTACATCATTTTCAACACACAATTTCCATCCACTATGTTTCACCCATCTCTTTCCACGCCTCTATTTATCTGCCTATATTTACCCACCTCTGTTTACCCGCCTGTTTCACCACCTCTGATTCCCCACCTCAGATTCCCCGCCTCAGATTCCCTGCCTCTGATTCCTTGCCTCTGATTCCCTGCCTCTGATTCCCTGCCTCTGATTCCCTGCCTCTGATTCCCGGCCACTGATACCCCGCCTCCGATTCCACACCAATGTTTCACCGCCTCTGTTTCTCTGCCTCTTATTTCCCGGCTCAGATTCGCCGGCTCTGATTCCGCGCCTCTGATTCCACGCTTCTTTTCCGTGTCTCTGATTGCCCGCCTCTGATTCCCCGCCTCTGATTCCCCGCCTCTGATTCCCCGCCTCAGATTCCCCGGCTCTGATTCCCTGCATCAGATTCCCTGCCTCAGATTCCCCGCCTCTGATTCCCCGCCTCTGATTCCCCACCTCAGATTCCCCGGCTCTGATTCCCCGCCTCTGATTCCCCGCCTCTGATTCCCTGCCTCTGATTCCCCTCCTCTGATTCCCTGCCTCTGATTCCCTGCCTCTGATTCCGTGCCTCTGATTCCCCGCATCTGATTCCCCGCCTCTGATTCCCTGCCTCTGATTCCCTGCCTCTGATTCCGCGCCTCTGATTCCACTCCTCTGATTCCACGCCTATGATTCCCCGCCTCAGATTCCCTGCCTCTGATTACCCGCCTCCCTTTCAGCGCAACTTTCCCGGCCTCCGTTTCCCCACATCTCTTTCCCCGCCTCAGATTCCACGCCTCTGATTCCCCGCCTCAGATTCCACGCCTCTGATTCCCCGCCTCTGATTCCCCACCTTTCATTCCCCGCCTCTCTTTCCCTGCCTCTATTTCCGCGCCTCTTTCTCTGCCTCTCTTTCCCCACATCTCTTTTCCTCCCTCTGATTCCCCGCCTCTGATTCCCCTCCTCGAATTCCCTGCCTCTGATTCCCTGCCTCTGATTCCCCGCCTCAGATTCCCCGCCTCAGATTCCCTGCCTCAGATTCCCTGCCTCAGATTACCTTAATCTTATTCCCTTCATCTGATTCCCTGCCTCTGATTCCCCGCCTCTGATTCCCCGCCTCTGATTCCCCTCCTCTGATTCCCTGCCTCTGATTCCCTGCCTCTGATTCCCCGCCTCTGATTCCCCGCCTCTGATTCCCCGCCTCTTATTCGCCGCCTCTGATTCCCCTCCTCTGATTCCCCGCCTCTGATTCCCTGCCTCTGATGACCCGCCTCTGATTCCCCGCCTCAGATTCCCCGGCTCTGATTCCCTGCCTCAGATTCCCTGCCTCAGATTCCCTGCCTCTGATTTCCCACTTCTGATTACCCGCCTCTGATTCCCCGCCTCTGATTCCCCGCCTCTTATTCCCCACCTCTGATTCCCCGCCTCAGAATCCCCGCCTCAGATTCCCCGGCTCTGATTCCCTGCCTCTAATTCCCCGCCTCTGATTCCCGGCCTCTGATTCCCTGCCTCAGATACCCGCCTCTGATTCCTCGCCTCCCTATCTGCACAACTTTCCCAGCCTCCGTTTCCCCACATCTCTTTCCCCACCTCTAATTCCCCGCCTCAGATTCCCCGGCTCTGATTCCCTGCCTCAGATTCCCTGCCTCAGATTCCCCGTCTCTGATTTCCTGCCTCTGATTGCCCGCCTCTTATTCCCCGCCTCTGATTCCCCGCCTCTGATTCCCCAACTCTGTCTCTATGCCTCTCTTTCACCTCTGTTCTTTCACCTCCACTCTTTCCGCGCCTCTCTTTCCCTCCCTCAATTTCAACAACTCTGTTTGATCTTTTCTGTGTACCTCATTTTCAACACACAAATTCCATCCACTATGTTTCACCCATCTCTTTCCACGCCTCTATTTATCTGCCTATGTTTACCCACCTCTGTTTACCCGCCTGTTTCACCACCTCTGATTCCCCACCTCAGATTCCCCGCATCAGATTCCCTGCCTCTGATTCCCTGCCTCTGATTCCCTGCCTCTGATTCCCTGCCTCTGATTCCTGGCCACTGATACCCCGCCTCCGATTCCACACCAATGTTTCACCGCATCTGTTTCTCTGCCTCTTATTTCCCGGCTCAGATTCGCCGCCTCTGATTCCCCGCCTCTGATTCCCCGCCTCAGATTCCCCGGCTCTGATTCCCTGCATCAGATTCCCTGCCTCAGATTCCCTGCCTCTGATTCCCTGCATCAGATTCCCTGCCTCTGATTCCCCTCCTCTGATTCCCTGCCTATGATTCCCTGCCTCTGATTCCCTGCCTCTGATTCCCTGCCCCTGATTCCCCGCCTCAGATTCCCTGCCTATGATTCCCTGCCTCTGATTCCCTGCCTCTGATTCCCTGCCCCTGATTCCCTGCCTCTGATTCCGCGACTCTGATTCCACGCCTCTCTTTCCGTGTCTCTGATTCTGCGCCTCTGATTCCCTGCCTCTGATACCCTGCCTCTCTTTTCCTGCCTCTATTTCCGTGCCTCTTTCTCTGCATCTCGTTTACCACATCTCATTTCCCCCCTCTGATAACCAGCCTCTGATTCCCCGCCTCTGATTCCCCGCCTCAGATTCCCCGGCTCTGATTCCCTGCCTCATATTCCCCGCCTCTGATTCCCCGCCTCTGATTCCCCGCCTCTGATTCCCCACCTCTGATTCCCCACCTCTGATTCCCCACCTCTGATTCCCCGCCTCAGATTCCCCGGCTCTGATTCCCTGCCTCAGATTCCCTGCGACAGATTCCCTGCCTCAGATTCCCTGCCTCAAATTCCCTGCCTCTGATTCCCGCATCTGATTCCCCGCCTCTGATTCCCCGCCTCTGATTCCTCGCATCTGATTCCCCGCCTCTGATTCCCCGCCTCTGATTCCACGCCTCTGATTCCCCGCATCTGATTCCCCGCATCAGATTCTCCAGCTCTGATTCCCCGCCTCTGAATCCCAGCCTCTGAATCCCCGCCTCTGATTCCCCGCCTCTGTTTCCCCGCCTCGGATTCCCCGCCTCTGATTCCCCGTCTCTGATTCCCTGCCTCTGATTACCCGCCTCCCTTTCCGCCCAACTTTCCCGGCCTCCGTTTCCCCACATCTCTTTCCCCGCCTCAGATTCCACGCCTCTGATTCCCCGCCTCTGATTCCCCACCTTTCATTCCCCGCCTCTCTTTCCCTGCCTCTATTTCCGCGCCTCTTTCTCTGCCTCTCTTTCCCCACATCTCTTTTCCTCCCTCTGATTCCCCACCTCTGATTCCCCTCCTCTGATTCCCTGCCTCTAATTCCCTGCCTCTGATTCCCCGCCTCTGATTCCCTGCCTCTGATTCCCCTCCTCTGATTCCCTGCCTCTGATTCCCTGCCTCTGATTCCCTGCCTCTGATTCCCCGCCTCTGATTCCCTGCCTCTGATTCCCTGCCTCTGATTCCCCGCCTCTGATTCCCTGCCTCTGATACCCTGCCTCTCATTCCCTGCCTCTATTTCCTTGCATCTTTCTCTGCATCTTGTTTCCCACATCTCATTTCCCCCCTCTGATAAACCGCCTCTGATTCCATGCCTGTGATTCCCTGCCTCAGATACCCCGCCTCAGATTCCACGACTCAGATTCCCCCTCTCAGATTCCCCGCCTCAGATTCCCTGCCTCAGATTCCCTGCCTCAGATTCCCTTCATCTGATTCCCTTCATTTGATTCCCTGCGTCTGATTCCCCGCCTCAGATTCCCCGCCTCTGATTCCCCGCCTCTGATTCCCCACCTCTGATTCCCTGCCTCAAATTCCCTGGCTCATATTCCCTGCTTCAGATTCCCTGCCTCAGATTCCCTGCCTCTGATTCCCCGCATCTGATTCCCCGCCTCTGATTCCCCGCCTCTGATTCCCGCCTCAGATTCCCTGCCTCTGATTCCCTGCCTCTGATAACCTGCATCTGATTCCCTGCCTCTGAATCCCCGCCTCCGATTCCGCACCCACGTTTCTCCGTCTCTGTTACTCTGCCTCCTATTTGCTGGCTCAGATTCGCCGGCTCTGATTCCGCACCTCTGATTCCACGCCTCTCTTTCCGTGTCTCTGATTCCCCGCCTCTGATTCCCTGCCTCTGATACCCTGCCTCTCTTTCGCTGCCTCTATTTCCGTGCCTCTTTCTCTGCATCTCGTTTCCCACATCTCATTTCCCCCTTCTGATAACCCGCCTCAGATTCCCCGCCTCAGATTCCCCGCCTCAGATTCCCTGCCTCAGATTCCCTGCCTCAGATTCCCTTCATCTTATTCCCTTCATCTGATTCCCTGCCTCTGATTCCCCACCTCTGATTCCCCGCCTCTAATTCCCCGCCTCTGATTCCCCACTTCTGATTCCCCACCTCAGATTCCCTGCCTTAGTTTCCCTGCCTCAGATTCCCTGCCTCTGATTCCCCGCATCTGATTCCCCACCTCTGATTCCCCGCTTCTGATTCGCCGCCTCTGATTCCCCGCCTCTGATTCCCCGCCTCTGATTCCCCGCCTCTGATGACCCGCCTCTGATTCCCCGCCTCAGATTCCCCGGCTCTGATTCCCTGCCTCAGATTTCCTGCCTCAGATTCCCTGCCTCTGATTTCCCACTTCTGATTACCCGCCTCTGATTCCCCGCCTCTGATTCCCCGCCTCTGATTCCCCACCTCTGATTCCCCACCTCAGATTCCCCGGCTCTGATTCCCCGCATCTGATTCCCTGCCTCTAATTCCCCGCCTCTGATTCCCGGCCTCTGATTCCCTGCCTCTGATTCCCCGCCTCTGATTCCCTGCCTCCCTTTCCGCACAACTTTCCCGGCATCCGTTTCCAAACATCTCTTTCCCCGCCTTTAATTCCCCGCCTCAGATTCCCCGGCTCTGATTCCCTGCCTCAGATTCCCTGCCTCAGATTCCCCGTCTCTGATTTCCCACCTCTGATTGCCCGCCTCTGATTCCCCGTCTCTGATTCCCCGCCTCTGATTCCCCAACTCTGTCTCTATGCCTCTCTTTCACCTCTGCTCTTTCCCCTCCACTCTTTCCGCGCCTTTCTTTCCCTCCCTCAATTTCAACAACTCTGTTTGATCTGTTCTGTGTACCTCATTTTCAACGCACAATTTCCAACCACTATGTTTCACCCATCTCTTTCCTCGCCTCTATTTATCTGCCTATGTTTACCCACCTATGTTTACCCGCCTGTTTCACCGCCACTCATTCCCCACCTCAGATTCCCCGCCTCTGATTCCCCGCCTCAGATTCCCTGCCTCAGATTCCCTGCCTCAGATTCCCTTCATCTTATTCCCTTCATCTGATTCCTGGCCTCTGATTCCCCGCCTCTGATTCCCCGCCTCTGATTCCCTGCCTCTGATTCGCCGCCTCTGATTCCCCTCCTCTGATTCCCCGCCTCTGATTCCCTGCCTCTGATGACCCGCCTCTGATTCCCCGCCTCAGATTCCCCGGCTCTGATTCCCTGCCTCAGATTCCCTGCCTCAGATTCCCTGCCTCTGATTTCCCACTTCTGATTACCCGCATCTGATTCCCCGCCTCTGATTCCCCACCTCTTATTCCCCACCTCTGATTCCCCGCCTCAGATTCCCCGCCTCAGATTCCCCGGCTCTGATTCCCTGCCTCTAATTCCCCGCCTCTGATTCCCGGCCTCTGATTCCCTGCCTCTGATTCCCTGCCTCAGATTCCCTGCCTCAGATTCCCCGTCTCTGATTTCCTGCCTCTGATTGCCCGCCTCTGATTCCCTGCCTCTGATTCCCTGCCTCTGATTCCCTGCCTCTGATTCCCTGCCTCTGATTCCCGGCCACTGATACCCCGCCTCCGATTCCACACCAATGTTTCACCGCCTCTGTTTCTCTGCCTCTTATTTCCCGGCTCAGATTCGCCGGATCTGATTCCGCGCCTCTGATTCCACGCTTCTCTTTCCGTGTCTCTGATTGCCCGCCTCTGATTCCCCGCCTCTGATTCCCCGCCTCAGATTCCCCGGCTCTGATTCCCTGCATCAGATTCCCTGCCTCAGATTCCCTGCCTCTGATTCCCTGCATCAGATTCCCTGCCTCTGATTCCCCGCCTCTGATTCCCCGCTTCTGATTCCCCGCCTCTGATTCCCCGCCTCAGATTCCCTGCCTATGATTCCCTGCCTCTGATTCCCTGCCTCTGATTCCCTGCCCCTGATTCCCTGCCTCTGGTTCCGCGCCTCTGATTCCACGCCTCTCTTTCCGTGTCTCTGATTCTGCGCCTCTGATTCCCTGCCTCTGATACCCTGCCTCTCTTTGCCTGCCTCTATTTCCGTGCCTCTTTCTCTGCATCTCGTTTACCACATCTCATTTCCCCCCTCTGATAACCCGCCTCTGATTCCCCGCCTCTGATTCCCCGCCTCAGATTCCGCGGCTCTGATTCCCTGCCTCAGATTCCCCGCCTCTGATTCCCCACCTCTGATTCCCCACCTCTGATTCGCCGCCTCTGATTCCCCGCCTCTGATTCCCCGCCTCAGATTCCCCGGCTCTGATTCCCTGCCTCAGATTCCCTGCGACAGATTCCGTGCCTCAGATTCCCTGCCTCTGATTCCCCGCCTCTTATTCCCCGCCTCTTATTCCCTGCCTCAGATTCCCCGGCTCTGATTCCCTGCCTCAGATTCCCTGCCTCAAATTCCCTGCCTCTGATTCCCGCATCCGATTCCCCGCCTCTGATTCCCCGCCTCTGATTCCTCGCATCTGATTCCCCGCCTCTGATTCCCTGCCTCTGATTCCACGCCTCTGATTCCCCGCCTCTGATTCCCCGCATCAGATTCTCCAGCTCTGATTCCCTGCCTCAGATTCCCTGCCTCAGATTCCCTGCCTCCCATTCCCCGCCTCTGATTCCCCGCTTCTGATTCCCCGCCTCTGATTCCCCGCCTCTGAATCCCTGCCTCTGATTACCCGCCTCCCTTTCCGCGCAACTTTCCCGGCCTCCATTTCCCCACATCTCTTTCCCCGCCTCAGATTCCACGCCTCTGATTCCCCGCCTCTGATTCCCCACCTTTCATTCCCCGCCTCTCTTTCCCTGCCTCTATTTCCGCGCCTCTTTCTCTGCCTCTCTTTCCCCACATCTCTTTTCCTCCCTTTGATTCCCCACCTCTGATTCCCCTCCTCTGATTCCCTGCCTCTAATTCCCTGCCTCTGATTCCCCGCCTCTGATTCCCCGCCTCTGATTCCCCTCCTCTGATTCCCTGCCTCTGATTCCCTGCCTCTGATTCCCTGCCTCTGATTCCCCGCCTCTGATTCCCTGCCTCTGATTCCCTGCCTCTGATTCCCTGCCTCTGATTCCGCGCCTCTGATTCCACGCCTCTCTTTCCATGTCTCTGATTCCCCGCCTCTGATTCCCTGCCTCTGATACCCTGCCTCTCATTCCCTGCCTCTATTTCCGTGCATCTTTCTCTGCATCTTGTTTCCCACATCTCATTTCCCCCCTCTGATAAACCGCCTCTGATTCCATGCCTGTGATTCCCTGCCTCAGAATCCCCGCCTCAGATTCCCCGACTCAGATTCCCCCTCTCAGATTCCCCGCCTCAGATTCCCTGCCTCAGATTCCATGCCTCAGATTCCCTGCCTCAGATTCCCTGCCTCAGATTCCCTTCATCTGATTCCCTTCATTTGATTCCCTGCGTCTGATTCCCCGCCTCAGATTCCCCGCCTCTGATTCCCCGCCTCTGATTCCCCACCTCTGATTCCCTGCCTCAAATTCCCTGGCTCATATTGCCTGCTTCAGATTCCCTGCCTCAGATTCCCTGCCTCTGATTCCCCGCATCTGATTCCCCGCCTCTGATTCCCCGCCTCTGATTCCCGCCTCAGATTCCCTGCCTCTGATTCCCTGCCTCTGATAACCTGCATCTGATTCCCTGCCTCTGAATCCCTGCCTCCGATTCCGCACCCACGTTTCTCCGTTTCTGTTGCTCTGCCTCTTATTTGCTGGCTCAGATTCGCCGGCTCTGATTCCGCACCTCTGATTCCACGCCTCTATTTCCGTGTCTCTGATTCCCCGCCTCTGATTCCCTGCCTCTGATACCCTGCCTCTCTTTCGCTGCCTCTATTTCCGTGCCTCTTTCTCTGCATCTCGTTTCCCACATCTCATTTCCCCCCTCTGATAACCCGCCTCAGATTCCCCGCCTCAGATTCCCCGCCTCAGATTCCCTGCCTCAGATTCCCTTCATCTTATTCCCTTCATCTGATTCCCTGCCTCTGATTCCCCACCTCTGATTCCCCGCCTCTAATTCCCCGCCTCTGATTCCCCGCTTCTGATTCCCCACCTCAGATTCCCTGCCTTAGTTTCCCTGCCTCAGATTCCCTGCCTCTGATTCCCCGCATCTGATTCCCCACCTCTGATTCCCCGCCTCTGATTCGCCGCCTCTGATTCCCCGCCTCTGATTCCCCGCCTCTGATTCCCCGCCTCTGATGACCCGCCTCTGATTCCCCGCCTCAGATTCCCCGGCTCTGATTCCCTGCCTCAGATTTCCTGCCTCAGATTCCCTCCCTCTGATTTCCCACTTCTGATTACCCGCCTCTGATTCCCCGCCTCTGATTCCCTGCCTCTGATTCCCCACCTCTGATTCCCCGCCTCAGATTCCCCGGCTCTGATTCCCCGCATCTGATTCCCTGCCTCTAATTCCCCGCCTCTGATTCCCGGCCTCTGATTCCCTGCCTCTGATTCCCCGCCTCTGATTCCCCGCCTCCCTTTCCGCACAACTTTCCCGGCCTCCGTTTCCAAACATCTCTTTCCCCGCCTCTAATTCCCCGCCTCAGATTCCCCGGCTCTGATTCCCTGCCTCAGATTCCCTGCCTCAGATTCCCCGTCTCTGATATCCCACCTCTGATTGCCCGCCTCTGATTCCCCGTCTCTGATTCCCCGCCTCTGATTCCCCAACTCTGTCTCTATGCCTCTCTTTCACCTCTGCTCTTTCCCCTCCAATCTTTCCGAGCCTTTCTTTCCCTCCCTCAATTTCAACAACTCTGTTTGATCTGTTCTGTGTACCTCATTTTCAACACACAATTTCCAACCACTATGTTTCACCCATCTCTTTCCCCGCCTCTATTTATCTGCCTATGTTTACCCACCTCTGTTTACCCGCCTGTTTCACCGCCTCTCATTCCCCACCTCAGATTCCCCGCCTCTGATTCCCCGCCTCAGATTCCCTGCCTCAGATTCCCTGCCTCAGATTCCCTTCATCTTATTCCCTTCATCTGATTCCCTGCCTCTGATTCCCCGCCGCTGATTCCCCGCCTCTGATTCCCTGCCTCTGATTCCCCGCCTCTGATTCCCCACCTCAGATTCCCTGCCTTGGTTTCCCTGCCTCAGATTCCCTGCCTCTGATTCCCCGCCTCTGATTCGCCACCTCTGATTCCCCTCCTCTGATTCCCCGCCTCTGATTCCATGCCTCTGATGACCCGCCTCTGATTCCCCGCCTCAGATTCCCCGGCTCCGATTCCCTGCCTCAGATTCCCTGCCTCAGATTCCCTGCCTCTGATTTCCCACTTCTGATTACCCGCCTCTGATTCCCCGCCTCTGATTCCCCGCCTCTGATTCCCTGCCTCTGATTCCCCGCCTCTGATTCCTCGCCTCCCTATCTGCACAACTTTCCCAGCCTCCGTTTCCCCACATCTCTTTCCCCACCTCTAATTCCCCGCCTCAGATTCCCCGGCTCTAATTCCCTGCCTCAGATTCCCTGCCTCAGATTCCCTGCCTCAGATTCCCTGCCTCCCATTCCCCGCCTCTGATTCCCCGCCTCTGATTCCCCGCCTCTGATTCCCCGCCTCTGAATCCCTGCCTCTGATTACCCGCCTCCCTTTCCGCGCAACTTTCCCGGCCTCCATTTCCCCACATCTCATTCCCCGCCTCAGATTCCACCCCTCTGATTCCCCGCCTCTGATTCCCCACCTTTCATTCCCCGCCTCTCTTTCCCTGCCTCTATTTCCGCGCCTCTTTCTCTGCCTCTCTTTCCCCACATCTCTTTTCCTCCCTCTGATTCCCCACCTCTGATTCCCCTCCTCTGATTCCCTGCCTCTAATTCCCTGCCTCTGATTCCCCGCCTCTGATTCCCCGCCTCTGATTCCCCTCCTCTGATTCCCTGCCTCTGATTCCCTGCCTCTGATTCCCTGCCTCTGATTCCCCGCCTCTGATTCCCTGCCTCTGATTCCCTGCCTCTGATTCCCTGCCTCTGATTCCGCGCCTCTGATTCCACGCCTCTCTTTCCGTGTCTCTGATTCCCCGCCTCTGATTCCCTGCCTCTGATACACTGCCTCTCATTCCCTGCCTCTATTTCCGTGCATCTTTCTCTGCATCTTGTTTCCCACATCGCATTTCCCCCTCTGATAAACCGCCTCTGATTCCATGCCTGTGATTCCCTGCCTCAGATTCCCCGCCTCAGATTCCCCGACTCAGATTCCCCCTCTCAGATTCCCCGCCTCAGATTCCCTGCCTCAGATTCCATGCCTCAGATTCCCTGCCTCAGATTCCCTGCCTCAGATTCCCTTCATCTGATTCCCTTCATTTGATTCCCTGCGTCTGATTCCCCGCCTCAGATTCCCCGCCTCTGATTCACCGCCTCTGATTCCCCACCTCTGATTCCCTGCCTCAAATTCCCTGGCTCATATTGCCTGCCTCAGATTCCCTTCATCTGATTCCCTTCATTTGATTCCCTGCCTCTGATTCCCCGCATCTGATTCCCCGCCTCTGATTCCCCGCCTCTGATTCCCGCCTCAGATTCCCTGCCTCTGATTCCCTGCCTCTGATAACCTGCATCTGATTCCCTGCCTCTGAATCCCCGCCTCCGATTCCGCACCCACGTTTCTCCGTCTCTGTTGCTCTGCCTCTTATTTGCTGGCTCAGATTCGCCGGCTCTGATTCCGCACCTCTGATTCCATGCCTCTCTTTCCGTGTCTCTGATTCCCCGCCTCTGATTCCCTGCCTCTGATACCCTGCCTCTCTTTCGCTGCCTCTATTTCCGTGCCTCTTTCTCTGCATCTCGTTTCCCACATCTCATTTCCCCCCTCTGATAACCCGTCTCAGATTCCCCGCCTCAGATTCCCCGCCTCTGATTCCCCGCCTCTAATTCCCCGCCTCTGATTCCCCGCTTCTGATTCCCCACCTCAGATTCCCTGCCTTAGTTTCCCTGCCTCAGATTCCCTGCCTCTGATTCCCCACCTCTGATTCGCCGCCTCTGATTCCCCGCCTCTGATTCCCCGCCTCTGATTCCCCGCCTCTGATGACCCGCCTCTGATTCCCCGCCTCAGATTCCCCGGCTCTGATTCCCTGCCTCAGATTTCCTGCCTCAGATTCCCTCCCTCTGATTTCCCACTTCTGATTATCCGCCTCTGATTCCCCGCCTCTGATTCCCCGCTTCTGATTCCCCACCTCTGATTCCCCGCCTCAGATTCCCCGGCTCTGATTCCCCGCATCTGATTCCCTGCCTCTAATTCCCCGCCTCTGATTCCCGGCCTCTGATTCCCTGCCTCTGATTCCCCGCCTCTGATTCCCCGCCTCCCTTTCCGCACAACTTTCCCGGCCTCCGTTTCCAAACATCTCTTTCTCCGCCTCTAATTCCCCGCCTCAGATTCCCCGGCTCTGATTCCCTGCCTCAGATTCCCTGCCTCAGATTCCCCGTCTCTGATATCCCACCTCTGATTGCCCGCCTCTGATTCCCCGTCTCTGATTCCCCGCCTCTGATTCCCCAACTCTGTCTCTATGCCTCTCTTTCACCTCTGCTCTTTCCCCTCCACTCTTTCCGCGCCTTTATTTCCCTCGCTCAATTTCAACAACTCTGTTTGATCTGTTCTGTGTACCTCATTTTCAACACACAATTTCCAACCACTATGTTTCACCCATCTCTTTCCCCGACTCTATTTATCTGCCTATGTTTACCCACCTCTGTTTACCCGCCTGTTTCACCGCCTCTCATTCCCCACCTCAGATTCCCCGCCTCTGATTCCCCGCCTCAGATTCCCTGCCTCAGATTCCCTGCCTCAGATTCCCTTCATCTTATTCCCTTCATCTGATTCCCTGCCTCTGATTCCCCGCCTCTGATTCCCCGCCTCTGATTCCCTGCCTCTGATTCCCCGCCTCTGATTCCCCACCTCAGATTCCCTGCCTTGGTTTCCCTGCCTCAGATTCCCTGCCTCTGATTCCCCGCCTCTGATTCGCCACCTCTGATTCCCCTCCTCTGATTCCCCGCCTACGATTCCCTGCCTCTGATGACCCGCCTCTGATTCCACGGCTCAGATTCCCCGGCTCCGATTCCCTGCCTCAGATTCCCTGCCTCAGATTCCCTGCCTCTGATTTCCCACTTCTGATTACCCGCCTCTGATTCCCCGCCTCTGATTCCCCGCCTCTGATTCCCCGCCTCTTATTCCCCACCTCTGATTCCCCGCCTCAGATTCCCCGCTTCAGATTCCCCGGCTCTGATTCCCTGCCTCTAATTCCCAGCCTCTGATTCCCGGCCTCTGATTCCCTGCCTCTGATTCCCCGCCTCTGATTCCTCGCCTCCCTATCTGCACAACTTTCCCAGCCTCCATTTCCCCACATCTCTTTCCCCACCTCTAATTCCCCGCCTCAGATTCCCCGGCTCTGATTCCCTGCCTCAGATTCCCTGCCTCAGATTCCCCGTCTCTGATTTCCTGCCTCTGATTGCCCGCCTCTGATGCCCCGCATCAGATTCTCCAGCTCTGATTCCCTGCCTCAGATTCCCTGCCTCAGATTCTCTGCCTCCCATTCCCCGCCTCTGATTCCCCGCCTCTGATTCCCCGCCTCTGATTCCCCACCTCTGAATCCCAGCCTCTGAATCCCCGCCTCTGATTCCCCGCCTCTGTTTCCCCGCCTCAGATTCCCCGCCTCTGATTCCCCGTCTCTGATTCCCTGCCTCTGATTACCCGCCTCCCTTTCCGCGCAACTTTCCCGGCCTCCGTTTCCCCACATCTCTTTCCCCGCCTCAGATTCCACGCCTCTGATTCCCCGCCTCTGATTCCCCACCTTTCATTCCCCGCCTCTCTTTCCCTGCCTCTATTTCCGCGCCTCTTTCTCTGCCTCTCTTTCCCCACATCTCTTTTCCTCCCTCTGATTCCCCTCCTCTGATTCCCTGCCTCTGATTCCTTGCCTCTGATTCCCTGCGTCTGATTCCCCGCCTCTGATTCCCTGCCTCTGATTCCCTGCCTCTGATTCCCTGCCTCTGATTCCGCGCCTCTGATTCCACGCCTCTCTTTCCGTGTCTCTGATTCCCCGCCTCTGATTCCCTGCCTCTGATATCCTGCCTCTCATTTCCTGCCTCTATTTCCGTGCATCTTTCTCTGCATCTTGTTTCCCATATCTCATTTCCCCCCTCTGATAAACTGCCTCTGATTCCATGCCTGTGATTCCCTGCCTCAGATTCCCCGCCTCAGATTCCCCGACTCAGATTCCCCCTCTCAGATTCCCCGCCTCAGATTCCCTGCCTCAGATTCCATGCCTCAGATTCCCTGACTCAGATTCCCTGCCTCAGATTCCCTTCATCTGATTCCCTTCATTTGATTCCCTGCGTCTGATTCCCCGCCTCAGATTCCCCGCCTCTGATTCCCCGCCTCTGATTCCCCACCTCTGATTCCCTGCCTCAAATTCCCTGGCTCATATTCCCTGCCTCTGATTCCCCGCATCTGATTCCCTGCCTCTGATTCCCCGCCTCTGATTCCCGCCTCAGATTCCCTGCCTCTGATTCCCTGCCTCTGATAACCTGCATCTGATTCCCTGCCTCTGAATCCCCGCCTCCGATTCCGCACCCACGTTTCTCCGTCTCTGTTGCTCTGCCTCTTATTTGCTGGCTCAGATTCGCCGGCTCTGATTCCGCACCTCTGATTCCACGCCTCTCTTTCCGTGTCTCTGATTCCCCGCCTCTGATTCCCTGCCTCTGATACCCTGCCTCTCTTTCGCTGCCTCTATTTCCGTGCCTCTTTCTCTGCATCTCGTTTCCCACATCTCATTTCCCCCCTCTGATAACCCGCCTCAGATTCCCCGCCTCAGATTCCCCGCCTCAGATTCCCTGCCTCAGATTCCCTGCCTCAGATTCCCTTCATCTTATTCCCTTCATCTGATTCCCTGCCTCTGATTCCCCACCTCTGATTCCCCGCCTCTAATTCCCCGCCTCTGATTCCCCGCTTCTGATTCCCCACCTCAGATTCCCTGCCTTAGTTTCCCTGCCTCAGATTCCCTGCCTCTGATTCCCCGCATCTGATTCCCCGCCTCTGATTCGCCGCCTCTGATTCCCCGCCTCTGATTCACCGCTTCTGATTCCCCGCCTCTGATGACCCGCCTCTGATTCCCCGCCTCAGATTCCCCGGCTCTGATTCCCTGCCTCAGATTTCCTGCCTCAGATTCCCTGCCTCTGATTTCCCACTTCTGATTACCCGCCTCTGATTCCCCGCCTCTGATTCCCCGCCTCTGATTCCCCACCTCTGATTCCCCGCCTCAGATTCCCCGGCTCTGATTCCCCGCAGCTGATTCCCTGCCTCTAATTCCCCGCCTCTGATTCCCGGCCTCTGATTCCCTGCCTCTGATTCCCCGCCTCTGATTCCCCGCCTCTGATTCCCTGCCTCTGATTCCCTGCCTCTGATTCCCTGCCTCTGATTCCCTGACACTGATATCCCGCCTCCGATTCCACACCAATGTTTCACCGCCTCTGTTTAACTGCCTCTTATTTCCCGGCTCAGATTCGCCGGCTCTGATTCCGCGCCTCTGATTCCCCACCTCAGATTCCCCGGCTCTGAATCCCTGCATCAGATTCCCTTCCTCAGATTCCCTGCCTCTGATTCCCTGCATCAGATTCCCTGCCTCTGATTCCCCGCCTCTGATTCCCTGCTTCTGATTCCCCGCCTCTGATTTCCCGCCTCAGATTCCCTGCCTACGATTCCCTGCCTCTGATTCCCTGCCTCTGATTCCGCGCCTCTGATTCCACGCTTCTCTTTCCGTGTCTCTGATAGCCCGCCTCTGATTCCACGCCTCTGATTCCCCGCCTCAGATTCCCCGGCTCTGATTCCCTGCATCAGATTCCCTGCCTCAGATTCCCTGCCTCTGACTCCCTGCATCAGATTCCCTGCCTCTGATTCCCCGCCTCTGATTCCCCGCTTCTGATTCCCCGCCTCTGATTCCCCGCCTCAGATTCCATGCCTATGATTCCCTGCCTCTGATTCCCTGCCTCTGATTCCCTGCCTCTGATTCCCTGACTCTGATTCCCTGCCTCTGATTCCCTGCCCCTGATTCCCTGCCTCTGATTCCGCGCCTCTGATTCCACGCCTCTCTTTCCGTGTCTCTGATTCCGCGCCTCTGATTCCCTGCCTCTGATACCCTGCCTCTCTTTGCCTGCCTCTATATCCGTGCCTCTTTCTCTGCATCTCGTTTACCACATCTCATTTCCCCACACTGATAACCCGCCTCTGATTCCCCGCCTCTGATTCCCCGCCTCTGATTCCCTGCCTCTGATTCCCCGCCTCTGATTCCCCACCTCTGATTCCCCACCTCTGATTCCCCACCTCTGATTCCCCGCCTCTGATTCCCCGGCTCTGATTCCCTGCCTCAGATTCCCTGCCTCAAATTCCCTGCCTCTGATTCCCCGCATCGGATTCCCCGCCTCTGATTCCCCGCCTCTGATTCCTCGCATCTGATTCCCCGCCTCTGATTCCCCGCCTCTGATTCCACGCCTCTGATTCCCCGCCTCTGATTCCCCGCATCAGATTCTCCAGCTCTGATTCCCTGCCTCAGATTCCCTGCCTCACATTCCCTGCCTCCCATTCCCCGCCTCTGATTCCCCGCCTCTGATTCCCCGCCTCTGATTCCCCGCCTCTGAATCCCAGCCTCTGAATCCCCGGCTCTGATTCCCCGCCTCTGTTTCCCCGCCTCGGATTCCCCGCCTCTGATTCCCCGTCTCTGATTCCCTGCCTCTGATTACCCACCTCCCTTTCCGCGCAACTTTCCCGGCCTCCGTTTCCCCACATCTCTTTCCCCGCCTCAGATTCCACGCCTCTGATTCCCCGCCTCTGATTCCCCACCTTTCATTCCCCGCGTCTCTTTCCCTGCCTCTATTTCCGCGCCTCTTTCTCTGCCTCTCTTTCCCCACATCTCTTTTCCTCCCTCTGATTCCCCACCTCTGATTCCCCTCCTCTGATTCCCTGCCTCTAATTCCCTGCCTCTGATTCCCCGCCTCTGATTCCCCGCCTCTGATTCCCTGCCTCTGATTCCCTGCCTCTGATTCCCTGCCTCTGATTCCCCACCTCTGACTCCCTGCCTCTGATTCCCTGCCTCTGATTCCCTGCCTCTGATTCCGCGCCTCTGAATCCACACCTCTCTTTCTGTGTCTCTGATTCCCCGCCTCTGATTCCCTGCCTCTGATACCCTGCCTCTCATTCCCTGCCTCTATTTCCGTGCATCTTTCTCTGCATCTTGTTTCCCACATCTCATTTCCCCCCTCTGATAAACCGCCTCTGATTCCATGCCTGTGATTCCCTGCCTCAGATTCCCCGCCTCAGATTCCCCGACTCAGATTCCCCCTCTCAGATTCCCCGCCTCAGATTCCCTGCCTCAGATTCCATGCCTCAGATTCCCTGCCTCAGATTCCCTGCCTCAGATTCCCTTCATCTGATTCCCTTCATTTGATTCCCTGCATCTGATTCCCCGCCTCAGATTCCCCGCCTCTGATTCCCCGCCTCTGATTCCCCACCTCTGATTCCCCACCTCAGATTCCCCAACTCAGATTCCCCCTCTCAGATTCCCCGCCTCAGATTCCCTGCCTCAGATTCCATGCCTCAGATTCCCTGCCTCAGATTCCCTGCCTCACATTCCCTTCATCTGATTCCCTTCCTCAGATTCCCTGCCTCTGATTCCCTGCATCAGATTCCCTGCCTCTGATTCCCCGCCTCTGATTCCCTGCTTCTGATTCCCCGCCTCTGATTCCCCGCCTCAGATTCCCTGCCTATGATTCCCTGCCTCTGATTCCCTGCCTCTGATTCCGCGCCTCTGATTCCACGCTTCTCTTTCCGTGTCTCTGATAGCCCGCCTCTGATTCCCCGCCTCTGATTCCCCGCCTCAGATTCCCCAGCTCTGATTCCCTGCATCAGATTCCCTGCCTCAGATTCCCTGCCTCTGACTCCCTGCATCAGATTCCCTGCCTCTGATTCCCCGCCTCTGATTCCCCGCTTCTGATTCCCCGCCTCTGATTCCCCGCCTCAGATTCCTTGCCTATGATTCCCTGCCTCTGATTCCCTGCCTCTGATTCCCTGCCTCTGATTCCCTGACTCTGATTCCCTGCCTCTGATTCCCTGCCCCTGATTCCCTGCCTCTGATTAAGCGCCTCTGATTCCACGCCTCTCTTTCCGTGTCTCTGATTCCGCGCCTCTGATTCCCTGCCTCTGATACCCTGCCTCTCTTTGCCTGCCTCTATATCCGTGCCTCTTTCTCTGCATCTCGTTTACCACATCTCATTTCCCCCCACTGATAACCCGCCTCTGATTCCCCGCCTCTGATTCCCCGCCTCTGATTCCCTGCCTCTGATTCCCCGCCTCTGATTCCCCACCTCTGATTCCCCACCTCTGATTCCCCGCCTCTGATTCCCCGCCTCTGATTCCCCGGCTCTGATTCCCTGCCTCAGATTCCCTGCCTCAAATTCCCTGCCTCTGATTCCCCGCATCTGATTCCCCGCCTCTGATTCCCCGCCTCTGATTCCTCGCATCTGATTCCCCGCCTCTGATTCCCCGCCTCTGATTCCACGCCTCTGATTCCCCGCCTCTGATTCCCCGCATCAGATTCTCCAGCTCTGATTCCCTGCCTCAGATTCCCTGCCTCAGATTCCCTGCCTCCCATTCCCCGCCTCTGATTCCCCGCCTCTGATTCCCCGCCTCTGATTCCCCGCCTCTGAATCCCAGCCTCTGAATCCCCGCCTCTGATTCCCCGCCTCTGTTTCCCCGCCTCGGATTCCACGCCTCTGATTCCCCGCCTCTGTTTCCCCGCCTCAGATTCCACGCCTCTGATTCCCCGCCTCTGATTCCCCAGCTTTCATTCCCCGCCTCTCTTTCCCTGCCTCTATTTCCGCGCCTCTTTCTCTGCCTCTCTTTCCCCACATCTCTTTCCCCGCCTCAGATTCCACGCCTCTGATTCCCCGCCTCTGATTCCCCACCTTTCATTCCCCGCCTCTGTTTCCCCGCCTCGGATTCCCCGCCTCTGATTCCCCGTCTCTGATTCCCTGCCTCTGATTACCCGCCTCCCTTTCCGCGCAACTTTCCCGGCCTCCGTTTCCCCACATCTCTTTCCCCGCCTCAGATTCCACGCCTCTGATTCCCTGCCTCTAATTACCTGCCTCTGATTCCCCGCCTCTGATTCCCCGCCTCTGATTCCCCTCCTCTGATTCCCTGCCTCTGATTCCCTGCCTCTGATTCCCTGCCTCTGATTCCCCGCCTCTGATTCCCTGCCTCTGATTCCCTGCCTCTGATTCCCTGCCTCTGATTCCGTGCCTCTGATTCCACGCCTCTCTTTCCGTGTCTCTGATTCCCCGCCTCTGATTCCCTGCCTCTGATACCCTGCCTCTCATTCCCTGCCTCTATTTCCGTGCATCTTTCTCTGCATCTTGTTTCCCACATCTCATTTCCCCCCTCTGATAAACCGCCTCTGATTCCATGCCTGTGATTCCCTGCCTCAGATTCCCCGCCTCAGATTCCCCGACTCAGATTCCCCCTCTCAGATTTCCCGCCTCAGATTCCCTGCCTCAGATTCCATGCCTCAGATTCCCTGCCTCAGATTCCCTGCCTCAGATTCCCTTCATCTGATTCCCTTCATTTGATTCCCTGCGTCTGATTCCCCGCCTCAGATTCCCCGCCTCTGATTCCCGGCCTCTGATACCCCACCTCTGATTCCCTGCCTCAAATTCCCTGGCTCATATTCCCTGCTTCAGATTCCCTGCCTCAGATTCCCTGCCTCTGATTCCCCGCATCTGATTCCCCGCCTCTGATTCCCCGCCTCTGATTCCCGCCTCAGATTCCCTGCCTCTGATTCCCTGCCTCTGATAACCTGCATCTGATTCCCTGCCTCTGAATCCCCGCCTCCGATTCCGCACCCACGTTTCTCCATCTCTGTTGCTCTGCCTCTTATTTGCTGGCTCAGATTCGCCGGCTCTGATTCCGCACCTCTGATTCCACGCCTCTCTTTCCGTGTCTCTGATTCCCCGCCTCTGATTCCCTGCCTCTGATACCCTGCCTCTCTTTCGCTGCCTCTATTTCCGTGCCTCTTTCTCTGCATCTCGTTTCCCACATCTCATTTCCCCCCTCTGATAACCCGCCTCAGATTCCCCGCCTCAGATTCCCCGCCTCAGATTCCCTGCCTCAGATTCCCTGCCTCAGATTCCCTTCATCTTATTCCCTTCATCTGATTCCCTGCCTCTGATTCCCCACCTCTGATTCCCCGCCTCTAATTCCCCGCCTCTGATTCCCCGCTTCTGATTCCCCACCTCAGATTCCCTGCCTTAGTTTCCCTGCCTCAGATTCCCTGCCTCTGATTCCCCGCATCTGATTCCCCGCCTCTGATTCCCCGCCTCTGATTCGCCGCCTCTGATTCCCCGCCTCTGATTCCCCGCATCTGATTTCCCGCCTCTGATGACCCACCTCTGATTCCCTGCCTCAGATTCCCTGCCTCAAATTTCCTGCCTCAGATTCCCTGCCTCTGATTATCCACTTCTGATTACCCGCCTCTGATTCCCCGCCTCTGATTCCCCGCCTCTGATTCCCCACCTCTGATTCCCCGCCTCAGATTCCCGGGCTCTGATTCCCCGCATCTGATTCCCTGCCTCTAATTCCCCGCCTCTGATTCCCGGCCTCTGATTCCCTGCCTCTGATTCCCCGCCTCCCTTTCCGCACAACTTTCCCGGCCTCCATTTCCAAACATCTCTTTCCCCGCCTCTAATTCCCCGCCTCAGATTCCCCGGCTCTGATTCCCTGCCTCAGATTCCCTGCCTCAGATTCCCCGTCTCTGATTTCCCACCTCTGATTGCCCGCCTCTGATTCCCCGTCTCTGATTCCCCGCCTCTGATTCCCCAACTCTGTCTCTATGACTCTCTTTCACCTCCACTCTTTCCGCGCCTCTCTTTCCCTCCCTCAATTTCAACAACTCTGTTTGATCTGTTCTGTGTACCTCATTTTCAACACACAATTTCCAACCACTATGTTTCACCCATCTCTTTCCCCGCCTCTATTTATCTGCCTATGTTTACCCACCTCTGTTTACCCGCCTGTTTCACCGCCTCTCATTCCCCACCTCAGATTCCCCGCCTCAGATTCCCCGCCTCTGATTCCCTGCCTCTGATTCCCTGCCTCTGATTCCCTGCCACTGATATCCCGCCTCCGATTCCACACCAATGTTTCACCGCATCTGTTTAACTGCCTCTTATTTCCCGGCTCAGATTCGCCGGCTCTGATTCCGCGCCTCTGATTCCACGCTTCTCGTTCCGTGTCTCTGATAGCCCGCCTCTGATTCCCCGCCTCTGATTCCCCACCTCAGATTCCCCGGCTCTGAATCCCTGCATCAGATTCCCTTCCTCAGATTCCCTGCCTCTGATTCCCCGCCTCTGATTCCCCGCTTCTGATTCCCCGCCTCTGATTCCCCGCCTCAGATTCCCTGCCTATGATTCCCTGCCTCTGATTCCCTGCCTCTGATTCCGCGCCTCTGATTCCACGCTTCTCTTTCCGTGTCTCTGATAGCCCGCCTCTGATTCCACGCCTCTGATTCCCCGCCTCAGATTCCCCGGCTCTGATTCCCTGCATCACATTCCCTGCCTCAGATTCCCTGCCTCTGACTCCCTGCATCAGATTCCCTGCCTCTGATTCCCCGCCTCTGATTCCCCGTTTCTGATTCCCTGCCTCTGATTCCCTGCCTCTGATTCCCTGACTCTGATTCCCTGACTCTGATTCCCTGCCTCTGATTCCCTGCCCCTGATTCCCTGCCTCTGATTCCGCGCCTCTGATTCCACGCCTCTCTTTCCGTGTCTCTGATTCCGCGCCTCTGATTCCCTGCCTCTGATACCCTGCCTCTCTTTGCCTGCCTCTATATCCGTGCCTCTTTCTCTGCATCTCGTTTACCACATCTCATTTCCCCCCCCTGATAACCCGCATCTGATTCCCCGCCTCTGATTCCCCGCCTCTGATTCCCTGCCTCTGATTCCCCGCCTCTGATTCCCCACCTCTGATTCCCCACCTCTGATTCCCCGCCTCTGATTCCCCGCCTCTGATTCCCCACCTCAGATTTCCCGGCTCTGATTCCCTGCCTCAGATTCCCTGCGGCAGATTCCCTGCCTCAGATTCCCTGCCTCTGATTCCCCGCCTCTTATTCCCCACCTCTTATTCCCCGCCTCAGATTCCCCGGCTCTGATTCCCTGCCTCAGATTCCCTTCCTCAAATTCCCTGCCTCTGATTCCCCGCATCTGATTCCCCGCCTGTGATTCCCCGCCTCTGATTCCTCGCATCTGATTCCCAGCCTCTGATTCCCCGCCTCTGATTCCACGCCTCTGATTCCTCGCCTCTGATTCCCCGCCTCAGATTCCCCAGCTCTGATTCCCTGCCTCAGATTCCCTGCCTCAGATTCCCTGCCTCCGATTCCCCGCCTCTGATTCCCCGCCTCTGATACCCCGCCTCTGATTCCCCGCATCTGAATCCTAGCCTCTGAATCCCCGCCTCTGATTCCCGCCTCTGTTTCCCCGCCTCGGATTCCCCGCCTCTGATTACCCGCCTCCCTTTCCGCGCAACTTTCCCGGCCTCCGTTTCCCCACATCTCTTTCCCCGCCTCAGATTCCACGCCTCTGATTCCCCGCCTCTGATTCCCCACCTTTCATTCCCCGCCTCTCTTTCCCTGCCTCTATTTCCGCGCCTCTTTCTCTGCCTCTTTTTCCCCACATTTCTTTTCTTCCCTCTGATTCCCCGCCTCTGATTCCCCTCCTCTGATTCCCTGCCTCTGATTCCCCGCCTCTGATTCACCGCCTCTGATTCCCCTCCTCTGATTCCCTGCCTCTGATTCCCTGCCTCTTATTCCCTGCCTCTGATTCCCCGCCTCTGATTCCCTGCCTCTGATTCCCTGCCTCTGATTCCCTGCCTCTGATTCCGATCCTCTGATTCCAAGCCCCTCTTTCCGTGTCTCTGATTCCCCGCCTCTGATTCCCCACCTCAGATTTCCCGGCTCTGATTCCCTGCCTCAGATTCCCTGCGGCAGATTCCCTGCCTCAGATTCCCTGCCTCTGATTGCCCGCCTCTTATTCCCCACCTCTTATTCCCCGCCTCAGATTCCCCGGCTCTGATTCCCTGCCTCAGATTCCCTTCCTCAAATTCCCTGCCTCTGATTCCCCGCATCTGATTCCCCGCCTGTGATTCCCCGCCTCTGATTCCTCGCATCTGATTCCCAGCCTCTGATTCCCCGCCTCTGATTCCACGCCTCTGATTCCTCGCCTCTGATTCCCCGCCTCAGATTCCCCAGCTCTGATTCCCTGCCTCAGATTCCCTGCCTCAGATTCCCTGCCTCTGATACCCCGCCTCTGATACCCCGCCTCTGATTCCCCGCATCTGAATCCCAGCCTCTGAATCCCCGCCTCTGATTCCCCGCCTCTGTTTCGCCGCCTCGGATTCCCCGCCTCTGATTACCCGCCTCCCTTTCCGCGCAACTTTCCCGGCCTCCGTTTCCCCACATCTCTTTCCCCGCCTCAGATTCCACGCCTCTGATTCCCCGCCTCTGATTCCCCACCTTTCATTCCCCGCCTCTCTTTCCCTGCCTCTATTTCCGCGCCTCTTTCTCTGCCTCTTTTTCCCCACATTTCTTTTCTTCCCTCTGATTCCCCGCCTCTGATTCCCCTCCTCTGATTCCCTGCCTCTGATTCCCCGCCTCTGATTCACCGCCTCTGATTCCCCTCCTCTGATTCCCTGCCTCTGATTCCCTGCCTCTTATTCCCTGCCTCTGATTCCCCGCCTCTGATTCCCTGCCTCTGATTCCCTGCCTCTGATTCCCTGCCTCTGATTCCGATCCTCTGATTCCAAGCCCCTCTTTCCGTGTCTCTGATTCCCCGCCTCTGATTCCCTGCCTCTGATTCCCCGCCTCTGATTCCCCACCTCTGATTCCCCACCTCTGATTCCCCGCCTCTGATTCCCCGCCTCTGATTCCCCACCTCAGATTTCCCGGCTCTGATTCCCTGCCTCAGATTCCCTGCGGCAGATTCCCTGCCTCAGATTCCCTGCCTCTGATTCCCCGCCTCTTATTCCCCACCTCTTATTCCCCGCCTCAGATTCCCCGGCTCTGATTCCCTGCCTCAGATTCCCTTCCTCAAATTCCCTGCCTCTGATTCCCCGCATCTGATTCCCCGCCTGTGATTCCCCGCCTCTGATTCCTCGCATCTGATTCCCAGCCTCTGATTCCCCGCCTCTGATTCCACGCCTCTGATTCCTCGCCACTGATTCCCCGCCTCAGATTCCCCAGCTCTGATTCCCTGCCTCAGATTCCCTGCCTCAGATTCCCTGCCTCCGATTCCCCGCCTCTGATTCCCCGCCTCTGATACCCCGCCTCTGATTCCCCGCATCTGAATCCCAGCCTCTGAATCCCCGCCTCTGATTCCCCGCCTCTGTTTCCCCGCCTCAGATTCCCCGCCTCTGATTACCCGCCTCCCTTTCCGCGCAACTTTCCCGGCCTCCGTTTCCCCACATCTCTTTCCCCGCCTCAGATTCCACGCCTCTGATTCCCCGCCTCTGATTCCCCACCTTTCATTCCCCGCCTCTCTTTCCCTGCCTCTATTTCCGCGCCTCTTTCTCTGCCTCTTTTTCCCCACATTTCTTTTCTTCCCTCTGATTCCCCGCCTCTGATTCCCCTCCTCTGATTCCCTGCCTCTGATTCCCTGCCTCTGATTCCCCGCCTCTTATTCCCCACCTCTTATTCCCCGCCTCAGATTCCCCGGCTCTGATTCCCTGCCTCAGATTCCCTTCCTCAAATTCCCTGCCTCTGATTCCCCGCATCTGATTCCCCGCCTGTGATTCCCAGCCTCTGATTCCTCGCATCTGATTCCCAGCCTCTGATTCCCCGCCTCTGATTCCACGCCTCTGATTCCTCGCCTCTGATTCCCCGCCTCAGATTCCCCAGCTCTGATTCCCTGCCTCAGATTCCTTGCCTCAGATTCCCTGCCTCCGATTCCCCGCCTTTGATTCCCCGCCTCTGATACCCCGCCTCTGATTCCCCGCATCTGAATCCCAGCCTCTGAATCCCCGCCTCTGATTCCCCGCCTCTGTTTCCCCGCCTCAGATTCCCCGCCTCTGATTACCCGCCTCCCTTTCCGCGCAACTTTCCCGGCCTCCGTTTCCCCACATCTCTTTCCCCGCCTCAGATTCCACGCCTCTGATTCCCCGCCTCTGATTCCCCACCTTTCATTCCCCGCCTCTCTTTCCCTGCCTCTATTTCCGCGCCTCTTTCTCTGCCTCTTTTTCCCCACATTTCTTTTCTTCCCTCTGATTCCCCGCCTCTGATTCCCCTCCTCTGATTCCCTGCCTCTGATTCCCCGCCTCTGATTCACCGCCTCTGATTCCCCTCCTCTGATTCCCTGCCTCTGATTCCCTGCCTCTTATTCCCTGCCTCTGATTCCCCGCCTCTGATTCCCTGCCTCTGATTCCCTGCCTCTTATTCCCTGCCTCTGATTCCCCTCCTCTGATTCCCTGCCTCTGATACCCTGCCTCTCATTCCCTGCCTCTATTTCCGTGCATCATTCTCTGCATCTTGTTTCCCACATCTCATTTCCCCCCTCTGATAACCCGCCTCTGATTCCATGCCTGTGATTCCCTGCCTCAGATTCCCCGCTTCAGATTCCCCTACTCAGATTCCCCGCCTCAGATTCCCCGCCTCAGATTCCCTGCCTCAGATTCCCTGCCTCAGATTCCCTTCCTCAGATTCCCAGCCTCAGATTCCCTTCATCTGATTCCCTTCATTTGATTCCCTGCGTCTGATTCCCGGCCTCTGATTCCCCGCCTCTGATTCCCCGCCTCTGATTCCCCACCTCTGATTCCCTGCCTCAGATTCCCTGGCTCAGATTCCCTGCTTCAGATTCCCTGCCTCAGATTCCCTGCCACTGATTCCCCGCATCTGATTCCCCGCCTCCGATTCCCCGCTTCTGATTCCCGCCTCTGATTCCCTGCCTCTGATTCCCCGCCTCTGAATCCCCGCCTCTGATTCCTCGCCTCTGATTCCCTGCCTCAGATTCCCCGGCTCTGATTCCCTGCCTCAGATTCCCTGCCTCAGATTCCCTGCCTCCGATTCCCCGCCTCTGATTCCCCGGCTATGATTCACCGCCTCTGATTCCCAGCCTCTGAATCCCCACCTCTGAATCCCCGCCTCTGATTCCCCGCCTCTGATTCCCCGCCTCTGATTCCACGCCTCTGATTCCCCGCCTCTGATTCCAGGCCTCTTATTCCCCGCCTCTGATTCCCCACCTCTGATTGCCTGCCACTGATTCCCCGCCTCTGATTCCCCGCCTATGATTCCCCGCCTCTGATTCCCCACCTCTGTCTGTATGCCTCTCTTTCGCCTCCGCTTTTTCCCCTACACTTTTTCCGCGCCTCTCTTTCCCTCCCTCAATTTCAACAACTCTGTTTGATCTGTTCTGTGTACCTCATTTTCAACACACAATTTCCAACCACTATGTTTCACCCATCACATTCCACGCCTCTATTTCTCCGCCTATGTTTACCAACCTCTGTTTACCCACCTGTTTCACCGCCTCTGATTCCCCACCTCTGTCTCTACGCCTCTCTTTCGCCTCCACTCTTTCCCCTCCACTCTTTCCGTGCCTGTCTTTCCCTCCCTCAATTTCAACAACACTGTTTGATCTGTTTTGTGTACCTGATTTTAAACACACAAGTTCCAACCACTATGTTTGCCCGCCTCTTTCCCCGCCTCTATTTATCCACCTATGTTTACCTGCCTCTGTTTACCCGCCTGTTTCCCCGCCTCTGATTCCCCACCTTTCATTCCCCGCCTCGCTTTCCCTGCCTCTATTTACGCGCCTCTTTCTCTGCCTCTCTTTCCCCACATTTCTTTTCTTCCCTCCGATTCCCCGCCTCTGATTCCTTTCCTCTGATTCCCTGCCTCTGATTCCCTGCCTCTTATTCCCTGCCTCTGATTCCCCGCCTCTGATTCCCTGCCTCTGATTCCCTGCCTCTGATTCCCTGCCTCTGATTCCGGTCCTCTGATTCCAAGCCTCTCTTTCCGTGTCTCTGATTCCCCGCCTCTGATTCCCTGCCTCTGATACCCTGCCTCTCATTCCCTGCCTCTATTTCCGTGCATCATTCTCTGCATCTTGTTTCCCACATCTCATTTCCCCCCTCTGATAACCCGCCTCTGATTCCATGCCTGTGATTCCCTGCATCTGATTCCCCGCCTCTGATTCCCCACCTCTGATTCCCCACCTCTGATTCCCCGCCTCTTATTCCCCACCTCTTATTCCCCGCCTCAGATTCCCCGGCTCTGATTCCCTGCCTCAGATTCCCTGCCTCAAATTCCCTGCCTCTGATTCCCCGCATCTGATTCCCCGCCTGTCATTCCCCGCCTCTGATTCCTCGCATCTGATTCCCAGCCTCTGATTCCCCGCCTCTGATTCCACGCTCTGATTCCCCGCCTCTGATTCCCCGCCTCAGATTCCCCAGCTCTGATTCCCTGCCTCAGATTCCCTGCCTCAGATTCCCTGCCTCCGATTCTCTGCCTCTGATTCCCCGCCTCTGATACCCCGCCTCTGATTCCCCGCATCTGAATCCCAGCCTCTGAATCCCCGCCTCTGATTCCCCGCCTCTGTTTCCCCGCCTCGGATTCCCCGCTTCTGATTACCCGCCTCCCTTTCCGCGCAACTTTCCCGGCCTCCGTTTCCCCACATCTCTTTCCCCGCCTCAGATTCCACGCCTCTGATTCCCCGCCTCTGATTCCCCACCTTTCATTCCCCGCCTCTCTTTCCCTGCCTCTATTTCCGCGCCTCTTTCTCTGCCTCTCTTTCCCCACATTTCTTTTCTTCCCTCTGATTCCCCGCCTCTGATTCCCCTCCTCTGATTCCCTGCCTCTGATTCCCTGCCTCTGATTCCCCGCCTCTGATTCCCCTCCTCTGATTCCCTGCCTCTGATTCCCTGCCTCTTATTCCCTGCCTCTGATTCCCCGCCTCTGATTCCCTGCCTCTGATTCCCTGCCTCTGATTCCCTGCCTCTGATTCCGGTCCTCTGATTCCAAGCCTCTCTTTCTGTGTCTCTGATTCCCCGCCTCTGATTCCCTGCCTCAGATTCCCTGTTTCAGATTCCCTGCCTCAGATTCCCTGCCTCAGATTCCCAGCCTCAGATTCCCTTCATCTGATTCCCTTCATTTGATTCCCTGCGTCTGATTCCCGGCCTCTGATTCCCCGCCTCTGATTCCCCGCCTCTGATTCCCCACCTCTGATTCCCTGCCTCAGATTCCCTGGCTCAGATTCCCTGCTTCAGATTCCCTGCCTCAGATTCCCTGCCACTGATTCCCCGCATCTGATTCCCCGCCTCTGATTCCCCGCTTCAGATTCCCGCCTCTGATTCCCTGCCTTTGATTCCCCGCCTCTGAATCCCCGCCTCTGATTCCTCGCCTCTGATTCCCTGCCTCAGATTCCCCGGCTCTGATTCCCTGCCTCAGATTCCCTGCCTCAGATTCCCTGCCTCCGATTCCCCGCCTCTGATTCCCCGCCTATGATTCCCCGCCTCTGATTCCCAGCCTCTGAATCCCCACCTCTGAATCCCCGCCTCTGATTCCCCGCCTCTGATTGCCCGCCTCTGATTCCACGCCTCTGATTCCCCGCCTCTGATTCCAGGCCTCTTATTCCCCGCCTCTGATTCCCCACCTCTGATTGCCTGCCACTGATTGCCCGCCTCTGATTCCCCGCCTCTGATTCCCCGCCTCTGATTCCCCACCTCTGATTCCACGCCTCTGATTCCCTGCCTCTGATTCCCCGCCTCTGATTCCCCACCTCTGATTCCACGCCTCTGATTCCCTGCCTCCGATTCCCCGCCTCTGATTCCCCGCCTCTGATACCCCGCCTCTGATTCCCCGCATCTGAATCCCCGCCTCTGATTCCCTGCCTCTGATTCCCTGCCTCTGATTCCCTGCCTCTGATTCCGGTCCTCTGATTCCAAGCGTCTCTTTCCGTGTCTCTGATTCCCCGCCTCTGATTCCCTGCCTCTGATACCCTGCCTCTCATTCCCTGCCTCTATTTCCGTGCATCATTCTCTGCATCTTGTTTGCCACATCTCATTTCCCCCTCTGATAACCCGCCTCTGATTCCATGCCTGTGATTCCCTACCTCAGATTCCCCGCTTCATATTCCCCTACTCAGATTCCCCGCCTCAGATTCCCCGCCTCAGATTCCCTGCCTCAGATTCCCTGCCTCAGATTCCCTGCCTCAGATTCCCAGTCTCAGATTCCCTTCATCTGATTCCCTTCATTTGATTCCCTGCGTCTGATTCCCGGCCTCTGATTCCCCGCCTCTGATTCCCCGCCTCTGATTCCCCACCTCTGATTCCCTGCCTCAGATTCCCTGGCTCAGATTCCCTGCTTCAGATTCCCTGCCTCAGATTCCCTGCCACTGATTCCCCGCATCTGATTCCCCGCCTCTGATTCCCCGCTTCTGATTCCCGCCTCTGATTCCCTGCCTCTGATTCCCCGCCTCTGAATCCCCGCCTCTGATTCCTCGCCTCTGATTCCCTGCCTCAGATTCCCCGGCTCTGATTCCCTGCCTCAGATTCCCTGCCTCAGATTCCCTGCCTCCGATTCCCCGCCTCTGATTCCCCGCCTATGATTCCCCGCCTCCGATTCCCAGCCTCTGAATCCCCACCTCTGAATCCCCGCCTCTGATTCCCCGCCTCTGATTCCAGGCCTCTTATTCCGCGCCTCTGATTCCCCACCTCTGATTGCCTGCCACTGATTGCCCGCCTCTGATTCCCCGCCTCTGATTCCCCGCCTCTGATTCCCCACCTCTGTCTGTATGCCTCTCTTTCGCCTCCGCTTTTTCCCCTACACTTTTTCCGCGCCTCTCTTTCCCTCCCTCAATTTCAACAACTCTGTTTGATCTGTTCTGTGTACCTCATTTTCAACACACAATTTCCAACCACTATGTTTCACCCATCACTTTCCCCGCCTCTATTTCTCCGCTTATGTTTACCCACCTCTGTTTACCCACCTGTTTCACCGCCTCTGATTCCCCGCCTATGATTCCCCACCTCTGTCTCTACACCTCTCTTTCGCCTCCACTCTTTCCCCTCCACTCTTTCCGTGCCTGTCTTTCCCTCCCTCAATTTCAACAACACTGTTTGATCTGTTTTGTGTACCTGATTTTAAACACACAAGTTCCAACCACTATGTTTTGCCCGCCTCTTTCCCCGCCTCTATTTATCCACCTATGTTTACCTGCCTCTGTTTACCCGCCTGTTTCCCCGCCTCTGATTCCCCACCTTTCATTCCCCGCCTCGCTTTCCCTGCCTCTATTTCCGCGCCTCTTTCACTGCCTCTCTTTCCCCACATCTCTTTTCCTCCCGCTGATTCCCCGCCTCTGACTCCCCGCCTCTGATTCCCTGCCTCTGATTCCCCGCCTCTGATTCCCTGCCTCAGATTCCCTGCCTCAGATTCTCTGCCTCAGATTCCCTGCCTCTGATTCCCCGCCTCTGATTCCCCGCCTCTTATTCCCCGCCTCTGATTCCCCGCCTCTGATTCCCCGCCTCTGATGCCCTGCCTCAGATTCCCCGGCTCTGATTCCCTGCATCAGCTTCCCTGCCTCAGATTCCCTGCCTCTGATTCACCGCCTCTCATTCCCTGCCTCTGATTCCCCGCCTCTGATTCCCTGCCTCAGATTCCCTGCCTCACATTCCCTGCCTCAGATTCCCTGCCTCTGATTCCCCGCCTCTGATTCCCCGCCTCTGATTCCCTGCCTCAGATTCCCTGCCTCTGATTCCCCGCCTCTTATTCCCCACCCCTTATTCCCCGCCTCATATTCCCCGGCTCTCATTCCCTGCCTCTATTTCCGTGCATCATTCTCTGCATCTTGTTTCCCACATCTCATTTCCCCCCTCTGATAACCCGCCTCTGATTCCATGCCTGTGATTCCCTGCATCTGATTCCCCGCCTCTGATTCCCCACCTCTGATTCCCCACCTCTGATTCCCCGCCTCTTATTCCCCACCTCTTATTCCCCGCCTCAGATTCCCCGGCTCTGATTCCCTGCCTCAGATTCCCTGCCTCAAATTCCCTGCCTCTGATTCCCCGCATCTGATTCCCCGCCTGTGATTCCCCGCCTCTGATTCCTCGCATCTGATTCCCAGCCTCTGATTCCCCGCCTCTGATTCCACGCTCTGATTCCCCGCCTCTGATTCCCCGCCTCAGATTCCCCAGCTCTGATTCCCTGCCTCAGATTCCCTGCCTCAGATTCCCTGCCTCCGATTCTCTGCCTCTGATTCCCCGCCTCTGATACCCCGCCTCTGATTCCCCGCATCTGAATCCCAGCCTCTGAATCCCCGCCTCTGATTCCCCGCCTCTGTTTCCCCGCCTCGGATTCCCCGCTTCTGATTACCCGCCTCCCTTTCCGCGCAACTTTCCCGGCCTCTGTTTCCCCACATCTCTTTCCCCGCCTCAGATTCCCCGCCTCTTATTCCCCACCTCTTATTCCCCGCCTCAGATTCCCCGGCTCTGATTCCCTGCCTCAGATTCCCTGCCTCAAATTCCCTGCCTCTGATTCCCAGCCTCTGAATCCCCACCTCTGAATCCCCGCCTCTGATTCCCCGCCTCTGATTGCCCGCCTCTGATTCCACGCCTCTGATTCCCCGCCTCTGATTCCAGGCCTCTTATTCCCCGCCTCTGATTCCCCACCTCTGATTGCCTGCCACTGATTGCCCGCCTCTGATTCCCCGCCTCTGATTCCCCGCCTCTGATTCCCCACCTCTGTCTGTATGCCTCTCTTTCCCCTCCGCTTTTTCCCCTACACTTTTTCCGCGCCTCTCTTTCCCTCCCTCAATTTCAACAACTCTGTTTGATCTGTTCTGTGTACCTCATTTTCAACACACAATTTCCAACCACTATGTTTCACCCATCACTTTCCCCACCTCTATTTCTCCGCCTATGTTTACCCACCTCTGTTTACCCACCTGTTTCACCGCCTCTGATTCCCCACCTATGATTCCCCACCTCTGTCTCTACGCCTCTCTTTCGCCTCCACTCTTTCCCCTCCACTCTTTCCGTGCCTGTCTTTCCCTCCCTCAATTTCAACAACACTGTTTGATCTGTTTTGTGTACCTGATTTTAAACACACAAGTTCCAACCACTATGTTTTGCCCGCCTCTTTCCCCGCCTCTATTTATCCACCTATGTTTACCTGCCTCTGTTTACCCGCCTGTTTCCCCGCCTCTGATTCCCCACCTTTCATTCCCCGCCTCGCTTTCCCTGCCTCTATTTCCGCGCCTCTTTCTCTGCCTCTCTTTCCCCACATTTCTTTTCTTCCCTCTGATTCCCCGCCTCTGAATCCCCTCCTCTGATTCCCTGCCTCTGATACCCTGCCTCTTATTCCCTGCCTCTGATTCCCCGCCTCTGATTCCCTGCCTCTGATTCCCTGCCTCTGATTCCCTGCCTCTGATTCCGGTCCTCTGATTCCAAGCCTCTCTTTCCGTGTCTCTGATTCCCCGCCTCTGATTCCCTGCCTCTGATACCCTGCCTCTCATTCCCTGCCTCTATTTCCGTGCATCATTCTCTGCATCTTGTTTCCCACATCTCATTTCCCCCCTCTGGTAACCCGCCTCTGATTCCATGCCTGCGATTCCCTGCCTCTGATTCCCCGCCTCTGATTCCCCACCTCTGATTCCCCACCTCTGATTCCCCGCCTCTGATTCCCCGCCTCTGATTCCCCACCTCAGATTTCCCGGTTCTGATTCCCTGCCTCAGATTCCCTGCGACAGATTCCCTGCCTCAGATTCCCTGCCTCTGATTCCCCGCCTCTTATTCCCCACCTCTTATTCCCCGCCTCAGATTCCCCGGCTCTGATTCCCTGCCTCAGATTCCCTGCCTCAAATTCCCTGCCTCTGATTCCCCGCATCTGATTCCCCGCCTGTGATTCCCCGCCTCTGATTCCTCGCATCTGATTCCCAGCCTCTGATTCCCCGCCTCTGATTCCACGCCTCTGATTCCCTGCCTCTGATTCCCCGCCTCAGATTCCCCAGCTCTGATTCCCTGCCTCAGATTCCCTGCCTCAGATTCCCTGCCTCCGATTCCCCGCCTCTGATTCCCCGCCTCTGATACCCCGCCTCTGATTCCCCGCATCTGAATCCCCGCCTCTGATTCCCTGCCTCTGATTCCCTGCCTCTGATTCCCTGCCTCTGATTCCGGTCCTCTGATTCCAAGCGTCTCTTTCCGTGTCTCTGATTCCCCGCCTCTCATTCCCTGCCTCTATTTCCGTGCATCATTCTCTGCATCTTGTTTGCCACATCTCATTTCCCCCTCTGATAACCCGCCTCTGATTCCATGCCTGTGATTCCCTACCTCAGATTCCCCGCTTCATATTCCCCTACTCAGATTCCCCGCCTCAGATTCCCCGCCTCAGATTCCCTGCCTCAGATTCCCTGCCTCAGATTCCCTGCCTCAGATTCCCAGTCTCAGATTCCCTTCATCTGATTCCCTTCATTTGATTCCCTGCGTCTGATTCCCGGCCTCTGATTCCCCGCCTCTGATTCCCCGCCTCTGATTCCCCACCTCTGATTCCCTGCCTCAGATTCCCTGGCTCAGATTCCCTGTTTCAGATTCCCTGCCTCAGATTCCCTGCCACTGATTCCCCGCATCTGATTCCCCGCCTCTGATTCCCCGCTTCTGATTCCCGCCTCTGATTCCCTGCCTCTGATTCCCCGCCTCTGAATCCCCACCTCTGTCTGTATGCCTCTCTTTCGCCTCCGCTTTTTCCCCTACACTTTTTCCGCGCCTCTCTTTCCCTCCCTCAATTTCAACAACTCTGTTTGATCTGTTCTGTGTACCTCATTTTCAACACACAATTTCCAACCACTATGTTTCACCCATCACATTCCACGCCTCTATTTCTCCGCCTATGTTTACCAACCTCTGTTTACCCACCTGTTTCACCGCCTCTGATTCCCCGCCTATGATTCCCCACCTCTGTCTCTACGCCTCTCTTTCGCCTCCACTCTTTCCCCTCCACTCTTTCCGTGCCTGTCTTTCCCTCCCTCAATTTCAACAACACTGTTTGATCTGTTTTGTGTACCTGATTTTAAACACACAAGTTCCAACCACTATGTTTGCCCGCCTCTTTCCCCGCCTCTATTTATCCACCTATGTTTACCTGCCTCTGTTTACCCGCCTGTTTCCCCGCCTCTGATTCCCCACCTTTCATTCCCCGCCTCGCTTTCCCTGCCTCTATTTACGCGCCTCTTTCTCTGCCTCTCTTTCCCCACATTTCTTTTCTTCCCTCCGATTCCCCGCCTCTGATTCCCCTCCTCTGATTCCCTGCCTCTGATTCCCTGCCTCTTATTCCCTGCCTCTGATTCCCCGCCTCTGATTCCCTGCCTCTGATTCCCTGCCTCTGATTCCCTGCCTCTGATTCCGGTCCTCTGATTCAAAGCCTCTCTTTCCGTGTCTCTGATTCCCCGCCTCTGATTCCCTGCCTCTGATACCCTGCCTCTCATTCCCTGCCTCTATTTCCGTGCATCATTCTCTGCATCTTGTTTCCCACATCTCATTTCCCCCCTCTGATAACCCGCCTCTGATTCCATGCCTGTGATTCCCTGCATCTGATTCCCCGCCTCTGATTCCCCACCTCTGATTCCCCACCTCTGATTCCCCGCCTCTTATTCCCCACCTCTTATTCCCCGCCTCAGATTCCCCGGCTCTGATTCCCTGCCTCAGATTCCCTGCCTCAAATTCCCTGCCTCTGATTCCCCGCATCTGATTCCCCGCCTGTGATTCCCCACCTCTGATTCCTCGCATCTGATTCCCAGCCTCTGATTCCCCGCCTCTGATTCCACGCTCTGATTCCCCGCCTCTGATTCCCCGCCTCAGATTCCCCAGCTCTGATTCCCTGCCTCAGATTCCCTGCCTCAGATTCCCTGCCTCCGATTCTCTGCCTCTGATTCCCCGCCTCTGATACCCCGCCTCTGATTCCCCGCATCTGAATCCCAGCCTCTGAATCCCCGCCTCTGATTCCCCGCCTCTGTTTCCCCGCCTCGGATTCCCCGCTTCTGATTACCCGCCTCCCTTTCCGCGCAACTTTCCCGGCCTCCGTTTCCCCACATCTCTTTCCCCGCCTCAGATTCCACGCCTCTGATTCCCCGCCTCTGATTCCCCACCTTTCATTCCCCGCCTCTCTTTCCCTGCCTCTATTTCCGCGCCTCTTTCTCTGCCTCTCTTTCCCCACATTTCTTTTCTTCCCTCTGATTCCCCGCCTCTGATTCCCCTCCTCTGATTCCCTGCCTCTGATTCCCTGCCTCTGATTCCCCGCCTCTGATTCCCCTCCTCTGATTCCCTGCCTCTGATTCCCTGCCTCTTATTCCCTGCCTCTGATTCCCCGCCTCTGATTCCCTGCCTCTGATTCCCTGCCTCTGATTCCCTGCCTCTGATTCCGGTCCTCTGATTCCAAGCCTCTCTTTCTGTGTCTCTGATTCCCCGCCTCTGATTCCCTGCCTCTGATACCCTGCCTCTCATTCCCTGCCTCTATTTCCGTGCATCATTCTCTGCATCTTGTTTCCCACATCTCATTTCCCCCCTCTGATAACCCGCCTCTGATTCCATGCCTGTGATTCCCTGCCTCAGATTCCCCACTTCAGATTCCCCTACTCAGATTCCCCGCCTCAGATTCCCCGCCTCAGATTCCCTGTTTCAGATTCCCTGCCTCAGATTCCCTGCCTCAGATTCCCAGCCTCAGATTCCCTTCATCTGATTCCCTTCATTTGATTCCCTGCGTCTGATTCCCGGCCTCTGATTCCCCGCCTCTGATTCCCCGCCTCTGATTCCCCACCTCTGATTCCCTGCCTCAGATTCCCTGGCTCAGATTCCCTGCTTCAGATTCCCTGCCTCAGATTCCCTGCCACTGATTCCCCGCATCTGATTCCCCGCCTCTGATTCCCCGCTTCAGATTCCCGCCTCTGATTCCCTGCCTTTGATTCCCCGCCTCTGAATCCCCGCCTCTGATTCCTCGCCTCTGATTCCCTGCCTCAGATTCCCCGGCTCTGATTCCCTGCCTCAGATTCCCTGCCTCAGATTCCCTGCCTCCGATTCCCCGCCTCTGATTCCCCGCCTATGATTCCCCGCCTCTGATTCCCAGCCTCTGAATCCCCACCTCTGAATCCCCGCCTCTGATTCCCCGCCTCTGATTGCCCGCCTCTGATTCCACGCCTCTGATTCCCCGCCTCTGATTCCAGGCCTCTTATTCCCCGCCTCTGATTCCCCACCTCTGATTGCCTGCCACTGATTGCCCGCCTCTGATTCCCCGCCTCTGATTCCCCGCCTCTGATTCCCCACCTCTGATTCCACGCCTCTGATTCCCTGCCTCTGATTCCCCGCCTCAGATTCCCTGCCTCCGATTCCCCGCCTCTGATTCCCCGCCTCTGATACCCCGCCTCTGATTCCCCGCATCTGAATCCCCGCCTCTGATTCCCTGCCTCTGATTCCCTGCCTCTGATTCCCTGCCTCTGATTCCGGTCCTCTGATTCCAAGCGTCTCTTTCCGTGTCTCTGATTCCCCGCCTCTGATTCCCTGCCTCTGATACCCTGCCTCTCATTCCCTGCCTCTATTTCCGTGCATCATTCTCTGCATCTTGTTTGCCACATCTCATTTCCCCCTCTGATAACCCGCCTCTGATTCCATGCCTGTGATTCCCTACCTCAGATTCCCCGCTTCATATTCCCCTACTCAGATTCCCCGCCTCAGATTCCCCGCCTCAGATTCCCTGCCTCAGATTCCCTGCCTCAGATTCCCTGCCTCAGATTCCCAGTCTCAGATTCCCTTCATCTGATTCCCTTCATTTGATTCCCTGCGTCTGATTCCCGGCCTCTGATTCCCCGCCTCTGATTCCCTGCCTCTGATTCCCCACCTCTGATTCCCTGCCTCAGATTCCCTGGCTCAGATTCCCTGCTTCAGATTCCCTGCCTCAGATTCCCTGCCACTGATTCCCCGCATCTGATTCCCCGCCTCTGATTCCCCGCTTCTGATTCCCGCCTCTGATTCCCTGCCTCTGATTCCCCGCCTCTGAATCCCCGCCTCTGATTCCTCGCCTCTGATTCCCTGCCTCAGATTCCCCGGCTCTGATTCCCTGCCTCAGATTCCCTGCCTCAGATTCCCTGCCTCCGATTCCCCGCCTCTGATTCCCCGCCTATGATTCCCCGCCTCCGATTCCCAGCCTCTGAATCCCCACCTCTGAATCCCCGCCTCTGATTCCCCGCCTCTGATTCCAGGCCTCTTATTCCGCGCCTCTGATTCCCCACCTCTGATTGCCTGCCACTGATTGCCCGCCTCTGATTCCCCGCCTCTGATTCCCCGCCTCTGATTCCCCACCTCTGTCTGTATGCCTCTCTTTCGCCTCCGCTTTTTCCCCTACACTTTTTCCGCGCCTCTCTTTCCCTCCCTCAATTTCAACAACTCTGTTTGATCTGTTCTGTGTACCTCATTTTCAACACACAATTTCCAACCACTATGTTTCACCCATCACTTTCCCCGCCTCTATTTCTCCGCTTATGTTTACCCACCTCTGTTTACCCACCTGTTTCACCGCCTCTGATTCCCCGCCTATGATTCCCCACCTCTGTCTCTACACCTCTCTTTCGCCTCCACTCTTTCCCCTCCACTCTTTCCGTGCCTGTCTTTCCCTCCCTCAATTTCAACAACACTGTTTGATCTGTTTTGTGTACCTGATTTTAAACACACAAGTTCCAACCACTATGTTTTGCCCGCCTCTTTCCCCGCCTCTATTTATCCACCTATGTTTACCTGCCTCTGTTTACCCGCCTGTTTCCCCGCCTCTGATTCCCCACCTTTCATTCCCCGCCTCGCTTTCCCTGCCTCTATTTCCGCGCCTCTTTCACTGCCTCTCTTTCCCCACATCTCTTTTCCTCCCGCTGATTCCCCGCCTCTGACTCCCCGCCTCTGATTCCCTGCCTCTGATACCCCGCCTCTGATTCCCTGCCTCAGATTCCCTGCCTCAGATTCTCTGCCTCAGATTCCCTGCCTCTGATTCCCCGCCTCTGATTCCCCGCCTCTTATTCCCCGCCTCTGATTCCCCGCCTCTGATTCCCCGCCTCTGATGTCCTGCCTCAGATTCCCCGGCTCTGATTCCCTGCATCAGCTTCCCTGCCTCAGATTCCCTGCCTCTGATTCACCGCCTCTCATTCCCTGCCTCTGATTCCCCGCCTCTGATTCCCTGCCTCAGATTCCCTGCCTCACATTCCCTGCCTCAGATTCCCTGCCTCTGATTCCCCGCCTCTGATTCCCCGCCTCTGATTCCCTGCCTCAGATTCCCTGCCTCTGATTCCCCGCCTCTTATTCCCCACCCCTTATTCCCCGCCTCATATTCCCCGGCTCTCATTCCCTGCCTCTATTTCCGTGCATCATTCTCTGCATCTTGTTTCCCAAATCTCATTTCCCCCCTCTGATAACCCGCCTCTGATTCCATGCCTGTGATTCCCTGCATCTGATTCCCCGCCTCTGATTCCCCACCTCTGATTCCCCACCTCTGATTCCCCGCCTCTTATTCCCCACCTCTTATTCCCCGCCTCAGATTCCCCGGCTCTGATTCCCTGCCTCAGATTCCCTGCCTCAAATTCCCTGCCTCTGATTCCCTGCATCTGATTCCCCGCCTGTGATTCCCCGCCTCTGATTCCTCGCATCTGATTCCCAGCCTCTGATTCCCCGCCTCTGATTCCACGCTCTGATTCCCCGCCTCTGATTCCCCGCCTCAGATTCCCCAGCTCTGATTCCCTGCCTCAGATTCCCTGCCTCAGATTCCCTGCCTCCGATTCTCTGCCTCTGATTCCCCGCCTCTGATACCCCGCCTCTGATTCCCCGCATCTGAATCCCAGCCTCTGAATCCCCGCCTCTGATTCCCCGCCTCTGTTTCCCCGCCTCGGATTCCCCGCTTCTGATTACCCGCCTCCCTTTCCGCGCAACTTTCCCGGCCTCCGTTTCCCCACATCTCTTTCCCCGCCTCAGATTCCCCGCCTCTTATTCCCCACCTCTTATTCCCCGCCTCAGATTCCCCGGCTCTGATTCCCTGCCTCAGATTCCCTGCCTCAAATTCCCTGCCTCTGATTCCCAGCCTCTGAATCCCCACCTCTGAATCCCCGCCTCTGATTCCCCGCCTCTGATTGCCCGCCTCTGATTCCACGCCTCTGATTCCCCGCCTCTGATTCCAGGCCTCTTATTCCCCGCCTCTGATTCCCCACCTCTGATTTCCTGCCACTGATTGCCCGCCTCTGATTCCCCGCCTCTGATTCCCCGCCTCTGATTCCCCACCTCTGTCTGTATGCCTCTCTTTCCCCTCCGCTTTTTCCCCTACACTTTTTCCGCGCCTCTCTTTCCCTCCCTCAATTTCAACAACTCTGTTTGATCTGTTCTGTGTACCTCATTTTCAACACACAATTTCCAACCACTATGTTTCACCCATCACTTTCCCCACCTCTATTTCTCCGCCTATGTTTACCCACCTCTGTTTACCCACCTGTTTCACCGCCTCTGATTCCCCACCTATGATTCCCCACCTCTGTCTCTACGCCTCTCTTTCGCCTCCACTCTTTCCCCTCCACTCTTTCCGTGCCTGTCTTTCCCTCCCTCAATTTCAACAACACTGTTTGATCTGTTTTGTGTACCTGATTTTAAACACACAAGTTCCAACCACTATGTTTTGCCCGCCTCTTTCCCCGCCTCTATTTATCCACCTATGTTTACCTGCCTCTGTTTACCCGCCTGTTTCCCCGCCTCTGATTCCCCACCTTTCATTCCCCGCCTCGCTTTCCCTGCCTCTATTTCCGCGCCTCTTTCTCTGCCTCTCTTTCCCCACATTTCTTTTCTTCCCTCTGATTCCCCGCCTCTGAATCCCCTCCTCTGATTCCCTGCCTCTGATACCCTGCCTCTTATTCCCTGCCTCTGATTCCCCGCCTCTGATTCCCTGCCTCTGATTCCCTGCCTCTGATTCCCTGCCTCTGATTCCGGTCCTCTGATTCCAAGCCTCTCTTTCCGTGTCTCTGATTCCCCGCCTCTGATTCCCTGCCTCTGATACCCTGCCTCTCATTCCCTGCCTCTATTTCCGTGCATCATTCTCTGCATCTTGTTTCCCACATCTCATTTCCCCCCTCTGGTAACCCGCCTCTGATTCCATGCCTGCGATTCCCTGCCTCTGATTCCCCGCCTCTGATTCCCCACCTCTGATTCCCCACCTCTGATTCCCCGCCTCTGATTCCCCGCCTCTGATTCCCCACCTCAGATTTCCCGGTTCTGATTCCCTGCCTCAGATTCCCTGCGACAGATTCCCTGCCTCAGATTCCCTGCCTCTGATTCCCCGCCTCTTATTCCCCACCTCTTATTCCCCGCCTCAGATTCCCCGGCTCTGATTCCCTGCCTCAGATTCCCTGCCTCAAATTCCCTGCCTCTGATTCCCCGCATCTGATTCCCCGCCTGTGATTCCCCGCCTCTGATTCCTCGCATCTGATTCCCAGCCTCTGATTCCCCGCCTCTGATTCCACGCCTCTGATTCCCTGCCTCTGATTCCCCGCCTCAGATTCCCCAGCTCTGATTCCCTGCCTCAGATTCCCTGCCTCAGATTCCCTGCCTCCGATTCCCCGCCTCTGATTCCCCGCCTCTGATACCCCGCCTCTGATTCCCCGCATCTGAATCCCCGCCTCTGATTCCCTGCCTCTGATTCCCTGCCTCTGATTCCCTGCCTCTGATTCCGGTCCTCTGATTCCAAGCGTCTCTTTCCGTGTCTCTGATTCCCCGCCTCTCATTCCCTGCCTCTATTTCCGTGCATCATTCTCTGCATCTTGTTTGCCACATCTCATTTCCCCCTCTGATAACCCGCCTCTGATTCCATGCCTGTGATTCCCTACCTCAGATTCCCCGCTTCATATTCCCCTACTCAGATTCCCCGCCTCAGATTCCCCGCCTCAGATTCCCTGCCTCAGATTCCCTGCCTCAGATTCCCTGCCTCAGATTCCCAGTCTCAGATTCCCTTCATCTGATTCCCTTCATTTGATTCCCTGCGTCTGATTCCCGGCCTCTGATTCCCCGCCTCTGATTCCCCGCCTCTGATTCCCCACCTCTGATTCCCTGCCTCAGATTCCCTGGCTCAGATTCCCTGTTTCAGATTCCCTGCCTCAGATTCCCTGCCACTGATTCCCCGCATCTGATTCCCCGCCTCTGATTCCCCGCTTCTGATTCCCGCCTCTGATACCCTGCCTCTGATTCCCCGCCTCTGAATCCCCGCCTCTGATTCCTCGCCTCTGATTCCCTGCCTCAGATTCCCCGGCTCTGATTCCCTGCCTCAGATTCCCTGCCTCAGATTCCCTGCCTCCGATTCCCCGCCTCTGATTCCCCGCCTATGATTCCCCGCCTCCGATTCCCAGCCTCTGAATCCCCACCTCTGAATCCCCGCCTCTGATTGCCCGCCTCTGATTCCACGCCTCTGATTCCCAGCCTCTGATTCCCCGCCTCTGATTCCAGGCCTCTTATTCCGCGCCTCTGATTCCCCACCTCTGATTGCCTGCCACTGATTGCCCGCCTCTGATTCCCCGCCTCTGATTCCCCGCCTCTGATTCCCCACCTCTGTCTGTATGCCTCTCTTTCGCCTCCGCTTTTTCCCCTACACTTTTTCCGCGCCTCTCTTTCCCTCCCTCAATTTCAACAACTCTGTTTGATCTGTTCTGTGTACCTCATTTTCAACACACAATTTCCAACCACTATGTTTCACCCATCACTTTCCCCGCCTCTATTTCTCCGCTTATGTTTACCCACCTCTGTTTACCCACCTGTTTCACCGCCTCTGATTCCCCGCCTATGATTCCCCACCTCTGTCTCTACACCTCTCTTTCGCCTCCACTCTTTCCCCTCCACTCTTTCCGTGCCTGTCTTTCCCTCCCTCAATTTCAACAACACTGTTTGATCTGTTTTGTGTACCTGATTTTAAACACACAAGTACCAACCACTATGTTTTGCCCGCCTCTTTCCCCGCCTCTATTTATCCACCTATGTTTACCTGCCTCTGTTTACCCGCCTGTTTCCCCGCCTCTGATTCCCCACCTTTCATTCCCCGCCTCGCTTTCCCTGCCTCTATTTCCGCGCCTCTTTCACTGCCTCTCTTTCCCCACATCTCTTTTCCTCCCGCTGATTCCCCGCCTCTGACTCCCCGCCTCTGATTCCCTGCCTCTGATTCCCCGCCTCTGATTCCCTGCCTCAGATTCCCTGCCTCAGATTCTCTGCCTCAGATTCCCTGCCTCTGATTCCCCGCCTCTGATTCCCCGCCTCTTATTCCCCGCCTCTGATTCCCCGCCTCTGATTCCCCGCCTCTGATGCCCTGCCTCAGATTCCCCGGCTCTGATTCCCTGCATCAGCTTCCCTGCCTCAGATTCCCTGCCTCTGATTCCCCGCCTCTCATTCCCTGCCTCTGATTCCCCGCCTCTGATTCCCTGCCTCAGATTCCCTGCCTCACATTCCCTGCCTCAGATTCCCTGCCTCTGATTCCCCGCCTCTGATTCCCCGCCTCTGATTCCCTGCCTCAGATTCCCTGCCTCTGATTCCCCGCCTCTTATTCCCCACCCCTTATTCCCCGCCTCATATTCCCCGGCTCTCATTCCCTGCCTCTATTTCCGTGCATCATTCTCTGCATCTTGTTTCCCACATCTCATTTCCCCCCTCTGATAACCCGCCTCTGATTCCATGCCTGTGATTCCCTGCATCTGATTCCCCGCCTCTGATTCCCCACCTCTGATTCCCCACCTCTGATTCCCCGCCTCTTATTCCCCACCTCTTATTCCCTGCCTCAGATTCCCCGGCTCTGATTCCCTGCCTCAGATTCCCTGCCTCAAATTCCCCGCCTCTGATTCCCCGCATCTGATTCCCCGCCTGTGATTCCCCGCCTCTGATTCCTCGCATCTGATTCCCAGCCTCTGATTCCCCGCCTCTGATTCCACGCTCTGATTCCCCGCCTCTGATTCCCCGCCTCAGATTCCCCAGCTCTGATTCCCTGCCTCAGATTCCCTGCCTCAGATTCCCTGCCTCCGATTCTCTGCCTCTGATTCCCCGCCTCTGATACCCCGCCTCTGATTCCCCGCATCTGAATCCCAGCCTCTGAATCCCCGCCTCTGATTCCCCGCCTCTGTTTCCCCGCCTCGGATTCCCCGCTTCTGATTACCCGCCTCCCTTTCCGCGCAACTTTCCCGGCCTCCGTTTCCCCACATCTCTTTCCCCGCCTCAGATTCCACGCCTCTGATTCCCCGCCTCTGATTCCCCACCTTTCATTCCCCGCCTCTCTTTCCCTGCCTCTATTTCCGCGCCTCTTTCTCTGCCTCTCTTTCCCCACATTTCTTTTCTTCCCTCTGATTCCCCGCCTCTGATTCCCCTCCTCTGATTCCCTGCCTCTGATTCCCTGCCTCTGATTCCCCTCCTCTGATTCCCCTCCTCTGATTCCCTGCCTCTGATTCCCTGCCTCTTATTCCCTGCCTCTGATTCCCCGCCTCTGATTCCCTGCCTCTGATTCCCTGCCTCTGATTCCCTGCCTCTATTTCCGTGCATCATTCTCTGCATCTTGTTTCCCACATCTCATTTCCCCCCTCTGATAACCCGCCTCTGATTCCATGCCTGTGATTCCCTGCCTCAGATTCCCCACTTCAGATTCCCCTACTCAGATTCCCCGCCTCAGATTCCCCGCCTCAGATTCCCTGTTTCAGATTCCCTGCCTCAGATTCCCTGCCTCAGATTCCCAGCCTCAGATTCCCTTCATCTGATTCCCTTCATTTGATTCCCCGCCTCTGATTCCCCGCCTCTGATTCCCTGCCTCAGATTCCCTGCCTCAGATTCCCTGCCTCAGATTCCCTGCCTCTGATTCCCCGCCTCTCATTCCCCGCCGCTTGTTCCCGGCCTCTGATTCCCCGCCTCTGATTCCCCGCCTATGATTCCCTGCCTCTGTTTCCCTGCCTCTGATTCCCCGCCTCTGAATCCCCGCCTCAGATTCCCCGGCTCTGATTCCCTGCCTGAGATTCCCTGCCTGAGATTCCCTGCCTCAGATTCCCAGCCTCTGAGTCCCCGCCTCAGATTCCCCGGCTCTGATTCCCTGCCTGTGATTCCCTGCCTCAGATTCCCCGCCTCAGATTCCCCGCCTCAGATTCCCCGCCTCAGATTCCCCGCCTCAGATTCCCCGCCTCAGATTCCCCGCCTCAGATTCCCCACCTCAGATTCCCCGCCTCAGATTCCCCGCCTCAGATTCCCTGCCTCTGATTGCCTGCCTCTGATTCCCTGCCTCTGATTCCCTGCCTCTAAATCCCTGCCTTTGATTCCCTGCCTCTGTTTCCCTGCCTCTGATTCCGCGCCTCTGATTCCACGCCTCTCTTTTCGTGTCTCTGATTCCCCGCCTCTGATTCACTGCCTCAGATTCCCCGCCTCTGATTCCCCGCCTCTGATTCGCCGCCTCTGATTCCCCGCCTCTGATTCGCCGCCTCTGATTCGCCGCCTCTGATTCCCCGCCTCTGATTCCCCAACTCTGATTCCCCGCCTCAGATTCCCTGCCTCAGATTCCCTGCCTCAGATTCCTTGCCTCAGATTCCCTGCCTCTGATTCCCCGCCTCTGATTTCCCGCCTCTTATTCCCTGCCTCTGATTCCCCGCCCCTGATTCCCCGCCTCTGATTCCCTGCCTCTGTTTCCCCGCCTCTGATTCCCCGCCTCTGATTCCCCGCCTCATATTTCCTGGCTCTGATTCCCTACCTGAGATTCCCTGCCTGAGATTCCCCGCCTCAGATTCCCTGCCACAGATTCCCCGCCTCAGATTCCCCGCCTCAGATTCCCCGCCTCAGATTCCCCGCCTCAGATTCCCCGCCTCAGATTCCCCGTCTCAGATTCCCTGCCTCAGATTCCCCGCCTCAGATTCCCCGCCTCAGATTCCCTGCCTCTGATTCCCTGCCTCTGATTCCCTGCCTCTGATTCCCTGCCTCTGAGATTCCGCACCTCTGATTCCACGCCTCTATTTCCGTGTCTCTGATTCCCCGCCTCTGATTCCCTGCCTCTGATACCCTGCCTCTCTTTGCCTGCCTCTATTTCCGTGCTTCTTTCTCTGCATCTAGTTTCCCACATCTCATTTGCCCCCTCTGATAACCCGCCACTGATTCCATGCCTCTGATTCCCCGCCTCTGATTCCCGCCTCTGATTCCCTGCCTCAGATTCCCTGCCTCAGATTCCTTGCCTCAGATTCCCTGCCTCTGATTCCCCGCCTCTGATTCCCCGCCTCTTATTCCCCGCTTCTGATTCCCCGCCTCTGATTCCCCGCCTCTGATTCCCTGCCTCTGATTCCCCGCCTCAGATTCCCTGCCTCAGATTCCCTGCCTCAGATTCCCTGCCTCAGATTCCCTGCCTCTGATTCCCCGCCTCTGATTCCCCGCCTCTTATTCCCTGCCTCTGATTCCCCGCCTCTGATTCCCCGCCTCTGATTCCCTGCCTCTGTTTCCCCGCCTCTGATTCCCCGCCTCAGATTCCCCACCTCAGATTCCCCGCCTCAGATTCCCCGCCTCAGATTCCCCGCCTCAGATTCCCCGCCTCAGATTCCCCGTCTCAGATTCCCCGACTCAGATTCCCCGCCTCAGATTCCCCGCCTCAGATTCCCTGCCTCTGATTCCCTGCCTCTGATTCCCTGCCTCTGATTCCCTGCCTCTGATTCCGCACCTCTGATTCCACGCCTCTATTTCCGTGTCTCTGATTCCCCGCCTCTGATTCCCTGCCTCTGATACCCTGCCTCTCTTTGCCTGCCTCTATTTCCGTGCTTCTTTCTCTGCATCTAGTTTCCCACATCTCATTTGCCCCCTCTGATAACCCGCCTCTGATTCCATGCCGCTGATACCCCGCCTCTGATTCCCCGCCTCTGATTCCCCGCCTCTGATTCCCTGCCTCAGATTCCCTGCCTCAGATTCCTTGCCTCAGATTCCCTGCCTCTGATTCCCCGCCTCTGATTCCCCGCCTCTTATTCCCCGCGTCTGATTCCCCGCCTCAGATTCCCCGGCTCTGATTCCCTGCCTGAGATTCCATGCCTGAGAATACCGGCCTCAGATTCACTGCCTCTGATTCCCCGCCTCAGATTCCCCGCCTCAGATTCCCCGCCTCAAATTCCCTGCCTCACATTCCCCGCCTCAGATTCCCCGCCTCAGATTCCCCGCCTCAGATTCCCTGCCTCAGATTCCCTGCCTCAGATTCCCTTCATCTGATTCCCTTCATCTGATTCCCTGCCTCTGATTCCCTGCCTCAGATTCCCCGCCTCAGATTCCCCGCCTCAGATTCCCCGCCTCAAATTCCCTGCCTCACATTCCCCGCCTCAGATTCCCCACCTCAGATTCCCCGCCTCAAATTCCCTGCCTCACATTCCCCGCCTCAGATTCCCCGCCTCAGATTCCCTGCCTCAGATTCCCTGCCTCAGATTCCCTGCCTCAGATTCCCTTCATCTGATTCCCTTCATCTGATTCCCTGCCTCTGATTCCCTGCCTCAGATTCCCTGCCTCTGATTCCCCGCCTCTGATTCCCCTCCTCAGATTCCCTGCCTCAGATTCCCTGCCTCAGATTCCCTGCCTCTGATTCCCTGCCTCAGATTCCCTGCCTCAGATTCCCTGCCTCAGATTCCCTGCCTCTGATTGCCTGCCTCTGATTCCCTGCCTCTGATTGCCTGCCTCTGATTCCCTGCCTCTGATTCCCTGCCTCTGATTCCCTGCCTCTGATACGGCACCTCTGATTCCACGCCTCTCTTTCCATGTCTCTGATTCCCCGCCTCTGATTCCCTGCCTCTGATACCCTGCCTCTCTTTGCCTGCCTCTATTTCCGTGCCTCTTTCTCTGCATCTAGTTTCCCACATCTCATTTGCCCCCTCTGATAACCCGCCTCTGATTCCATGCCTCAGATTCCCCACCTCAGATTCCCTGCCTCAGATTCCCTGCCTCAGATTCCCTGCCTCAGATTCCCTTCATCTGATTCCCTTCATCTGATTCCCTGCCTCTGATTCCCTGCCTCTGATTCCCTGCCTCTGATTCCCCGCCTCTGATTCCCCTCCTCAGATTCCCTGCCTCAGATTCCCTGCCGCAGATTCCCTGCCTCTGATTCCCTGCATCAGATTCCCTGCCTCAGATTCCCTGCCTCAGATTCCCTGCCTCTGATTGCCTGCCTCTGATTCCCTGCCTCTGATTCCCTGCCTCTGATTGCCTGCCTCTGATTCCCTGCCTCTGATTCCCTGCCTCTGATTCCCTGCCTCTGATACCGCACCTCTGATTCCACGCCTCTCTTTCCTTGTCTCTGATTCCCCGCCTCTGATTCCCTGCCTCTGATACCCTGCCTCTCTTTGCCTGCCTCTATTTCCGTGCCTCTTTCTCTGCATCTAGTTTCCCACATCTCATTTGCCCCCTCTGATAACCCGCCTCTGATTCCATGCCTCTGATTCACTGCCTCAGATTCCCTGCCTCAGATACCCCGACTCAGATTTACCGCCTCAGATTCCCCGCCTCAGATTCCCTGCCTCAGGTTCCCTGCCTCAGATTCCCTGCCTCAGATTCCCTGCCTCAGATCCCTGCCTCCGATTCCCCGCCTCTGATTCCCCGCCTCTGATTCCCCGCCTCTGATTCCCAGCCTCTGAATCCCCGCCTCTGAATCCCCGCCTCTGATACCCCGCCTCTGTTTCCCTGCCTCTGATTCCCCGCCTCTGATTCCCTCCCTCTGATTCCAGGCCTCTGATTCCCCGCTTCTGATTCCAGGCCTCTTATTCCCCGCCTCTGATTCCCCACCTCTGATTGCCTGCCACTGATTGCCCGCCTCTGATTCCCCGCCTCTGATTCCCCACCTCTGTCTCGACGCCTCTCTTTCGCCTCCACTCTTTCCCCTCCACACTTTCCGTGCCAGTCTTTCCCTCCCTCAATTTCAACAACACTGTTTGATCTGTTTTGTGTACCTCATTTTAAACACACAAGTCCAACCACTATGTTTTGCCCGCCTCTTTCCCCGCCTCTATTTATCCACCTATGTTTACCTGCCTCTGTTTACCCGCCTGTTTCCCCTCCTCTGATTCCCCACCTTTCATTCCCCGCCTCTCTTTCCCTGCCTCTATTTCCGCGCCTCTTTCTCTGACTCTCTTTCCCCACATCTCTTTTCCTCCCCCTGATTCCCCGCCTCTGATTCCCCACCTCTGATTCCCTGCCTCTGATTCCCCGCCTCTGATTCCCTGCCTCAGATTCCCTGCCTCAGATTCCCTGCCTCAGATTCCCTGCCTCTGATTCCCTGCCTCAGATTCCCTGCCTCAGATTCCCTGCCTCAGATTCCCTGCCTCAGATTCCCTGCCTCAGATTCCCTGCCCCTGATTCCCCGCATCTGATTCCCCGCCTCTGATTCCCCGCCTCTGATTCCCGCCTCTGATTCCCTGCCTCTGATTCCCGCCTCTGAATCCCCGCCTCTGATTCCTCGCCTCTGATTCACTGCCTCAGATTCCCTGCCTCAGATACCCCGACTCAGATTTACCGCCTCAGATTCCCCGCCTCAGATTCCCTGCCTCAGATTCCCTGCCTCAGATTCCCTGCCTCAGATTCCCTGCCTCAGATCCCTGCCTCCGATTCCCCGCCTCTGATTCCCCGCCTCTGATTCCCCGCCTCTGATTCCCAGCCTCTGAATCCCCGCCTCTGAATCCCCGCCTCTGATACCCCGCCTCTGTTTCCCCGCCTCAGATTCCCCGCCTCTGATTCCCTGCCTCTGATTCCAGGCCTCTGATTCCCCGCTTCTGATTCCAGGCCTCTTATTCCCCGCCTCTGATTCCCCACCTCTGATTGCCTGCCACTGATTCCCCGCCTCTGATTCCCCACCTCTGTCTCGACGCCTCTCTTTCGCCTCCACTCTTTCCCCTCCACACTTTCCGTGCCTGTCTTTCCCTCCCTCAATTTCAACAACACTGTTTGATCTGTTTTGTGTACCTCATTTTAAACACACAAGTTCCAACCACTATGTTTTGCCCGCCTCTTTCCCCGCCTCTATTTATCCACCTATGTTTACCTGCCTCTGTTTACCCGCCTGTTTCCCCTCCTCTGATTCCCCACCTTTCATTCCCCGCCTCTCTTTCCCTGCCTATATTTCCGCGCCTCTTTCTCTGACTCTCTTTCCCCACATCTCTTTTCCTCCCCCTGATTCCCCGCCTCTGATTCCCCGCCTCTGATTCCCTGCCTCTGATTCCCCGCCTCTGATTCCCTGCCTCAGATTCCCTGCCTCAGATTCCCTGCCTCAGATTCCCTGCCTCTGATTCCCCGCCTCTGATTCCCCGCCTCTTATTCCCCGCCTCTGATTCCCCGCCTCTGATTCCCCACCTCTGATTCCCTGACTCAGATTCCCCGGCTCTGATTCCCTGCATCAGATTCCCTGCCTCAGATTCCCTGCCTCTGATTCCCCGCCTCTGATTGCCTGCCTCTGATTCCCCGCCTCTGATTCCCTGCCTCAGATTCCCTGCCTCAGATTCCCTGCCTCAGATTCCCTGCCTCTGATTCCCCGCCTTTGATTCCCCACCTCTTATTCCCCGCCTCTGATTCCCCACCTCTGATTCCGCGCCTCTGATTCCCTGCCTCTGTTTCCCCGCCTCTGATTCCCCGCCTCTGATTCCCCGCCTCAGATTCCCCGGCTCTGATTCCCTGCCTGAGATTCCCTGCCTCAGATACCCCGCCTCAGATTCCCCGCCTCAGATTTCCCGCCTCAGATTCCCCGCCTCAGATTCCCCGCCTCAGATTCCCCGCCTCAGATTCCCCGCCTCAGATTCCCCTCCTCAGATTCCCCGCCTCAGATTCCCCACCTCAGATTCCCCGCCTCAGATTCCCCGCCTCAGATTCCCCGCCTCAGATTCCCCGCCTCAGATTCCCCGACTCAGATTCCCTGCCTCAGATTCCCTGCCTCTGATTGCCTGCCTCTGATTCCCTGCCTCTGATTCCCTGCCTCTGATTCCCTGCCTCTGATTCCCTGCCTCTGATTCCCTGCCTCTGATTCCCTGCCTCTGATTCCCTGCCTCTGATTCCGAGCCTCTGATTCCACGCCTCTCTTTCCGTATCTCTGATTCCCCGCCTCCGATTCCCTGCCTCTGATTCCCTGCCTCTGATACCGCACCTCTGATTCCACGCCTCTCTTTCCTTGTCTCTGATTCCCCGCCTCTGATTCCCTGCCTCTGATACCCTGCCTCTCTTTGCCTGCCTCTATTTCCGTGCCTCTTTCTCTGCATCTAGTTTCCCACATCTCATTTGCCCCCTCTGATAACCCGCCTCTGATTCCATGCCTCTGATTCACTGCCTCAGATTCCCTGCCTCAGATACCCCGACTCAGATTTACCGCCTCAGATTCCCCGCCTCAGATTCCCTGCCTCAGATTCCCTGCCTCAGATTCCCTGCCTCAGATTCCCTGCCTCAGATCCCTGCCTCCGATTCCCCGCCTCTGATTCCCCGCCTCTGATTCCCCGCCTCTGATTCCCAGCCTCTGAATCCCCGCCTCTGAATCCCCGCCTCTGATACCCCGCCTCTGTTTCCCTGCCTCTGATTCCCCGCCTCTGATTCCCTCCCTCTGATTCCAGGCCTCTGATTCCCCGCTTCTGATTCCAGGCCTCTTATTCCCCGCCTCTGATTCCCCACCTCTGATTGCCTGCCACTGATTGCCCGCCTCTGATTCCCCGCCTCTGATTCCCCACCTCTGTCTCGACGCCTCTCTTTCGCCTCCACTCTTTCCCCTCCACACTTTCCGTGCCAGTCTTTCCCTCCCTCAATTTCAACAACACTGTTTGATCTGTTTTGTGTACCTCATTTTAAACACACAAGTCCAACCACTATGTTTTGCCCGCCTCTTTCCCCGCCTCTATTTATCCACCTATGTTTACCTGCCTCTGTTTACCCGCCTGTTTCCCCTCCTCTGATTCCCCACCTTTCATTCCCCGCCTCTCTTTCCCTGCCTCTATTTCCGCGCCTCTTTCTCTGACTCTCTTTCCCCACATCTCTTTTCCTCCCCCTGATTCCCCGCCTCTGATTCCCCGCCTCTGATTCCCTGCCTCTGATTCCCCGCCTCTGATTCCCTGCCTCAGATTCCCTGCCTCAGATTCCCTGCCTCTGATTCCCCGCATCTGATTCCCCGCCTCTGATTCCCCGCCTCTGATTCCCGCCTCTGATTCCCTGCCTCTGATTCCCGCCTCTGAATCCCCGCCTCTGATTCCTCGCCTCTGATTCACTGCCTCAGATTCCCTGCCTCAGATACCCCGACTCAGATTTACCGCCTCAGATTCCCCGCCTCAGATTCCCTGCCTCAGATTCCCTGCCTCAGATTCCCTGCCTCAGATTCCCTGCCTCAGATCCCTGCCTCCGATTCCCCGCCTCTGATTCCCCGCCTCTGATTCCCCGCCTCTGATTCCCAGCCTCTGAATCCCCGCCTCTGAATCCCCGCCTCTGATACCCCGCCTCTGTTTCCCCGCCTCTGATTCCCCGCCTCTGATTCCCTGCCTCTGATTCCAGGCCTCTGATTCCCCGCTTCTGATTCCAGGCCTCTTATTCCCCGCCTCTGATTCCCCACCTCTGATTGCCTGCCACTGATTGCCCGCCTCTGATTCCCCGCCTCTGATTCCCCACCTCTGTCTCGACGCCTCTCTTTCGCCTCCACTCTTTCCCCTCCACACTTTCCGTGCCTGTCTTTCCCTCCCTCAATTTCAACAACACTGTTTGATCTGTTTTGTGTACCTCATTTTAAACACACAAGTTCCAACCACTATGTTTTGCCCGCCTCTTTCCCCGCCTCTATTTATCCACCTATGTTTACCTGCCTCTGTTTACCCGCCTGTTTCCCCTCCTCTGATTCCCCACCTTTCATTCCCCGCCTCTCTTTCCCTGCCTATATTTCCGCGCCTCTTTCTCTGACTCTCTTTCCCCACATCTCTTTTCCTCCCCCTGATTCCCCGCCTCTGATTCCCCGCCTCTGATTCCCTGCCTCTGATTCCCCGCCTCTGATTCCCTGCCTCAGATTCCCTGCCTCAGATTCCCTGCCTCAGATTCCCTGCCTCTGATTCCCCGCCTCTGATTCCCCGCCTCTTATTCCCCGCCTCTGATTCCCCGCCTCTGATTCCCCACCTCTGATTCCCTGACTCAGATTCCCCGGCTCTGATTCCCTGCATCAGATTCCCTGCCTCAGATTCCCTGCCTCTGATTCCCCGCCTCTGATTGCCTGCCTCTGATTCCCCGCCTCTGATTCCCTGCCTCAGATTCACTGCCTCAGATTCCCTGCCTCAGATTCCCTGCCTCTGATTCCCCGCCTTTGATTCCCCACCTCTTATTCCCCGCCTCTGATTCCCCACCTCTGATTCCGCGCCTCTGATTCCCTGCCTCTGTTTCCCCGCCTCTGATTCCCCGCCTCTGATTCCCCGCCTCAGATTCCCCGGCTCTGATTCCCTGCCTGAGATTCCCTGCCTCAGATACCCCGCCTCAGATTCCCCACCTCAGATTTCCCGCCTCAGATTCCCCGCCTCAGATTCCCCGCCTCAGATTCCCCGCCTCAGATTCCCCGCCTCAGATTCCCCTCCTCAGATTCCCCGCCTCAGATTCCCCACCTCAGATTCCCCGCCTCAGATTCCCCGCCTCAGATTCACCGCCTCAGATTCCCCGCCTCAGATTCCCCGACTTAGATTCCCTGCCTCAGATTCCCTGCCTCTGATTGCCTGCCTCTGATTCCCTGCCTCTGATTCCCTGCCTCTGATTCCCTGCCTCTGATTCCCTGCCTCTGATTCCCTGCCTCTGATTCCCTGCCTCTGATTCCCTGCCTCTGATTCCGAGCCTCTGATTCCACGCCTCTCTTTCCGTATCTCTGATTCCCCGCCTCCGATTCCCTGCCTCTGATTCCCTGCCTCTCTTTGCCTGCCTCTATTTCGGTGCCACTTTCTCTGCATCTAGTTTCCCACATCTCATTTGCCCCCTCTGATTACCCGCCTCTGATTCCATGCCTCTGATTCCCCGCCTCTGATTCCCCGCCTCTGATTCCCTGCCTCTGATTCCCCACCTCTGATTCCCTGCCTCAGATTCCCTGCCTCAGATTCCCTGCCTCAGATTCCCTGCCTCAGATTCCCTGCCTCTGATTCCCCGCCTCTGATTCCCCGCCTCTTATTCCCCGCCTCTGATTCCCCGCCTCTGATTCCCCGCCTCTGATTCCCTGCCTGTTTCCCCGCCTCTGATTCCCCACCTCTGATTCCCCGCCTCACATTTCCCAGCTCTGATTCCCTGCCTGAGATTCCCTGCCTGAGATTCCCCGCCTCAGATTCCCTGCCTCAGATTCCCACCCTCAGATTCCCCGCCTCAGATTCCCCATCTCAGATTCCCCGCCTCAGATTCCCCGCCTCAGATTCCCCGCCTCAGAATCCCTGCCTCAGATTCCCTGCCTCTGATTGCCTTCCTCTGATTCCTGCCTCTCATTCCCTGCCTCTGATTCCTGCCTCTCATTCCCTGCCTCTTATTCCCTGCCTCTGATTCCCTGCCTCTGATTCCCTGCCTCTGATTCCCTGCCTCTGATTCCTGCCTCTCATTCCCTGCCTCTTATTCCCTGCCTCTGATTCCGCACCTCTGATTCCACGCCTCTCTTTCCGTGTCTCTGATTCGCCGCCTCTGATTCCCTGCCTCTGATACCCTGCCTCTCTTTGCCTGCCTCTATTTCGGTGCCTCTTTCTCTGCATCTAGTTTCCCACATCTCATTTCCCCCCACTGATAACCCGCCTCTGATTCCCCGCCTCTGATTCCCAGCCTCTGATTCCCTGCCTGTGTTTCCCCGCCTCTCATTCCCCGCGTCTGATTCCTCGCCTCAGATTCCCCGGCTCTGATTCCCTGCCTGAGATTCCATGCCTCAGAATCCCCGCCTCAGATTCCCTGCCTCAGATTCCCCGCCTCAGATTCCCCGCCTCAGATTCCCTGCCTCAGATTCCCTGCCTCAGATTCCCTGCCTCAGATTCCCAGCCTCAGATTCCCTGCCTCTGATTCCCCACCTCTGATTCCCCGCCGCTTGTTCCCGGCCTCTGATTCCCCGCCTCTGATTCCCAGCCTATGATTCCCTGCCTCTGTTTCCCTGCCACTGATTCCCTGCCTCTGAATCCCCGCCTCAGATTCCCCGGCTCTGATTCCCTGCCTGAGATTCCCTGCCTCAGATTCTCTGCCTCAGATTCCCAGCCTCTGAGTCCCCGCCTCAGATTCCCCGGCGCTGATTCCCTGCCTGTGATTCCCTGCCTCACATTCCCCGCCTCAGATTCCCCGCCTCAGATTCCCCGCCTCAGATTCCCCGCCTCAGATTCCCCGCCTCAGATTCCCCGCCTCAGATTCCCTGCCTCTGATTGCCTGCCTCTGATTCCCTGCCTCTGATTCCCTGCCTCTAAATCCCTGCCTCTGATTCCCTGCCTCTGATTCCCTGCCTCTGATTCCGCGCCTCTGATTCCACGCCTCTCCTTCCGTGTCTCTGATTCCCCGCCTCTGATTCACTGCCTCAGATTCCCCGCCTCTGATTCCCCGCCTCTGATTCGCCGCCTCTGATTCCCCGCCTCTGATTCGCCGCCTCTGATTCCCCGCCTCTGATTCCCCGCCTCTGATTCCCCAACTCTGATTCCCCGCCTCAGATTCCCTGCCTCAGATTCCCTGCCTCAGATTCCCTGCGTCAGATTCCCTGCCTCTGATTCCCCGCCTCTGATTCCCCGCCTCTTATTCCCTGCCTCTGATTCCCCGCATCTGATTCCCCGCCTCTGATTCCCTGCCTCTGTTTCCCCGCCTCTGATTCCCCGCCTCTGATTCCCCGCCTCATATTTCCTGGCTCTGATTCCCTACCTGAGATTCCCTGCCTGAGATTCCCCGCCTCAGATTCCCTGCCTCAGATTCCCCGCCTCAGATTCCCCGCCTCAGATTCCCCGCCTCAGATTCCCCGCCTCAGATTCCCCATCTCAGATTCCCTGCCTCAGATTCCCCGCCTCAGATTCCCCGCCTCAGATTCCCTGCCTCTGATTCCCTGCCTCTGATTCCCTGCCTCTGATTCCCTGCCTCTGATACCCTGCCTCTCTTTGCCTGCCTCAATTTCCGTGCTTCTTTCTCTGCATCTAGTTTCCCACATCTCATTTGCCCCCTCTGATAACCCGCCTCTGATTGCATGCCTCTGATTCCCCGCCTCTGATTCCCCGCCTCTGATTCCCCGCCTCTGATTCCCTGCCTCAGATTCCCTGCCTCAGATTCCTTGCCTCAGATTCCCTGCCTCTGATTCCCCGCCTCTGATTCCCCGCCTCTTATTCCCCGCTTCTGATTCCCCGCCTCTGATTCCCCGCCTCTGATTCCCTGCCTCTGATTCCCCGCCTCAGATTCCCTGCCTCAGATTCCCTGCCTCAGATTCCCTGCCTCAGATTCCCTGCCTCTGATTCCCCGCCTCTGATTCCCCGCCTCTTATACCCTGCCTCTGATTCCCCGCCTCTGATTCCCTGCCTCTGATTCCCTGCCTCTGTTTCCCCGCCTCTGATTCCCCGCCTCTGATTCCCCGCCTCATATTTACTGGCTCTGATTCCCTACCTGAGATTCCCTGCCTGAGATTCCCCGCCTCAGATTCCCTGCCTCAGATTCCCCGCCTCAGATTCCCTGCCTCAGATTCCCCGCCTCAGATTCCCCGCCTCAGATTCCCTGCCTCAGATTCCCCGCCTCAGATTCCCTGCCTCTGATTCCCTGCCTCTGATTCCCTGCCTCTGATTCCCTGCCTCTGATTCTGCACCTCTGATTCCACGCCTCTATTTCCGTGTCTCTGATTCCCCGCCTCTGATTCCCTGCCTCTGATACCCTGCCTCTCTTTGCCTGCCTCAATTTCCGTGCTTCTTTCTCTGCATCTAGTTTCCCACATCTCATTTGCCCCCTCTGATAACCCGCCTCTGATTCCATGCCTCTGATTCCCCGCCTCTGATTCCCCGCCTCTGATTCCCCGCCTCTGATTCCCTGCCTCAGATTCCCTGCCTCAGATTCCTTGCCTCAGATTCCCTGCCTCTGATTCCCCGCCTCTGATTCCCCGCCTCTTATTCCCCGCGTCTGATTCCCCGCCTCAGATTCCCCGGCTCTCATTCCCTGCCTGAGATTCCATGCCTGAGAATCCCCGCCTCAGATTCCCTGCCTCAGATTCCCCGCCTCAGATTCCCCGCCTCAGAATCCCCGCCTCAAATTCCCTACCTCAGATTCCCCGCCTCAGATTCCCCGCCTCAGATTCCCCGCCTCAGATTCCCCACCTCAGATTCCCTGCCTCAGATTCCCTGCCTCAGATTCCCTGCCTCAGATTCCCTTCATCTGATTCCCTTCATCTGATTCCCTGCCTCTGATTCCATGCCTCTGATTCCCTGCCTCTGATTCCCCGCCTCTGATACCCCTCCTCAGATTCCATGCCTCAGATTCCCTTCCTCAGATTCCCTGCCTCTGATTCCCTGCCTCAGATTCCCTGCCTCAGATTCCCTGCCTCAGATTCCCTGCCTCTGATTGCCTGCCTCTGATTCCCTGCCTCTGATACCCTGCCTCTGATTGCCTGCCTCTGATTCCCTGCCTCTGATTCCCTGCCTCTGATTCCCTGCCTCTGATACCGCACCTCTGATTCCACGCCTCTCTTTCCTTGTCTCTGATTCCCCGCCTCTGATTCCCTGCCTCTGATACCCTGCCTCTCTTTGCCTGCCACTATTTCCGTGCCTCTAACTCTGCATCTAGTTTCCCACATCTCATTTGCCCCCTCTGATAACCCGCCTCTGATTCCATGCCTCTGATTCACTGCCTCAGATTCCCTGCCTCAGATACCCCGACTCAGATTTACCGCCTCAGATTCCCCGCCTCAGATTCCCTGCCTCAGATTCCCTGCCTCAGATTCCCTGCCTCAGATTCCCTGCCTCAGATCCCTGCCTCCGATTCCCCGCCTCTGATTCCCCGCCTCTGATTCCCCGCCTCTGATTCCCAGCCTCTGAATCCCCGCCTCTGAATCCCCTCCTCTGATTCCCCGCCTCTGTTTCCCCGCCTCTGATTCCCCGCCTCTGATTCCCTGCCTCTGATTCCATGCCTCTGATTCCCCGCCTCTGATTCCAGGCCTCTTATTCCCCGCCTCTGATTCCCCACCTCTGATTGCCTGCCACTGATTGCCCGCCTCTGATTCCCCGCCTCTGATTCCCCACCTCTGTCTCGACACCTCTCTTTCGCCTCCACTCTTTCCCCTCCACACTTTCCGTGCCTGTCTTTCCCTCCCTCAATTTCAACAACACTGTTTGATCTGTTTTGTGTACCTCATTTTAAACACACAAGTTCCAACCACTATGTTTTGCCCGCCTCTTTCCCCGCCTCTATTTATCCACCTATGTTTACCTGCCTCTGTTTACCCGCCTGTTTCCCCTCCTCTGATTCCCCACCTTTCATTCCCCGCCTCTCTTTCCCTGCCTCTATTTCCGTGCCTCTTTCTCTGACTCTCTTTCCCCACATCTCTTTTCCTCCCCCTGATTCCCCACCTCTGATTCCCCGCCTCTGATTCCCTGCCTCTGATTCCCCGCCTCTGATTCCCTGCCTCAGATTCCCTTCCTCAGATTCCCTGCCTCAGATTCCCTGCCTCTGATTCCCCGCCTCTGATTCCCCGCCTCTTATTCCCCGCCTCTGATTCCCCGCCTCTGATTCCCCACCTCTGATTCCCTGCCTCAGATTCCCCGGCTCTGATTCCCTGCCTGAGATTCCCTGCCTCAGATACCCCGCCTCAGATTCCCCGCCTCAGATTCCCCGCCTCAGATTCCCTGCCTCTGATTCCCCGCCTCAGATTCCCCGCCTCAGATTCCCCGCCTCAGATTCCCTGCCTCAGATTCCCCGCCTCAGATTCCCCGACTCAGATTCCCTGCCTCTGATTCCCTGCCTCTGATTCCCTGCCTCTGATTCCCTGCCTCTGATTCCCTGCCTCTGATTCTGAGCCTCTGATTCCACGCCTCTCTTTCCGTATCTCTGATTCCCCGCCTCCGATTCCCTGCCTCTGATACCCTGCCTCTCTTTGCCTGCCTCTATTTCGGTGCCACTTTCTCTGCATCTAGTTTCCCACATCTCATTTGCCCCCTCTGATTACCCGCCTCTGATTCCATGCCTCTGATTCCCCGCCTCAGATTCCCCGCCTCAGATTCCCCGCCTCAGATTCCCCACCTCAGATTCCCCGCCTCAGATTCCCTGCCTCTGATTCCAGGCCTCTGATTCCCCGCTTCTGATTCCAGGCCTCTTATTCCCCGCCTCTGATTCCCCACCTCTGATTGCCTGCCACTGATTGCCCGCCCCTGATTCCCCGCCTCTGATTCCCCACCTCTGTCTCGACGCCTGTCTTTCGCCTCCACTCTTTCCCCTCCACACTTTCCGTGCCTGTCTTTCCCTCCCTCAATTTCAACAACACTGTTTGATCTGTTTTGTGTACCTCATTTTAAACACACAAGTTCCAACCACTATGTTTTGCCCGCCTCTTTCCCCGCCTCTATTTATCCACCTATGTTTACCTGCCTCTGTTTACCCGCCTGTTTCCCCTCCTCTGATTCCCCACCTTTCTTTCCCCGCCTCTCTTTCCCTGCCTCTATTTCCGCGCCTCTTTCTCTGACTCTCTTTCCCCACATCTCTTTTCCTCCCCCTGATTCCCCGCCTCTGATTCCCCGCCTCTGATTCCCTGCCTCTGATTCCCCGCCTCTGATTCCCTGCCTCAGATTCCCTGCCTCAGATTCCCTGCCTCAGATTCCCTGCCTCTGATTCCCCGCCTCTGATTCCCCGCCTCTTATTCCCCGCCTCTGATTCCCCGCCTCTGATACCCCACCTCTGATTCCCTGCCTCAGATTCCCCGGCTCTGATTCCCTGCATCAGATTCCCTGCCTCAGATTCCCTGCCTCTGATTCCCCGCCTCTGATTGCCTGCCTCTGATTCCCCGCCTCTGATTCCCTGCCTCAGATTCCCTGCCTCAGATTCACTGCCTCAGATTCCCTGCCTCTGATTCCCCGCCTTTGATTCCCCACCTCTTATTCCCCGCCTCTGATTCCCCATCTCTGATTCCGCGCCTCTGATTCCCTGCCTCTGTTTCCCCGCCTCTGATTCCCCGCCTCTGATTCCCCGCCTCAGATTCCCCGCCTCAGATTCCCTGCGTGAGATTCCCTGCCTCAGATACCCCGCCTCAGATTCCCCGCCTCAGATTTCCCGCCTCAGATTCCCCGCCTCAGATTCCCAGCCTCAGATTCCCCGCCTCAGATTCCCCGCCTCAGATTCCCCTCCTCAGATTCCCCGCCTCAGATTCCCCACCTCAGATTCCCCGCCTCAGATTCCCCGCCTCAGATTCCCCGCCTCAGATTCCCCGCCTCAGATTCCCCGACTCAGATTCCTTGCCTCAGATTCCCTGCCTCTGATTGCCTGCCTCTGATTCCCTGCCTCTGATTCCCTGCCTCTGATTCCCTGCCTCTGATTCCCTGCCTCTGATTCCCTGCCTCTGATTCCCTGCCTCTGATTCCCTGCCTCTGATTCCGAGCCTCTGATTCCACGCCTCTCTTTCCGTATCTCTGATTCCCCGCCTCCGATTCCCTGCATCTCATACCCTGCCTCTCTTTGCCTGCCTCTATATCGGTGCCACTTTCTCTGCATCTAGTTTCCCACATCTCATTTGCCCCCTCTGATTACCCGCCTCTGATTCCATGCCTCTGATTCCCCGCCTCTGATTCCCCGCCTCTGATTCCCTGCCTCTGATTCCCCACCTCTGATTCCCTGCCTCAGATTCCCTGCCTCAGATTCCCTGCCTCAGATTCCCTGCCTCAGATTCCCTGCCTCTGATTCCCCGCCTCTGATTCCCCGCCTCTTATTCCCCGCCTCTGATTCCCCGCCTCTGATTCCCCGCCTCTGATTCCCTTCCTCTGTTTCCCCGCCTCTGATTCCCCGCCTCTGATTCCCCGCCTCGGATTTCCCGGCTCTGATTCCCTGCCTGAGATACCCTGCCTGAGATTCCCCGCCTCAGATTCCCTGCCTCAGATTCCCCGCCTCAGATTCCCCGCCTCAGATTCCCCATCTCAGATTCCCCGCCTCAGATTCCCCGCCTCAGATTCCCCGCCTCAGAATCCCTGCCTCAGATTCCCTGCCTCTGATTCCCTGCCTCTGATTCCCTGCCTCTGATTCCTGCCTCTCATTCCCTGCCTCTCATTCCCTGCCTCTGATTCCGCACCTCTGATTCCACGCCTCTCTTTCCGTGTCTCTGATTCCCCGCCTCTGATTCCCTGCCTCTGATACCCTGCCTCTCTTTGCCTGCCTCTATTTCGGTGCCTCTTTCTCTGCATCTAGTTTCCCACATCTCATTTGCCCCCACTGATAACCCGCCTCTGATTCCATGCCTCTGATTCCCCTCCTCTGATTCCCCGCCTCTGATTCCCCGCCTCTGATTCCCCACCTCTTATTCCCCGCCTCTGATTCCCCGCCTCTGATTCCCAGCCTCTGATTCCCTGCCTGTGTTTCCCCGCCTCTGATTCCCCGCGTCTGATTCCCCGCCTCAGATTCCCCGGCTCTGATTCCCTGCCTGAGATTCCATGCCTCAGAATCCCCGCCTCAGATTCCCTGCCTCAGATTCCCCGCCTCAGATTCCCCGCCTCAGATTCCCCGCCTCAGATTCCCTGCCTCAGATTCCCTGCCTCAGATTCCCTGCCTCAGATTCCCAGCCTCTGAGTCCCTGCCTCTGATTCCCTGCCTCTGATTCCGCGCCTCTGATTCCACGCCTCTCCTTCCGTGTCTCAGATTCCCCGGCGCTGATTCCCTGCCTGTGATTCCCTGCCTCACATTCCCCGCCTCAGATTCCCCGCCTCAGATTCCCCGCCTCAGATTCCCCGCCTCAGATTCCCCGCCTCAGATTCCCCGCCTCAGATTCCCTGCCTCTGATTGCCTGCCTCTGATTCCCTGCCTCTGATTCCCTGCCTCTAAATCCCTGCCTCTGATTCCCTGCCTCTGATTCCCTGCCTCTGATTCCGCGCCTCTGATTCCACGCCTCTCCTTCCGTGTCTCTGATTCCCCGCCTCTGATTCACTGCCTCAGATTCCCCGCCTCTGATTCCCCGCCTCTGATTCGCCGCCTCTGATTCCCCGCCTCTGATTCGCCGCCTCTGATTCCCCGCCTCTGATTCCCTGCCTCTGATTCCCCAACTCTGATTCCCCGCCTCAGATTCCCTGCCTCAGATTCCCTGCCTCAGATTCCCTGCGTCAGATTCCCTGCCTCTGATTCCCCGCCTCTGATTCCCCGCCTCTTATTCCCTGCCTCTGATTCCCCGCATCTGATTCCCCGCCTCTGATTCCCTGCCTCTGTTTCCCCGCCTCTGATTCCCCGCCTCTGATTCCCCGCCTCATATTTCCTGGCTCTGATTCCCTACCTGAGTTTCCCTGCCTGAGATTCCCCGCCTCAGATTCCCTGCCTCAGATTCCCCGCCTCAGATTCCCCGCCTCAGATTCCCCGCCTCAGATTCCCCGCCTCAGATTCCCCGTCTCAGATTCCCTGCCTCAGATTCCCCGCCTCAGATTCCCCGCCTCAGATTCCCTGCCTCTGATTCCCTGCCTCTGATTCCCTGCCTCTGATTCCCTGCCTCTGATTCCGCACCTCTGATTCCACGCCTCTATTTCCGTGTCTCTGATTCCCCGCCTCAGATTCCCTGCCTCAGATTCCCTGCCTCAGATTCCCTGCCTCAGATTCCCAGCCTCTGAGTCCCCGCCTCAGTTTCCCCGGCGCTGATTCCCTGCCTGTGATTCCCTGCCTCACATTCCCCGCCTCAGATTCCCCGCCTCAGATTCCCCGCCTCAGATTCCCCGCCTCAGATTCCCCGCCTCAGATTCCCCGCCTCAGATTCCCTGCCTCTGATTGCCTGCCTCTGATTCCCTGCCTCAGATTCCCGGGCTCTGATTCCCTGCCTCAGATTCCTTGCCTCAGATTCCCTGCCTCTGATTCCCCGCCTCTGATTCCCCGCCTCTTATTCCCCGCTTCTGATTCCCCGCCTCTGATTCCCCGCCTCTGATTCCCTGCCTCTGTTTCCCCGCCTCTGATTCCCCGCCTCTGATTCCCTGCCTCATATTTACTGGCTCTGATTCCCTACCTGAGATTCCCTGCCTGAGATTCCCCGCCTCAGATTCCCTGCCTCAGATTCCCCGCCTCAGATTCCCCGCCTCAGATTCCCTGCCTCTGATTCCCTGCCTCTGATTCCCTGCCTCTGATTCCCTGCCTCTGATTCTGCACCTCTGATTCCACGCCTCTATTTCCGTGTCTCTGATTCCCCGCCTCTGATTCCCCGCCTCTGATTCCCCGCCTCTGATTCCCTGCCTCAGATTCTTTGCCTCAGATTCCTTGCCTCAGATTCCCTGCCTCTGATTCCCCGCCTCTGATTCCCCGCCTCTTATTCCCCGCGTCTGATTCCCCGCCTCAGATTCCCCGGCTCTGATTCCCTGCCTGAGATTCCATGCCTGAGAATCCCCGCCTCAGATTCCCTGCCTCAGATTCCCCGCCTCAGATTCCCCGCCTCAGAATCCCCGCCTCAAATTCCCTGCCTCAGATTCCCCGCCTCAGATTCCCCGCCTCAGATTCCCCGCCTCAGATTCCCCACCTCAGATTCACTGCCTCAGATTCCCTGCCTCAGATTCCCTGCCTCAGATTCCCTTCATCTGATTCCCTTCATCTGATTCCCTGCCTCTGATTCCCTGCCTCTGATTCCCTGCCTCTGATTCCCCGCCTCTGATTCCCCTCCACAGATTCCATGCCTCAGATTCCCTGCCTCAGATTCCCTGCCTCTGATTCCCTGCCTCAGATTCCCTGCCTCAGATTCCCTGCCTCAGATTCCCTGCCTCTGATTGCCTTCTTCTGATTCCCTGCCTCTGATACCCTGCCTCTGATTGCCTGCCTCTGATTCCCTGCCTCTGATTCCCTGCCTCTGATTCCCTGCCTCTGATACCGCACCTCTGATTCCACGCCTCTCTTTCCTTGTCTCTGATTCCCCGCCTCTGATTCCCTGCCTCTGATACCCTGCCTCTCTTTGCCTGCCTCTATTTCCGTGCCTCTAACTCTGCATCTAGTTTCCCACATCTCATTTGCCCCCTCTGATAACCCGCCTCTGATTCCATGCCTCTGATTCACTGCCTCAGATTCCCTGCCTCAGATACCCCGACTCAGATTTACCGCCTCAGATTCCCCGCCTCAGATTCCCTGCCTCAGATTCCCTGCCTCAGATTCCCTGCCTCAGATTCCCTGCCTCAGATCGCTGCCTCCGATTCCCCGCCTCTGATTCCCCGCCTCTGATTCCCCGCCTCTGATTCCCAGCCTCTGAAACCCCGCCTCGGAATCCCCTCCTCTGATTCCCCGCCTCTGTTTCCCCGCCTCTGATTCCCCGCCTCTGATTCCCTGCCTCTGATTCCATGCCTCTGATTCCCCGCCTCTGATTCCCCACCTCTGATTGCCTGCCACTGATGGCCCGCCTCTGATTCCCCGCCTCTGATTCCCCACCTCTGTCTCGACGCCTCTCTTTCGCCTCCACTCTTTCCCCTCCACACTTTCCGTGCCTGTCTTTCCCTCCCTCAATTTCAACAACACTGTTTGATCTGTTTTGTGTACCTCATTTTAAACACACAAGTTCCAACCACTATGTTTTGCCCGCCTCTTTCCCGGCCTCTATTTATCCACCTATGTTTACCTGCCTCTGTTTACCCGCCTGTTTCCCCTCCTCTGATTCCCCACCTTTCATTCCCCGCCTCTCTTTCCCTGCCTCTATTTCCGCGCCTCTTTCTCTGACTCTCTTTCCCCACATCTCTTTTCCTCCCCCTGATTCCCCACATCTGATTCCCCACCTCTGATTCCCTGCCTCTGATTCCCCGCCTCTGATTCCCTGCCTCAGATTCCCTGCCTCAGATTCCCTGCCTCAGATTCCCTGCCTCTAATTCCCCGCCTCTGATACCCCGCCTCTTATTCCCCGCCTCTGATTCCCCGCCTCTGATTCCCCACCTCTGAATTCCCGCCTCAGATTCCCCGGCTCTGATTCCCTGCATCTGATTCCGCGCCTCTGATTCCCTGCCTCTGTTTCCCCGCCTCTGATTCCCCGCCTCTGATTCCCCGCCTCAGATTCCCCGGCTCTGATTCCCTGCCTGAGATTCCCTGCCTCAGATACCCCACCTCAGATTCCCCGCCTCAGATTCCCCGCCTCAGATTCCAAGCCTCAGATTCCCCGCCTCAGATTCCCCACCTCAGATTCCCCGCCTCAGATTCCCCTCCTCAGATTCCCCGGCTCTGATTCCCTGCCTGAGATTCCCTGCCTCAGATTCCCTTCATCTGATTCCCTTCATCTGATTCCCTGCCTCTGATTCCCTGCCTCTGATTCCCTGCCTCTGATTCCCCGCCTCTGATTCCCCTCCACAGATTCCATGCCTCAGATTCCCTGCCTCAGATTCCCTGCCTCTGATTCCCTGCCTCAGATTCCCTGCCTCAGATTCCCTGCCTCAGATTCCCTGCCTCTGATTGCCTTCCTCTGATTCCCTGCCTCTGATACCCTGCCTCTGATTGCCTGCCTCTGATTCCCTGCCTCTGATTCCCTGCCTCTGATTCCCTGCCTCTGATACCGCACCTCTGATTCCACGCCTCTCTTTCCTTGTCTCTGATTCCCCGCCTCTGATTCCCTGCCTCTGATACCCTGCCTCTCTTTGCCTGCCTCTATTTCCGTGCCTCTAACTCTGCATCTAGTTTCCCACATCTCATTTGCCCCCTCTGATAACCCGCCTCTGATTCCATGCCTCTGATTCACTGCCTCAGATTCCCTGCCTCAGATACCCCGACTCAGATTTACCGCCTCAGATTCCCCGCCTCAGATTCCCTGCCTCAGATTCCCTGCCTCAGATTCCCTGCCTCAGATTCCCTGCCTCAGATCCCTGCCTCCGATTCCCCGCCTCTGATTCCCCGCCTCTGATTCCCCGCCTCTGATTCCCAGCCTCTGAATCCCCGCCTCTGAATCCCCTCCTCTGATTCCCCGCCTCTGTTTCCCCGCCTCTGATTCCCCGCCTCTGATTCCCTGCCTCTGATTCCATGCCTCTGATTCCCCGCCTCTGATTCCAGGCCTCTTATTCCCCGCCTCTGATTCCCCACCTCTGATTGCCTGCCACTGATGGCCCGCCTCTGATTCCCCGCCTCTGATTCCCCACCTCTGTCTCGACGCCTCTCTTTCGCCTCCACTCTTTCCCCTCCACACTTTCCGTGCCTGTCTTTCCCTCCCTCAATTTCAACAACACTGTTTGATCTGTTTTGTGTACCTCATTTTAAACACACAAGTTCCAACCACTATGTTTTGCCCGCCTCTTTCCCGGCCTCTATTTATCCACCTATGTTTACCTGCCTCTGTTTACCCGCCTGTTTCCCCTCCTCTGATTCCCCACCTTTCATTCCCCGCCTCTCTTTCCCTGCCTCTATTTCCGCGCCTCTTTCTCTGACTCTCTTTCCCCACATCTCTTTTCCTCCCCCTGATTCCCCACATCTGATTCCCCGCCTCTGATTCCCTGCCTCTGATTCCCCGCCTCTGATTCCCTGCCTCAGATTCCCTGCCTCAGATTCCCTGCCTCAGATTCCCTGCCTCTAATTCCCCGCCTCTGATACCCCGCCTCTTATTCCCCGCCTCTGATTCCCCGCCTCTGATTCCCCACCTCTGAATCCCCGCCTCAGATTCCCCGGCTCTGATTCCCTGCATCTGATTCCGCGCCTCTGATTCCCTGCCTCTGTTTCCCCGCCTCTGATTCCCCGCCTCTGATTCCCCGCCTCAGATTCCCCGGCTCTGATTCCCTGCCTGAGATTCCCTGCCTCAGATACCCCACCTCAGATTCCCCGCCTCAGATTCCCCGCCTCAGATTCCAAGCCTCAGATTCCCCGCCTCAGATTCCCCACCTCAGATTCCCCGCCTCAGATTCCCCTCCTCAGATTCCCCGGCTCTGATTCCCTGCCTGAGATTCCCTGCCTCAGATACCCCACCTCAGATTCCCCGCCTCAGATTCCCCGCCTCAGATTCCCTGCCTCAGATTCCCCGCCTCAGATTCCCCGCCTCAGATTCCCCACCTCAGATTCCCCGCCTCAGATTCCCCGCCTCAGATTCCCCGCCTCAGATTCCCCGACTCAGATTCCCTGCCTCAGATTCCCTGCCTCTGATTGCCTGCCTCTGATTCCCTGCCTCTGATTCCCTGCCTCTGATTCCCTGCCTCTGATTCCCTGCCTCTGATTCCCTGCCTTTGATTCCCTGCCTCTGATTCCACGCCTCTCTTTCCGTATCTCTGATTCCCCGCCTCCGATTCCCTGCCTCTGATACCCTGCCTCTCTTTGCCTACCTCTATTTCGGTGCCACTTTCTCTGCATCTGGTTTCCCACATCTCATTTGCCCCCTCTGATTACCCGCCTCTGATTCCATGCCTCTGATTCCCCGCCTCAGATTCCCGGCCTCATATTCCCCGCCTCAGATTCCCCGCCTCAGATTCCCCGCCTCAGATTCCACGCCTCAGATTCCCTGCCTCTGATTGCCTGCCTCTGATTCCCTGCCTCTGATTCCCTGCCTCTAAATCCCCGCCTCTTATTCCCTGCCTGTGATTCCCCGCCTCTGATTCCCCGCCTCTGATTCCCTGCCTCAGATTCCCCGCCTCAGATTCCCCGCCTCAGATTCACCGTCTCAGATTCCCCGCCTCAGATTCCCCGCCTCAGATTCCCCGCCTCAGATTCCCTGCCTCTGATTCCCTGCCTCTGATTCCCTGCCTCTGATTCCCTGCCTCTGATTCCCCTCCTCAGATTCCCTGCCTCAGATTCCCTGCCTCAGATTCCCTGCCTCAGATTCCCTGCCTCTGATTCCCCGCCTCTGATTCCCCGCCTCTTATTCCCTGCCTCTGATTCCCCGCCTCTGATTCCCCGCCTCTGATTCCCTGCCTCTGTTTCCCCGCCTCTGATTCCCCGCATCTGATTCCCTGCCTCATATTTACTGGCTCTGATTCCCTACCTGAGATTCCCTGCCTGAGATTCCCCGCCTCAGATTCCCTGCCTCAGATTCCCCGCCTCAGATTCCCCGCCTCAGATTCCCCGCCTCAGATTCCCCGCCTCAGATTCCCTGCCTCAGAATCCCCGCCTCAGATTCCCTGCCTCTGATTCCCTGCCTCTGATTCCCTGCCTCTGATTCCCTGCCTCTGATTCTGCACCACTGATTCCACGCCTCTATTTCCGTGTCTCTGATTCCCCGCCTCTGATTCCCTGCCTCTGATACCCTGCCTCTCTTTGCCTGCCTCAATTTCCGTGCTTCTTTCTCTGCATCTAGTTTCCCACATCTCATTTGCCCCCTCTGATAACCCGCCTCTGATTCCATGCCTCTGATTCCCCGCCTCTGATTCCCCGCCTCTGATTCCCCGCCTCTGATTCCCTGCCTCAGATTCCCTGCCTCAGATTCCTTGCCTCAGATTCCCTGCCTCTGATTCCCCGCCTCTGATTCCCCGCCTCTTATTCCCCGCGTCTGATTCCCCGCCTCAGATTCCCCGGCTCTGATTCCCTGCCTGAGATTCCATGCCTGAGAATCCCCGCCTCAGATTCCCTGCCTCAGATTCCCCGCCTCAGATTCCCCGCCTCAGAATCCCCGCCTCAAATTCCCTGCCTCAGATTCCCCGCCTCAGATTCCCCGCCTCAGATTCCCCGCCTCAGATTCCCCACCTCAGCTTCCCTGCCTCAGATTCCATGCCTCAGATTCCCTGCCTCAGATTCCCTTCATCTGATTCCCTTCATCTGATTCCCTGCCTCTGATTCCCTGCCTCTGATTCCCTGCCTCTGATTGCCCGCCTCGGATTCCCCTCCTCAGATTCCATGCCTCAGATTCCCTGCCTCAGATTCCCTGCCTTTGATTCCCTGCCTCAGATTCCCTGCCTCAGATTCCCTGCCTCAGATTCCCTGCCTCTGATTGCCTGCCTCTGATTCCCTGCCTCTGATACCCTGCCTCTGATTGCCTGCCTCTGATTCCCTGCCTCTGATTCCCTGCCTCTGATTCCCTGCCTCTGATACCGCACCTCTGATTCCACGCCTCTCTTTCCTTGTCTCTGATTCCCCGCCTCTGATTCCCTGCCTCTGATACCCTGCCTCTCTTTGCCTGCCTCTATTTCCGTGCCTCTAACTCTGCATCTAGTTTCCCACATCTCATTTGCCCCCTCTGATAACCCGCCTCTGATTCCATGCCTCTGATTCACTGCCTCAGATTCCATGCCTCAGATACCCCGACTCAGATTTACCGCCTCAGATTCCCCGCCTCAGATTCCCTGCCTCAGATTCCCTGCCTCAGATTCCCTGCCTCAGATTCCCTGCCTCAGATCGCTGCCTCCGATTCCCCGCCTCTGATTCCCCGCCTCTGATTCCCCGCCTCTGATTCCCAGCCTCTGAATCCCCGCCTCTGAATCCCCTCCTCTGATTCCCCGCCTCTGTTTCCCCGCCTCTGATTCCCCGCCTCTGATTCCCTGCCTCTGATTCCATGCCTCTGATTCCCCGCCTCTGATTCCAGGCCTCTTATTCCCCGCCTCTGATTCCCCACCTCTGATTGCCTGCCACTGATTGCCCGCCTCTGATTCCCCGCCTCTGATTCCCCACCTCTGTCTCGACGCCTCTCTTTCGCCTCCACTCTTTCCCCTCCACACTTTCCGTGCCTGTCTTTCCCTCCCTCAATTTCAACAACACTGTTTGATCTGTTTTGTGTACCTCATTTTAAACACACAAGTTCCAACCACGATGTTTTGCCCGCCTCTTTCCCCGCCTCTATTTATCCACCTATGTTTACCTGCCTCTGTTTACCCGCCTGTTTCCCCTCCTCTGATTCCCCACCTTTCATTCCCCGCCTCTCTTTCCCTGCCTCTATTTCCGCGCCTCTTTCTCTGACTCTCTTTCCCCACATCTCTTTTCCTCCCCCTGATTCCCCACCTCTGATTCCCCGCCTCTGATTCCCTGCCTCTGATTCCCCGCCTCTGATTCCCTGCCTCAGATTCCCTGCCTCAGATTCCCTGCCTCAGATTCCCTGCCTCTGATTCCCCGCCTCTGATTCCCCGCCTCTTATTCCCCGCCTCTGATTCCCCGCCTCTGATTCCCCACATCTGATTCCCTGCCTCAGATTCCCCGGCTCTGATTCCCTGCATCTGATTCCGCGCCTCTGATTCCCTGCCTCTGTTTCCCCGCCTCTGATTCCCCGCCTCTGATTCCCCGCCTCAGATTCCCCGTCTCAGATTCCCCGCCTCAGATTCCCCGCCTCAGATTCCCCGCCTCAGATTCCCTGCCTCTGATTCCCTGCCTCTGATTCCCTGCCTCTGATTCCCTGCCTCTGATTCCGCACCTCTGATTCCACGCCTCTATTTCCGTGTCTCTGATTCCCCGCCTATGATTCCCTGCCTCTGATACCCTGCCTCTCTTTGCCTGCCTCTATTTCCGTGCTTCTTTCTCTGCATCTAGTTTCCCACATCTCATTTGCCCCCTCTGATAACCCGCCTCTGATTCCATGCCTCTGATTCCCCGCCTCTGATTCCCCGCCTCTGATTCCCCGCCTCTGATTCCCTGCCTCAGATTCCCTGCCTCAGATTCCTTGCCTCAGATTCCCTGCCTCTGATTCCCCGCCTCTGATTCCCCGCCTCTTATTCCCCGCGTCTGATTCCCCGCCTCAGATTCCCCGGCTCTGATTCCCTGCCTGAGATTCCATGCCTGAGAATCCCCGCCTCAGATTCCCTGCCTCAGATTCCCCGCCTCAGATTCCCCGCCTCAGAATCCCCGCCTCAAATTCCCTGCCTCAGATTCCCCGCCTCAGATTCCCCGCCTCAGATTCCCCGCCTCAGATTCCCCACCTCAGCTTCCCTGCCTCAGATTCCATGCCTCAGATTCCCTGCCTCAGATTCCCTTCATCTGATTCCCTTCATCTGATTCCCTGCCTCTGATTCCCTGCCTCTGATTCCCTGCCTCTGATTGCCCGCCTCGGATTCCCCTCCTCAGATTCCATGCCTCAGATTCCCTGCCTCAGATTCCCTGCCTTTGATTCCCTGCCTCAGATTCCCTGCCTCAGATTCCCTGCCTCAGATTCCCTGCCTCTGATTGCCTGCCTCTGATTCCCTGCCTCTGATACCCTGCCTCTGATTGCCTGCCTCTGATTCCCTGCCTCTGATTCCCTGCCTCTGATTCCCTGCCTCTGATACCGCACCTCTGATTCCACGCCTCTCTTTCCTTGTCTCTGATTCCCCGCCTCTGATTCCCTGCCTCTGATACCCTGCCTCTCTTTGCCTGCCTCTATTTCCGTGCCTCTAACTCTGCATCTAGTTTCCCACATCTCATTTGCCCCCTCTGATAACCCGCCTCTGATTCCATGCCTCTGATTCACTGCCTCAGATTCCATGCCTCAGATACCCCGACTCAGATTTACCGCCTCAGATTCCCCGCCTCAGATTCCCTGCCTCAGATTCCCTGCCTCAGATTCCCTGCCTCAGATTCCCTGCCTCAGATCGCTGCCTCCGATTCCCCGCCTCTGATTCCCCGCCTCTGATTCCCCGCCTCTGATTCCCAGCCTCTGAATCCCCGCCTCTGAATCCCCTCCTCTGATTCCCCGCCTCTGTTTCCCCGCCTCTGATTCCCCGCCTCTGATTCCCTGCCTCTGATTCCATGCCTCTGATTCCCCGCCTCTGATTCCAGGCCTCTTATTCCCCGCCTCTGATTCCCCACCTCTGATTGCCTGCCACTGATTGCCCGCCTCTGATTCCCCGCCTCTGATTCCCCACCTCTGTCTCGACGCCTCTCTTTCGCCTCCACTCTTTCCCCTCCACACTTTCCGTGCCTGTCTTTCCCTCCCTCAATTTCAACAACACTGTTTGATCTGTTTTGTGTACCTCATTTTAAACACACAAGTTCCAACCACGATGTTTTGCCCGCCTCTTTCCCCGCCTCTATTTATCCACCTATGTTTACCTGCCTCTGTTTACCCGCCTGTTTCCCCTCCTCTGATTCCCCACCTTTCATTCCCCGCCTCTCTTTCCCTGCCTCTATTTCCGCGCCTCTTTCTCTGACTCTCTTTCCCCACATCTCTTTTCCTCCCCCTGATTCCCCACCTCTGATTCCCCGCCTCTGATTCCCTGCCTCTGATTCCCCGCCTCTGATTCCCTGCCTCAGATTCCCTGCCTCAGATTCCCTGCCTCAGATTCCCTGCCTCTGATTCCCCGCCTCTGATTCCCCGCCTCTTATTCCCCGCCTCTGATTCCCCGCCTCTGATTCCCCACATCTGATTCCCTGCCTCAGATTCCCCGGCTCTGATTCCCTGCATCTGATTCCGCGCCTCTGATTCCCTGCCTCTGTTTCCCCGCCTCTGATTCCCCGCCTCTGATTCCCCGCCTCAGATTCCCCGTCTCAGATTCCCCGCCTCAGATTCCCCGCCTCAGATTCCCCGCCTCAGATTCCCTGCCTCTGATTCCCTGCCTCTGATTCCCTGCCTCTGATTCCCTGCCTCTGATTCCGCACCTCTGATTCCACGCCTCTATTTCCGTGTCTCTGATTCCCCGCCTATGATTCCCTGCCTCTGATACCCTGCCTCTCTTTGCCTGCCTCTATTTCCGTGCTTCTTTCTCTGCATCTAGTTTCCCACATCTCATTTGCCCCCTCTGATAACCCGCCTCTGATTCCATGCCTCTGATTCCCCGCCTCTGATTCCCCGCCTCTGATTCCCCGCCTCTGATTCCCTGCCTCAGATTCCCTGCCTCAGATTCCTTGCCTCAGATTCCCTGCCTCTGATTCCCCGCCTCTGATTCCCCGCCTCTTATTCCCCGCGTCTGATTCCCCGCCTCAGATTCCCCGGCTCTGATTCCCTGCCTGAGATTCCATGCCTGAGAATACCGGCCTCAGATTCCCTGCCTCTGATTCCCCGCCTCAGATTCCCCGCCTCAGATTCCCCGCCTCAAATTCCCTGCCTCACATTCCCCGCCTCAGATTCCCCGCCTCAGATTCCCCGCCTCAGATTCCCCACCTCAGATTCCCTGCCTCAGATTCCCTGCCTCAGATTCCCTGCCTCAGATTCCCTTCATCTGATTCCCTTCATCTGATTCCCTGCCTCTGATTCCCTGCCTCTGATTCCCTGCCTCTGATTCCCCGCCTCTGATTCCCCTCCTCAGATTCCCTGCCTCAGATTCCCTGCCTCAGATTCCCTGCCTCTGATTCCCTGCCTCAGATTCCCTGCCTCAGATTCCCTGCCTCAGATTCCCTGCCTCTGATTGCCTGCCTCTGATTCCCTGCCTCTGATTGCCTGCCTCTGATTCCCTGCCTCTGATTCCCTGCCTCTGATTCCCTGCCTCTGATACCGCACCTCTGATTCCACGCCTCTCTTTCCATGTCTCTGATTCCCCGCCTCTGATTCCCTGCCTCTGATACCCTGCCTCTCTTTGCCTGCCTCTATTTCCGTGCCTCTTTCTCTGCATCTAGTTTCCCACATCTCATTTGCCCCCTCTGATAACCCGCCTCTGATTCCATGCCTCAGATTCCCCACCTCAGATTCCCTGCCTCAGATTCCCTGCCTCAGATTCCCTGCCTCAGATTCCCTTCATCTGATTCCCTTCATCTGATTCCCTGCCTCTGATTCCCTGCCTCTGATTCCCTGCCTCTGATTCCCCGCCTCTGATTCCCCTCCTCAGATTCCCTGCCTCAGATTACCTGCCGCAGATTCCCTGCCTCTGATTCCCTGCATCAGATTCCCTGCCTCAGATTCCCTGCCTCAGATTCCCTGCCTCTGATTGCCTGCCTCTGATTCCCTGCCTCTGATTCCCTGCCTCTGATTGCCTGCCTCTGATTCCCTGCCTCTGATTCCCCGCCTCTGATTCCCTGCCTCTGATACCCTGCCTCTCTTTGCCTGCCTCTATTTCCGTGCCTCTCTCTCTGCATCTAGTTTCCCACATCTCATTTGCCCCCTCTGATAACCCGCCTCTGATTCCATGCCTCTGATTCACTGCCTCAGATTCCCTGCCTCAGATTCCCTGCCTCAGATTCCCTGCCTCTGATTCCCCGCCTCTGATTCCCCGCCTCTTATTCCCTGCCTCTGATTCCCCACCTCTGATTCCCTGCCTCTGATTCCCTGCCTCTGTTTCCCCGCCTCTGATTCCCCGCCTCTGATTCCCCGCCTCATATTTACTGGCTCTGATTCCCTACCTGAGATTCCCTGCCTGAGATTCCCCGCCTCAGATTCCCTGCCTCAGATTCCCCGCCTCAGATTCCCTGCCTCAGATTCCCCGCCTCAGATTCCCCGCCTCAGATTCCCCGCCTCAGATTCCCCGCCTCAGATTCCCTGCCTCTGATTCCCTGCCTCTGATTCCCTGCCTCTGATTCCCTGCCTCTGATTCTGCACCTCTGATTCCACGCCTCTATTTCCGTGTCTCTGATTCCCCGCCTCTGATTCCCTGCCTCTGATACCCTGCCTCTCTTTGCCTGCCTCAATTTCCGTGCTTCTTTCTCTGCATCTAGTTTCCCACATCTCATTTGCCCCCTCTGATAACCCGCCTCTGATTCCATGCCTCTGATTCCCCGCCTCTGATTCCCCGCCTCTGATTCCCCGCCTCTGATTCCCTGCCTCAGATTCCCTGCCTCAGATTCCTTGCCTCAGATTCCCTGCCTCTGATTCCCCGCCTCTGATTCCCCGCCTCTTATTCCCCGCGTCTGATTCCCCGCCTCAGATTCCCCGGCTCTCATTCCCTGCCTGAGATTCCATGCCTGAGAATCCCCGCCTCAGATTCCCTGCCTCAGATTCCCCGCCTCAGATTCCCCGCCTCAGAATCCCCGCCTCAAATTCCCTACCTCAGATTCCCCGCCTCAGATTCCCCGCCTCAGATTCCCCGCCTCAGATTCCCCACCTCAGATTCCCTGCCTCAGATTCCCTGCCTCAGATTCCCTGCCTCAGATTCCCTTCATCTGATTCCCTTCATCTGATTCCCTGCCTCTGATTCCATGCCTCTGATTCCCTGCCTCTGATTCCCCGCCTCTGATACCCCTCCTCAGATTCCATGCCTCAGATTCCCTTCCTCAGATTCCCTGCCTCTGATTCCCTGCCTCAGATTCCCTGCCTCAGATTCCCTGCCTCAGATTCCCTGCCTCTGATTGCCTGCCTCTGATTCCCTGCCTCTGATACCCTGCCTCTGATTGCCTGCCTCTGATTCCCTGCCTCTGATTCCCTGCCTCTGATTCCCTGCCTCTGATACCGCACCTCTGATTCCACGCCTCTCTTTCCTTGTCTCTGATTCCCCGCCTCTGATTCCCTGTCTCTGATACCCTGCCTCTCTTTGCCTGCCACTATTTCCGTGCCTCTAACTCTGCATCTAGTTTCCCACATCTCATTTGCCCCCTCTGATAACCCGCCTCTGATTCCATGCCTCTGATTCACTGCCTCAGATTCCCTGCCTCAGATACCCCGACTCAGATTTACCGCCTCAGATTCCCCGCCTCAGATTCCCTGCCTCAGATTCCCTGCCTCAGATTCCCTGCCTCAGATTCCCTGCCTCAGATCCCTGCCTCCGATTCCCCGCCTCTGATTCCCCGCCTCTGATTCCCCGCCTCTGATTCCCAGCCTCTGAATCCCCGCCTCTGAATCCCCTCCTCTGATTCCCCGCCTCTGTTTCCCCGCCTCTGATTCCCCGCCTCTGATTCCCTGCCTCTGATTCCATGCCTCTGATTCCCCGCCTCTGATTCCAGGCCTCTTATTCCCCGCCTCTGATTCCCCACCTCTGATTGCCTGCCACTGATTGCCCGCCTCTGATTCCCCGCCTCTGATTCCCCACCTCTGTCTCGACACCTCTCTTTCGCCTCCACTCTTTCCCCTCCACACTTTCCGTGCCTGTCTTTCCCTCCCTCAATTTCAACAACACTGTTTGATCTGTTTTGTGTACCTCATTTTAAACACACAAGTTCCAACCACTATGTTTTGCCCGCCTCTTTCCCCGCCTCTATTTATCCACCTATGTTTACCTGCCTCTGTTTACCCGCCTGTTTCCCCTCCTCTGATTCCCCACCTTTCATTCCCCGCCTCTCTTTCCCTGCCTCTATTTCCGTGCCTCTTTCTCTGACTCTCTTTCCCCACATCTCTTTTCCTCCCCCTGATTCCCCACCTCTGATTCCCCGCCTCTGATTCCCTGCCTCTGATTCCCCGCCTCTGATTCCCTGCCTCAGATTCCCTTCCTCAGATTCCCTGCCTCAGATTCCCTGCCTCTGATTCCCCGCCTCTGATTCCCCGCCTCTTATTCCCCGCCTCTGATTCCCCGCCTCTGATTCCCCACCTCTGATTCCCTGCCTCAGATTCCCCGGCTCTGATTCCCTGCCTGAGATTCCCTGCCTCAGATACCCCGCCTCAGATTCCCCGCCTCAGATTCCCCGCCTCAGATTCCCTGCCTCTGATTCCCCGCCTCAGATTCCCCGCCTCAGATTCCCCGCCTCAGATTCCCCTCCTCAGATTCCCCACCTCAGATTCCCCGCCTCAGATTCCCCACCTCAGATTCCCCGCCTCAGATTCCCCGCCTCAGATTCCCCGCCTCAGATTCCCCGACTCAGATTCCCTGCCTCTGATTCCCTGCCTCTGATTCCCTGCCTCTGATTCCCTGCCTCTGATTCCCTGCCTCTGATTCCGAGCCTCTGATTCCACGCCTCTCTTTCCGTATCTCTGATTCCCCGCCTCCGATTCCCTGCCTCTGATACCCTGCCTCTCTTTGCCTGCCTCTATTTCGGTGCCACTTTCTCTGCATCTAGTTTCCCACATCTCATTTGCCCCCTCTGATTACCCGCCTCTGATTCCATGCCTCTGATTCCCCGCCTCAGATTCCCCGCCTCAGATTCCCCGCCTCAGATTCCCCACCTCAGATTCCCCGCCTCAGATTCCCTGCCTCTGATTCCAGGCCTCTGATTCCCCGCTTCTGATTCCAGGCCTCTTATTCCCCGCCTCTGATTCCCCACCTCTGATTGCCTGCCACTGATTGCCCGCCCCTGATTCCCCGCCTCTGATTCCCCACCTCTGTCTCGACGCCTGTCTTTCGCCTCCACTCTTTCCCCTCCACACTTTCCGTGCCTGTCTTTCCCTCCCTCAATTTCAACAACACTGTTTGATCTGTTTTGTGTACCTCATTTTAAACACACAAGTTCCAACCACTATGTTTTGCCCGCCTCTTTCCCCGCCTCTATTTATCCACCTATGTTTACCTGCCTCTGTTTACCCGCCTGTTTCCCCTCCTCTGATTCCCCACCTTTCTTTCCCCGCCTCTCTTTCCCTGCCTCTATTTCCGCGCCTCTTTCTCTGACTCTCTTTCCCCACATCTCTTTTCCTCCCCCTGATTCCCCGCCTCTGATTCCCCGCCTCTGATTCCCTGCCTCTGATTCCCCGCCTCTGATTCCCTGCCTCAGATTCCCTGCCTCAGATTCCCTGCCTCAGATTCCCTGCCTCTGATTCCCCGCCTCTGATTCCCCGCCTCTTATTCCCCGCCTCTGATTCCCCGCCTCTGATACCCCACCTCTGATTCCCTGCCTCAGATTCCCCGGCTCTGATTCCCTGCATCAGATTCCCTGCCTCAGATTCCCTGCCTCTGATTCCCCGCCTCTGATTGCCTGCCTCTGATTCCCCGCCTCTGATTCCCTGCCTCAGATTCCCTGCCTCAGATTCACTGCCTCAGATTCCCTGCCTCTGATTCCCCGCCTTTGATTCCCCACCTCTTATTCCCCGCCTCTGATTCCCCACCTCTGATTCCGCGCCTCTGATTCCCTGCCTCTGTTTCCCCGCCTCTGATTCCCCGCCTCTGATTCCCCGCCTCAGATTCCCCGGCTCTGATTCCCTGCCTGAGATTCCCTGCCTCAGATACCCCGCCTCAGATTCCCCGCCTCAGATTTCCCGCCTCAGATTCCCCGCCTCAGATTCCCAGCCTCAGATTCCCCGCCTCAGATTCCCCGCCTCAGATTCCCCTCCTCAGATTCCCCGCCTCAGATTCCCCACCTCAGATTCCCCGCCTCAGATTCCCCGCCTCAGATTCCCCGCCTCAGATTCCCCGCCTCAGATTCCCCGACTCAGATTCCTTGCCTCAGATTCCCTGCCTCTGATTGCCTGCCTCTGATTCCCTGCCTCTGATTCCCTGCCTCTGATTCCCTGCCTCTGATTCCCTGCCTCTGATTCCCTGCCTCTGATTCCCTGCCTCTGATTCCCTGCCTCTGATTCCGAGCCTCTGATTCCACGCCTCTCTTTCCGTATCTCTGATTCCCCGCCTCCGATTCCCTGCCTCTCATACCCTGCCTCTCTTTGCCTGCCTCTATTTCGGTGCCACTTTCTCTGCATCTAGTTTCCCACATCTCATTTGCCCCCTCTGATTACCCGCCTCTGATTCCATGCCTCTGATTCCCCGCCTCTGATTCCCTGCCTCTGATTCCCCACCTCTGATTCCCTGCCTCAGATTCCCTGCCTCAGATTCCCTGCCTCAGATTCCCTGCCTCAGATTCCCTGCCTCTGATTCCCCGCCTCTGATTCCCCGCCTCTTATTCCCCGCCTCTGATTCCCCGCCTCTGATTCCCCGCCTCTGATTCCCTTCCTCTGTTTCCCCGCCTCTGATTCCCCGCCTCTGATTCCCCGCCTCGGATTTCCCGGCTCTGATTCCCTGCCTGAGATACCCTGCCTGAGATTCCCCGCCTCAGATTCCCTGCCTCAGATTCCCCGCCTCAGATTCCCCGCCTCAGATTCCCCATCTCAGATTCCCCGCCTCAGATTCCCCGCCTCAGATTCCCCGCCTCAGAATCCCTGCCTCAGATTCCCTGCCTCTGATTCCCTACCTCTGATTCCCTGCCTCTGATTCCTGCCTCTCATTCCCTGCCTCTCATTCCCTGCCTCTGATTCCGCACCTCTGATTCCACGCCTCTCTTTCCGTGTCTCTGATTCCCCGCCTCTGATTCCCTGCCTCTGATACCCTGCCTCTCTTTGCCTGCCTCTATTTCGGTGCCTCTTTCTCTGCATCTAGTTTCCCACATCTCATTTGCCCCCACTGATAACCCGCCTCTGATTCCATGCCTCTGATTCCCCTCCTCTGATTCCCCGCCTCTGATTCCCCGCCTCTGATTCCCTGCCTCAGATTCCCTTCCTCAGATTCCTTGCCTCAGATACCCTGCCTCTGATTCCCCGCCTCTGATTCCCCACCTCTTATTCCCCGCCTCTGATTCCCCGCCTCTGATTCCCAGCCTCTGATTCCCTGCCTGTGTTTCCCCACCTCTGATTCCCCGCGTCTGATTCCCCGCCTCAGATTCCCCGGCTCTGATTCCCTGCCTGAGATTCCATGCCTCAGAATCCCCGCCTCAGATTCCCTGCCTCAGATTCCCCGCCTCAGATTCCCCGCCTCAGATTCCCCGCCTCAGATTCCCTGCCTCAGATTCCCTGCCTCATATTCCCTGCCTCAGATTCCCAGCCTCTGAGTCCCCGCCTCAGATTCCCCGGCGCTGATTCCCTGCCTGTGATTCCCTGCCTCACATTCCCCGCCTCAGATTCCCCGCCTCAGATTCCCCGCCTCAGATTCCCCGCCTCAGATTCCCCACCTCAGATTCCCCGCCTCAGATTCCCTGCCTCTGATTGCCTGCCTCTGATTCCCTGCCTCTGATTCCCTGCCTCTAAATCCCTGCCTCTGATTCCCTGCCTCTGATTCCCTGCCTCTGATTCCGCGCCTCTGATTCCACGCCTCTCCTTCCGTGTCTCTGATTCCCCGCCTCTGATTCACTGCCTCAGATTCCCCGCCTCTGATTCCCCACCTCTGATTCGCCGCCTCTGATTCCCCGCCTCTGATTCGCCGCCTCTGATTCCCCGCCTCTGATTCCCCGCCTCTGATTCCCCAACTCTGATTCCCCGCCTCAGATTCCCTGCCTCAGATTCCCTGCCTCAGATTCCCTGCGTCAGATTCCCTGCCTCTGATTCCCCGCCTCTGATTCCCCGCCTCTTATTCCCTGCCTCTGATACCCCGCATCTGATTCCCCGCCTCTGATTCCCTGCCTCTGTTTCCCCGCCTCTGATTCCCCGCCTCTGATTCCCCGCCTCATATTTCCTGGCTCTGATTCCCTACCTGAGTTTCCCTGCCTGAGATTCCCCGCCTCAGATTCCCTGCCTCAGATTCCCCGCCTCAGATTCCCCGCCTCAGATTCCCCGCCTCAGATTCCCCGCCTCAGATTCCCCGTCTCAGATTCCCTGCCTCAGATTCCCCGCCTCAGATTCCCCGCCTCAGATTCCCTGCCTCTGATTCCCTGCCTCTGATTCCCTGCCTCTGATTCCCTGCCTCTGATTCCGCACCTCTGATTCCACGCCTCTATTTCCGTGTCTCTGTTTCCCCGCCTCAGATTCCCTGCCTCAGATTCCCTGCCTCAGATTCCCCGCCTCAGATTCCCCGCCTCAGATTCCCCGCCTCAGATTCCCCGCCTCAGATTCCCTGCCTCTGATTGCCTGCCTCTGATTCCCTGCCTCAGATTCCCGGGCTCTGATTCCCTGCCTCAGATTCCTTGCCTCAGATTCCCTGCCTCTGATTCCCCGCCTCTGATTCCCCGCCTCTTATTCCCCGCTTCTGATTCCCCGCCTCTGATTCCCCGCCTCTGATTCCCTGCCTCTGTTTCCCCGCCTCTGATTCCCCGCCTCTGATTCCCTGCCTCATATTTACTGGCTCTGATTCCCTACCTGAGATTCCCTGCCTGAGATTCCCCGCCTCAGATTCCCTGCCTCAGATTCCCCGCCTCAGATTCCCCGCCTCAGATTCCCTGCCTCTGATTCCCTGCCTCTGATTCCCTGCCTCTGATTCCCTGCCTCTGATTCTGCACCTCTGATTCCACGCCTCTATTTCCGTGTCTCTGATTCCCCGCCTCTGATTCCCCGCCTCTGATTCCCCGCCTCTGATTCCCTGCCTCAGATTCCCTGCCTCAGATTCCTTGCCTCAGATTCCCTGCCTCTGATTCCCCGCCACTGATTCCCCGCCTCTTATTCCCCGCGTCTGATTCCCCGCCTCAGATTCCCCGGCTCTGATTCCCTGCCTGAGATTCCATGCCTGAGAATCCCCGCCTCAGATTCCCTGCCTCAGATTCCCCGCCTCAGATTCCCCGCCTCAGAATCCCCGCCTCAAATTCCCTGCCTCAGATTCCCCGCCTCAGATTCCCCGCCTCAGATTCCCCGCCTCAGATTCCCCACCTCAGATTCCCTGCCTCAGATTCCCTGCCTCAGATTCCCTGCCTCAGATTCCCTTCATCTGATTCCCTTCATCTGATTCCCTGCCTCTGATTCCCTGCCTCTGATTCCCTGCCTCTGATTCCCCGCCTCTGATTCCCCTCCACAGATTCCATGCCTCAGATTCCCTGCCTCAGATTCCCTGCCTCTGATTCCCTGCCTCAGATTCCCTGCCTCAGATTCCCTGCCTCAGATTCCCTGCCTCTGATTGCCTTCCTCTGATTCCCTGCCTCTGATACCCTGCCTCTGATTGCCTGCCTCTGATTCCCTGCCTCTGATTCTCTGCCTCTGATTCCCTGCCTCTGATACCGCACCTCTGATTCCACGCCTCTCTTTCCTTGTCTCTGATTCCCCGCCTCTGATTCCCTGCCTCTGATACCCTGCCTCTCTTTGCCTGCCTCTATTTCCGTGCCTCTAACTCTGCATCTAGTTTCCCACATCTCATTTGCCCCCTCTGATAACCCGCCTCTGATTCCATGCCTCTGATTCACTGCCTCAGATTCCCTGCCTCAGATACCCCGACTCAGATTTACCGCCTCAGATTCCCCGCCTCAGATTCCCTGCCTCAGATTCCCTGCCTCAGATTCCCTGCCTCAGATTCCCTGCCTCAGATCGCTGCCTCCGATTCCCCGCCTCTGATTCCCCGCCTCTGATTCCCCGCCTCTGATTCCCAGCCTCTGAATCCCCGCCTCTGAATCCCCTCCTCTGATTCCCCGCCTCTGTTTCCCCGCCTCTGATTCCCCGCCTCTGATTCCCTGCCTCTGATTCCATGCCTCTGATTCCCCGCCTCTGATTCCAGGCCTCTTATTCCCCGCCTCTGATTCCCCACCTCTGATTGCCTGCCACTGATGGCCCGCCTCTGATTCCCTGCCTCTGATTCCCCACCTCTGTCTCGACGCCTCTCTTTCGCCTCCACTCTTTCCCCTCCACACTTTCCGTGCCTGTCTTTCCCTCCCTCAATTTCAACAACACTGTTTGATCTGTTTTGTGTACCTCATTTTAAACACACAAGTTCCAACCACTATGTTTTGCCCGCCTCTTTCCCCGCCTCTATTTATCCACCTATGTTTACCTGCCTCTGTTTACCCGCCTGTTTCCCCTCCTCTGATTCCCCACCTTTCATTCCCCGCCTCTCTTTCCCTGCCTCTATTTCCGCGCCTCTTTCTCTGACTCTCTTTCCCCACATCTCTTTTCCTCCCCCTGATTCCCCACATCTAATTCCCCGCCTCTGATTCCCTGCCTCTGATTCCCCGCCTCTGATTCCCTGCCTCAGATTCCCTGCCTCAGATTCCCTGCCTCAGATTCCCTGCCTCTAATTCCCCGCCTCTGATACCCCGCCTCTTATTCCCCGCCTCTGATTCCCCGCCTCTGATTCCCCACCTCTGAATCCCCGCCTCAGATTCCCCGGCTCTGATTCCCTGCATCTGATTCCGCGCCTCTGATTCCCTGCCTCTGTTTCCCCGCCTCTGATTCCCCGCCTCTGATTCCCCGCCTCAGATTCCCCGGCTCTGATTCCCTGCCTGAGATTCCCTGCCTCAGATACCCCACCTCAGATTCCCCGCCTCAGATTCCCCGCCTCAGATTCCAAGCCTCAGATTCCCCGCCTCAGATTCCCCACCTCAGATTCCCCGCCTCAGATTCCCCTCCTCAGATTCCCCGGCTCTGATTCCCTGCCTGAGATTCCCTGTCTCAGATACCCCACCTCAGATTCCCCGCCTCAGATTCCCCGCCTCAGATTCCCTGCCTCAGATTCCCCGCCTCAGATTCCCCGCCTCAGATTCCCCACCTCAGATTCCCCGCCTCAGATTCCCCGCCTCAGATTCCCCGCCTCAGATTCCCCGACTCAGATTCCCTGCCTCAGATTCCCTGCCTCTGATTGCCTGCCTCTGATTCCCTGCCTCTGATTCCCTGCCTCTGATTCCCTGCCTCTGATTCCCTGCCTCTGATTCCCTGCCTTTGATTCCCTGCCTCTGATTCCACGCCTCTCTTTCCGTATCTCTGATTCCCCGCCTCCGATTCCCTGCCTCTGATACCCTGCCTCTCTTTGCCTACTTCTATTTCGGTGCCACTTTCTCTGCATCTGGTTTCCCACATCTCATTTGCCCCCTCTGATTACCCGCCTCTGATTCCATGCCTCTGATTCCCCGCCTCAGATTCCCCGCATCATATTCCCCGCCTCAGATTCCCCGCCTCAGATTCCCCGCCTCAGATTCCACGCCTCAGATTCCCTGCCTCTGATTGCCTGCCTCTGATTCCCTGCCTCTGATTCCCTGCCTCTAAATCCCCGCCTCTTATTCCCTGCCTGTGATTCCCCGCCTCTGATTCCCCGCCTCTGATTCCCTGCCTCAGATTCCCCGCCTCAGATTCCCCACCTCAGATTCACCGTCTCAGATTCCCCGCCTCAGATTCCCCGCCTCAGATTCCCCGCCTCAGATTCCCTGCCTCTGATTCCCTGCCTCTGATTCCCTGCCTCTGATTCCCTGCCTCTGATTCCCCGCCTCAGATTCCCTGCCTCAGATTCCCTGCCTCAGATTCCCTGCCTCAGATTCCCTGCCTCTGATTCCCCGCCTCTGATTCCCCGCCTCTTATTCCCTGCCTCTGATTCCCCGCCTCTGATTCCCCGCCTCTGATTCCCTGCCTCTGTTTCCCCGCCTCTGATTCCCCGCCTCTGATTCCCTGCCTCATATTTACTGGCTCTGATTCCCTACCTGAGATTCCCTGCCTGAGATTCCCCGCCTCAGATTCCCTGCCTCAGATTCCCCGCCTCAGATTCCCCGCCTCAAATTCCCCGCCTCAGATTCCCCGCCTCAGATTCCCCGCCTCAGAATCCCCGCCTCAGATTCCCTGCCTCTGATTCCCTGCCTCTGATTCCCTGCCTCTGATTCCCTGCCTCTGATTCTGCACCACTGATTCCACGCCTCTATTTCCGTGTCTCTGATTCCCCGCCTCTGATTCCCTGCCTCTGATACCCTGCCTCTCTTTGCCTGCCTCAATTTCCGTGCTTCTTTCTCTGCATCTAGTTTCCCACATCTCATTTGCCCCCTCTGATAACCCGCCTCTGATTCCATGCCTCTGATTCCCCGCCTCTGATTCCCCGCCTCTGATTCCCCGCCTCTGATTCCCTGCCTCAGATTCCCTGCCTCAGATTCCTTGCCTCAGATTCCCTGCCTCTGATTCCCCGCCTCTGATTCCCCGCCTCTTATTCCCCGCGTCTGATTCCCCGCCTCAGATTCCCCGGCTCTGATTCCCTGCCTGAGATTCCATGCCTGAGAATCCCCGCCTCAGATTCCCTGCCTCAGATTCCCCGCCTCAGATTCCCTGCCTCAGATTCCCTGCCTCAGATTCCCCGCCTCAGATTCCCCGCCTCAAATTCCCTGCCTCAGATTCCCCGCCTCAGATTCCCCGCCTCAGATTCCCCGCCTCAGATTCCCCACCTCAGATTCCCTGCCTCAGATTCCCTGCCTCAGATTCCCTGCCTCAGATTCCCTTCATCTGATTCCCTTCATCTGATTCCCTGCCTCTGATTCCCTGCCTCTGATTCCCTGCCTCTGATTGCCCGCCTCGGATTCCCCTCCTCAGATTCCATGCCTCAGATTCCCTGCCTCAGATTCCCTGCCTCTGATTCCCTGCCTCAGATTCCCTGCCTCAGATTCCCTGCCTCAGATTCCCTGCCTCTGATTGCCTGCCTCTGATTCCCTGCCTCTGATACCCTGCCTCTGATTGCCTGCCTCTGATTCCCTGCCTCTGATTCCATGCCTCTGATTCCCTGCCTCTGATACCGCACCTCTGATTCCCTGCCTCTGTTTCCCCGCCTCTGATTCCCCGCCTCTCTTTGCCTGCCTCTATTTCCGTGCCTCTAACTCTGCATCTAGTTTCCCACATCTCATTTGCCCCCTCTGATAACCCGCCTCTGATTCCATGCCTCTGATTCACTGCCTCAGATTCCCTGCCTCAGATACCCCGACTCAGATTTACCGCCTCAGATTCCCCGCCTCAGATTCCCTGCCTCAGATTCCCTGCCTCAGATTCCCTGCCTCAGATTCCCTGCCTCAGATCGCTGCCTCCGATTCCCCGCCTCTGATTCCCCGCCTCTGATTCCCCGCCTCTGATTCCCAGCCTCTGAATCCCCGCCTCTGAATCCCCTCCTCTGATTCCCCGCCTCTGTTTCCCCGCCTCTGATTCCCCGCCTCTGATTCCCTGCCTCTGATTCCATGCCTCTGATTCCCCGCCTCTGATTCCAGGCCTCTTATTCCCCGCCTCTGATTCCCCACCTCTGATTGCCTGCCACTGATTGCCCGCCTCTGATTCCCCGCCTCAGATTCCCTGCCTCTGATTGCCTGCCTCTGATTCCCTGCCTCAGATTCCCGGGCTCTGATTCCCTGCCTCAGATTCCTTGCCTCAGATTCCCTGCCTCTGATTCCCCGCCTCTGATTCCCCGCCTCTTATTCCCCGCTTCTGATTCCCCGCCTCTGATTCCCCGCCTCTGATTCCCTGCCTCTGTTTCCCCGCCTCTGATTCCCCGCCTCTGATTCCCTGCCTCATATTTACTGGCTCTGATTCCCTACCTGAGATTCCCTGCCTGAGATTCCCCGCCTCAGATTCCCTGCCTCAGATTCCCCGCCTCAGATTCCCCGCCTCAGATTCCCTGCCTCTGATTCCCTGCCTCTGATTCCCTGCCTCTGATTCCCTGCCTCTGATTCTGCACCTCTGATTCCACGCCTCTATTTCCGTGTCTCTGATTCCCCGCCTCTGATTCCCCGCCTCTGATTCCCCGCCTCTGATTCCCTGCCTCAGATTCCCTGCCTCAGATTCCTTGCCTCAGATTCCCTGCCTCTGATTCCCCGCCACTGATTCCCCGCCTCTTATTCCCCGCGTCTGATTCCCCGCCTCAGATTCCCCGGCTCTGATTCCCTGCCTGAGATTCCATGCCTGAGAATCCCCGCCTCAGATTCCCTGCCTCAGATTCCCCGCCTCAGATTCCCCGCCTCAGAATCCCCGCCTCAAATTCCCTGCCTCAGATTCCCCGCCTCAGATTCCCCGCCTCAGATTCCCCGCCTCAGATTCCCCACCTCAGATTCCCTGCCTCAGATTCCCTGCCTCAGATTCCCTGCCTCAGATTCCCTTCATCTGATTCCCTTCATCTGATTCCCTGCCTCTGATTCCCTGCCTCTGATTCCCTGCCTCTGATTCCCCGCCTCTGATTCCCCTCCACAGATTCCATGCCTCAGATTCCCTGCCTCAGATTCCCTGCCTCTGATTCCCTGCCTCAGATTCCCTGCCTCAGATTCCCTGCCTCAGATTCCCTGCCTCTGATTGCCTTCCTCTGATTCCCTGCCTCTGATACCCTGCCTCTGATTGCCTGCCTCTGATTCCCTGCCTCTGATTCTCTGCCTCTGATTCCCTGCCTCTGATACCGCACCTCTGATTCCACGCCTCTCTTTCCTTGTCTCTGATTCCCCGCCTCTGATTCCCTGCCTCTGATACCCTGCCTCTCTTTGCCTGCCTCTATTTCCGTGCCTCTAACTCTGCATCTAGTTTCCCACATCTCATTTGCCCCCTCTGATAACCCGCCTCTGATTCCATGCCTCTGATTCACTGCCTCAGATTCCCTGCCTCAGATACCCCGACTCAGATTTACCGCCTCAGATTCCCCGCCTCAGATTCCCTGCCTCAGATTCCCTGCCTCAGATTCCCTGCCTCAGATTCCCTGCCTCAGATCGCTGCCTCCGATTCCCCGCCTCTGATTCCCCGCCTCTGATTCCCCGCCTCTGATTCCCAGCCTCTGAATCCCCGCCTCTGAATCCCCTCCTCTGATTCCCCGCCTCTGTTTCCCCGCCTCTGATTCCCCGCCTCTGATTCCCTGCCTCTGATTCCATGCCTCTGATTCCCCGCCTCTGATTCCAGGCCTCTTATTCCCCGCCTCTGATTCCCCACCTCTGATTGCCTGCCACTGATGGCCCGCCTCTGATTCCCCGCCTCTGATTCCCCACCTCTGTCTCGACGCCTCTCTTTCGCCTCCACTCTTTCCCCTCCACACTTTCCGTGCCTGTCTTTCCCTCCCTCAATTTCAACAACACTGTTTGATCTGTTTTGTGTACCTCATTTTAAACACACAAGTTCCAACCACTATGTTTTGCCCGCCTCTTTCCCCGCCTCTATTTATCCACCTATGTTTACCTGCCTCTGTTTACCCGCCTGTTTCCCCTCCTCTGATTCCCCACCTTTCATTCCCCGCCTCTCTTTCCCTGCCTCTATTTCCGCGCCTCTTTCTCTGACTCTCTTTCCCCACATCTCTTTTCCTCCCCCTGATTCCCCACATCTAATTCCCCGCCTCTGATTCCCTGCCTCTGATTCCCCGCCTCTGATTCCCTGCCTCAGATTCCCTGCCTCAGATTCCCTGCCTCAGATTCCCTGCCTCTAATTCCCCGCCTCTGATACCCCGCCTCTTATTCCCCGCCTCTGATTCCCCGCCTCTGATTCCCCACCTCTGAATCCCCGCCTCAGATTCCCCGGCTCTGATTCCCTGCATCTGATTCCGCGCCTCTGATTCCCTGCCTCTGTTTCCCCGCCTCTGATTCCCCGCCTCTGATTCCCCGCCTCAGATTCCCCGGCTCTGATTCCCTGCCTGAGATTCCCTGCCTCAGATACCCCACCTCAGATTCCCCGCCTCAGATTCCCCGCCTCAGATTCCAAGCCTCAGATTCCCCGCCTCAGATTCCCCACCTCAGATTCCCCGCCTCAGATTCCCCTCCTCAGATTCCCCGGCTCTGATTCCCTGCCTGAGATTCCCTGTCTCAGATACCCCACCTCAGATTCCCCGCCTCAGATTCCCCGCCTCAGATTCCCTGCCTCAGATTCCCCGCCTCAGATTCCCCGCCTCAGATTCCCCACCTCAGATTCCCCGCCTCAGATTCCCCGCCTCAGATTCCCCGCCTCAGATTCCCCGACTCAGATTCCCTGCCTCAGATTCCCTGCCTCTGATTGCCTGCCTCTGATTCCCTGCCTCTGATTCCCTGCCTCTGATTCCCTGCCTCTGATTCCCTGCCTCTGATTCCCTGCCTTTGATTCCCTGCCTCTGATTCCACGCCTCTCTTTCCGTATCTCTGATTCCCCGCCTCCGATTCCCTGCCTCTGATACCCTGCCTCTCTTTGCCTACTTCTATTTCGGTGCCACTTTCTCTGCATCTGGTTTCCCACATCTCATTTGCCCCCTCTGATTACCCGCCTCTGATTCCATGCCTCTGATTCCCCGCCTCAGATTCCCCGCATCATATTCCCCGCCTCAGATTCCCCGCCTCAGATTCCCCGCCTCAGATTCCACGCCTCAGATTCCCTGCCTCTGATTGCCTGCCTCTGATTCCCTGCCTCTGATTCCCTGCCTCTAAATCCCCGCCTCTTATTCCCTGCCTGTGATTCCCCGCCTCTGATTCCCCGCCTCTGATTCCCTGCCTCAGATTCCCCGCCTCAGATTCCCCACCTCAGATTCACCGTCTCAGATTCCCCGCCTCAGATTCCCCGCCTCAGATTCCCCGCCTCAGATTCCCTGCCTCTGATTCCCTGCCTCTGATTCCCTGCCTCTGATTCCCTGCCTCTGATTCCCCGCCTCAGATTCCCTGCCTCAGATTCCCTGCCTCAGATTCCCTGCCTCAGATTCCCTGCCTCTGATTCCCCGCCTCTGATTCCCCGCCTCTTATTCCCTGCCTCTGATTCCCCGCCTCTGATTCCCCGCCTCTGATTCCCTGCCTCTGTTTCCCCGCCTCTGATTCCCCGCCTCTGATTCCCTGCCTCATATTTACTGGCTCTGATTCCCTACCTGAGATTCCCTGCCTGAGATTCCCCGCCTCAGATTCCCTGCCTCAGATTCCCCGCCTCAGATTCCCCGCCTCAAATTCCCCGCCTCAGATTCCCCGCCTCAGATTCCCCGCCTCAGAATCCCCGCCTCAGATTCCCTGCCTCTGATTCCCTGCCTCTGATTCCCTGCCTCTGATTCCCTGCCTCTGATTCTGCACCACTGATTCCACGCCTCTATTTCCGTGTCTCTGATTCCCCGCCTCTGATTCCCTGCCTCTGATACCCTGCCTCTCTTTGCCTGCCTCAATTTCCGTGCTTCTTTCTCTGCATCTAGTTTCCCACATCTCATTTGCCCCCTCTGATAACCCGCCTCTGATTCCATGCCTCTGATTCCCCGCCTCTGATTCCCCGCCTCTGATTCCCCGCCTCTGATTCCCTGCCTCAGATTCCCTGCCTCAGATTCCTTGCCTCAGATTCCCTGCCTCTGATTCCCCGCCTCTGATTCCCCGCCTCTTATTCCCCGCGTCTGATTCCCCGCCTCAGATTCCCCGGCTCTGATTCCCTGCCTGAGATTCCATGCCTGAGAATCCCCGCCTCAGATTCCCTGCCTCAGATTCCCCGCCTCAGATTCCCTGCCTCAGATTCCCTGCCTCAGATTCCCCGCCTCAGATTCCCCGCCTCAAATTCCCTGCCTCAGATTCCCCGCCTCAGATTCCCCGCCTCAGATTCCCCGCCTCAGATTCCCCACCTCAGATTCCCTGCCTCAGATTCCCTGCCTCAGATTCCCTGCCTCAGATTCCCTTCATCTGATTCCCTTCATCTGATTCCCTGCCTCTGATTCCCTGCCTCTGATTCCCTGCCTCTGATTGCCCGCCTCGGATTCCCCTCCTCAGATTCCATGCCTCAGATTCCCTGCCTCAGATTCCCTGCCTCTGATTCCCTGCCTCAGATTCCCTGCCTCAGATTCCCTGCCTCAGATTCCCTGCCTCTGATTGCCTGCCTCTGATTCCCTGCCTCTGATACCCTGCCTCTGATTGCCTGCCTCTGATTCCCTGCCTCTGATTCCATGCCTCTGATTCCCTGCCTCTGATACCGCACCTCTGATTCCCTGCCTCTGTTTCCCCGCCTCTGATTCCCCGCCTCTCTTTGCCTGCCTCTATTTCCGTGCCTCTAACTCTGCATCTAGTTTCCCACATCTCATTTGCCCCCTCTGATAACCCGCCTCTGATTCCATGCCTCTGATTCACTGCCTCAGATTCCCTGCCTCAGATACCCCGACTCAGATTTACCGCCTCAGATTCCCCGCCTCAGATTCCCTGCCTCAGATTCCCTGCCTCAGATTCCCTGCCTCAGATTCCCTGCCTCAGATCGCTGCCTCCGATTCCCCGCCTCTGATTCCCCGCCTCTGATTCCCCGCCTCTGATTCCCAGCCTCTGAATCCCCGCCTCTGAATCCCCTCCTCTGATTCCCCGCCTCTGTTTCCCCGCCTCTGATTCCCCGCCTCTGATTCCCTGCCTCTGATTCCATGCCTCTGATTCCCCGCCTCTGATTCCAGGCCTCTTATTCCCCGCCTCTGATTCCCCACCTCTGATTGCCTGCCACTGATTGCCCGCCTCTGATTCCCCGCCTCTGATTCCCCACCTCTGTCTCGACGCCTCTCTTTCGCCTCCACTCTTTCCCCTCCACACTTTCCGTGCCTGTCTTTCCCTCCCTCAATTTCAACAACACTGTTTGATCTGTTTTGTGTACCTCATTTTAAACACACAAGTTCCAACCACGATGTTTTGCCCGCCTCTTTCCCCGCCTCTATTTATCCACCTATGTTTACCTGCCTCTGTTTACCCGCCTGTTTCCCCTCCTCTGATTCCCCACCTTTCATTCCCCGCCTCTCTTTCCCTGCCTCTATTTCCGCGCCTCTTTCTCTGACTCTCTTTCCCCACATCTCTTTTCCTCCCCCTGATTCCCCACCTCTGATTCCCCGCCTCTGATTCCCTGCCTCTGATTCCCCGCCTCTGATTCCCTGCCTCAGATTCCCTGCCTCAGATTCCCTGCCTCAGATTCCCTGCCTCTGATTCCCCGCCTCTGATTCCCCGCCTCTTATTCCCCGCCTCTGATTCCCCGCCTCTGATTCCCCACCTCTGATTCCCTGCCTCAGATTCCCCGGCTCTGATTCCCTGCATCTGATTCCGCGCCTCTGATTCCCTGCCTCTGTTTCCCCGCCTCTGATTCCCCGCCTCTGATTCCCCGCCTCAGATTCCCCGTCTCAGATTCCCCGCCTCAGATTCCCCGCCTCAGATTCCCCGCCTCAGATTCCCTGCCTCTGATTCCCTGCCTCTGATTCCCTGCCTCTGATTCCCTGCCTCTGATTCCGCACCTCTGATTCCATGCCTCTATTTCCGTGTCTCTGATTCCCCGCCTCTGATTCCCTGCCTCTGATACCCTGCCTCTCTTTGCCTGCCTCTATTTCCGTGCTTCTTTCTCTGCATCTAGTTTCCCACATCTCATTTGCCCCCTCTGATAACCCGCCTCTGATTCCATGCCTCTGATTCCCCGCCTCTGATTCCCCGCCTCTGATTCCCCGCCTCTGATTCCCTGCCTCAGATTCCCTGCCTCAGATTCCTTGCCTCAGATTCCCTGCCTCTGATTCCCCGCCTCTGATTCCCCGCCTCTTATTCCCCGCGTCTGATTCCCCGCCTCAGATTCCCCGGCTCTGATTCCCTGCCTGAGATTCCATGCCTGAGAATACCGGCCTCAGATTCCCTGCCTCTGATTCCCCGCCTCAGATTCCCCGCCTCAGATTCCCCGCCTCAAATTCCCTGCCTCACATTCCCCGCCTCAGATTCCCCGCCTCAGATTCCCCGCCTCAGATTCCCCACCTCAGATTCCCTGCCTCAGATTCCCTGCCTCAGATTCCCTGCCTCAGATTCCCTTCATCTGATTCCCTTCATCTGATTCCCTGCCTCTGATTCCCTGCCTCTGATTCCCTGCCTCTGATTCCCCGCCTCTGATTCCCCTCCTCAGATTCCCTGCCTCAGATTCCCTGCCTCAGATTCCCTGCCTCTGATTCCCTGCCTCAGATTCCCTGCCTCAGATTCCCTGCCTCAGATTCCCTGCCTCTGATTGCCTGCCTCTGATTCCCTGCCTCTGATTGCCTGCCTCTGATTCCCTGCCTCTGATTCCCTGCCTCTGATTCCCTGCCTCTGATACCGCACCTCTGATTCCACGCCTCTCTTTCCATGTCTCTGATTCCCCGCCTCTGATTCCCTGCCTCTGATACCCTGCCTCTCTTTGCCTGCCTCTATTTCCGTGCCTCTTTCTCTGCATCTAGTTTCCCACATCTCATTTGCCCCCTCTGATAACCCGCCTCTGATTCCATGCCTCAGATTCCCCACCTCAGATTCCCTGCCTCAGATTCCCTGCCTCAGATTCCCTGCCTCAGATTCCCTTCATCTGATTCCCTTCATCTGATTCCCTGCCTCTGATTCCCTGCCTCTGATTCCCTGCCTCTGATTCCCCGCCTCTGATTCCCCTCCTCAGATTCCCTGCCTCAGATTCCCTGCCGCAGATTCCCTGCCTCTGATTCCCTGCATCAGATTCCCTGCCTCAGATTCCCTGCCTCAGATTCCCTGCCTCTGATTGCCTGCCTCTGATTCCCTGCCTCTGATTCCCTGCCTCTGATTGCCTGCCTCTGATTCCCTGCCTCTGATTCCCTGCCTCTGATTCCCTGCCTCTGATACCGCACCTCTGATTCCACGCCTCTCTTTCCTTGTCTCTGATTCCCCGCCTCTGATTCCCTGCCTCCGATACCCTGCCTCTCTTTGCCTGCCTCTATTTCCGTGCCTCTTTCTCTGCATCTAGTTTCCCACATCTCATTTGCCCCCTCTGATAACCCGCCTCTGATTCCATGCCTCTGATTCACTGCCTCAGATTCCCTGCCTCAGATACCCCGACTCAGATTTACCGCCTCAGATTCCCCGCCTCAGATTCCCTGCCTCAGATTCCCTGCCTCAGATTCCCTGCCTCAGATTCCCTGCCTCAGATCCCTGCCTCCGATTCCCCGCCTCTGATTCCCCGCCTCTGATTCCCCGCCTCTGATTCCCAGCCTCTGAATCCCCGCCTCTGAATCCCCGCCTCTGATACCCCGCCTCTGTTTCCCTGCCTCTGATTCCCCGCCTCTGATTCCCTCCCTCTGATTCCAGGCCTCTGATTCCCCGCTTCTGATTCCAGGCCTCTTATTCCCCGCCTCTGATTCCCCACCTCTGATTGCCTGCCACTGATTGCCCGCCTCTGATTCCCCGCCTCTGATTCCCCACCTCTGTCTCGACGCCTCTCTTTCGCCTCCACTCTTTCCCCTCCACACTTTCCGTGCCAGTCTTTCCCTCCCTCAATTTCAACAACACTGTTTGATCTGTTTTGTGTACCTCATTTTAAACACACAAGTCCAACCACTATGTTTTGCCCGCCTCTTTCCCCGCCTCTATTTATCCACCTATGTTTACCTGCCTCTGTTTACCCGCCTGTTTCCCCTCCTCTGATTCCCCACCTTTCATTCCCCGCCTCTCTTTCCCTGCCTCTATTTCCGCGCCTCTTTCTCTGACTCTCTTTCCCCACATCTCTTTTCCTCCCCCTGATTCCCCGCCTCTGATTCCCCGCCTCTGATTCCCTGCCTCTGATTCCCCGCCTCTGATTCCCTGCCTCAGATTCCCTGCCTCAGATTCCCTGCCTCAGATTCCCTGCCTCTGATTCCCTGCCTCAGATTCCCTGCCTCAGATTCCCTGCCTCAGATTCCCTGCCTCAGATTCCCTGCCTCAGATTCCCTGCCTCTGATTCCCCGCATCTGATTCCCCGCCTCTGATTCCCCGCCTCTGATTCCCGCCTCTGATTCCCTGCCTCTGATTCCCGCCTCTGAATCCCCGCCTCTGATTCCCCGCCTCTGATTCCCCGCCTCTGATTCCCTGCCTCTGATTCCCCGCCTCTGATTCCCTGCCTCAGATTCCCTGCCTCAGATTCCCTGCCTCAGATTCCCTGCCTCTGATTCCCTGCCTCAGATTCCCTGCCTCAGATTCCCTGCCTCTGATTCCCCGCATCTGATTCCCCGCCTCTGATTCCCCGCCTCTGATTCCCGCCTCTGATTCCCTGCCTCTGATTCCCGCCTCTGAATCCCCGCCTCTGATTCCTCGCCTCTGATTCACTGCCTCAGATTCCCTGCCTCAGATACCCCGACTCAGATTTACCGCCTCAGATTCCCCGCCTCAGATTCCCTGCCTCAGATTCCCTGCCTCAGATTCCCTGCCTCAGATTCCCTGCCTCAGATCCCTGCCTCCGATTCCCCGCCTCTGATTCCCCTCCTCTGATTCCCCGCCTCTGATTCCCAGCCTCTGAATCCCCGCCTCTGAATCCCCGCCTCTGATACCCCGCCTCTGTTTCCCCGCCTCTGATTCCCCGCCTCTGATTCCCTGCCTCTGATTCCAGGCCTCTGATTCCCCGCTTCTGATTCCAGGCCTCTTATTCCCCGCCTCTGATTCCCCACCTCTGATTGCCTGCCACTGATTGCCCGCCTCTGATTCCCCGCCTCTGATTCCCCACCTCTGTCTCGACGCCTCTCTTTCGCCTCCACTCTTTCCCCTCCACACTTTCCGTGCCTGTCTTTCCCTCCCTCAATTTCAACAACACTGTTTGATCTGTTTTGTGTACCTCATTTTAAACACACAAGTTCCAACCACTATGTTTTGCCCGCCTCTTTCCCCGCCTCTATTTATCCACCTATGTTTACCTGCCTCTGTTTACCCGCCTGTTTCCCCTCCTCTGATTCCCCACCTTTCATTCCCCGCCTCTCTTTCCCTGCCTATATTTCCGCGCCTCTTTCTCTGACTCTCTTTCCCCACATCTCTTTTCCTCCCCCTGATTCCCCGCCTCTGATTCCCCGCCTCTGATTCCCTGCCTCTGATTCCCCGCCTCTGATTCCCTGCCTCAGATTCCCTGCCTCAGATTCCCTGCCTCAGATTCCCTGCCTCTGATTCCCCGCCTCTGATTCCCCGCCTCTTATTCCCCGCCTCTGATTCCCCGCCTCTGATTCCCCACCTCTGATTCCCTGACTCAGATTCCCCGGCTCTGATTCCCTGCATCAGATTCCCTGCCTCAGATTCCCTGCCTCCGATTCCCCGCCTCTGATTGCCTGCCTCTGATTCCCCGCCTCTGATTCCCTGCCTCAGATTCCCTGCCTCAGATTCCCTGCCTCAGATTCCCTGCCTCTGATTCCCCGCCTTTGATTCCCCACCTCTTATTCCCCGCCTCTGATTCCCCACCTCTGATTCCGCGCCTCTGATTCCCTGCCTCTGTTTCCCCGCCTCTGATACCCCGCCTCTGATTCCCCGCCTCAGATTCCCCGGCTCTGATTCCCTGCCTGAGATTCCCTGCCTCAGATACCCCGCCTCAGATTCCCCACCTCAGATTTCCCGCCTCAGATTCCCCGCCTCAGATTCCCCGCCTCAGATTCCCCGCCTCAGATTCCCCGCCTCAGATTCCCCTCCTCAGATTCCCCGCCTCAGATTCCCCACCTCAGATTCCCCGCCTCAGATTCCCCGCCTCAGATTCCCCGCCTCAGATTCCCCGCCTCAGATTCCCCGACTCAGATTCCCTGCCTCAGATTCCCTGCCTCTGATTGCCTGCCTCTGATTCCCTGCCTCTGATTCCCTGCCTCTGATTCCCTGCCTCTGATTCCCTGCCTCTGATTCCCTGCCTCTGATTCCCTGCCTCTGATTCCGAGCCTCTGATTCCATGCCTCTCTTTCCGTGTCTCTGATTCCCCGCCTCCGATTCCCTGCCTCTGATTCCCTGCCTCTCTTTGCCTGCCTCTATTTCGGTGCCACTTTCTCTGCATCTAGTTTCCCACATCTCATTTGCCCCCTCTGATTACCCGCCTCTGATTCCATGCCTCTGATTCCCCGCCTCTGATTCCCCGCCTCTGATTCCCTGCCTCTGATTCCCCACCTCTGATTCCCTGCCTCAGATTCCCTGCCTCAGATTCCCTGCCTCAGATTCCCTGCCTCAGATTCCCTGCCTCTGATTCCCCGCCTCTGATTCCCCGCCTCTTATTCCCCGCCTCTGATTCCCCGCCTCTGATTCCCCGCCTCTGATTCCCTGCCTCTGTTTCCCCGCCTCTGATTCCCCGCCTCTGAATCCCCGCCTCACATTTCCCAGCTCTGATTCCCTGCCTGAGATTCCCTGCCTGAGATTCCCCGCCTCAGATTCCCTGCCTCAGATTCCCACCCTCAGATTCCCCACCTCAGATTCCCCATCTCAGATTCCCCGCCTCAGATTCCCCGCCTCAGATTCCCCACCTCAGAATCCCTGCCTCAGATTCCCTGCCTCTGATTGCCTTCCTCTGATTCCCTGCCTCTGATTCCCTGCCTCTGATTCCCTGCCTCTGATTCCTGCCTCTCATTCCCTGCCTCTCATTCCCTGCCTCTGATTCCGCACCTCTGATTCCACGCCTCTCTTTCCGTGTCTCTCATTTGCCGCCTCTGATTCCCTGCCTCTGATACCCTGCCTCTCTTTGCCTGCCTCTATTTCGGTGCCTCTTTCTCTGCATCTAGTTTACCACATCTCATTTGCCCCCACTGATAACCCGCCTCTGATTCCATGCCTCTGATTCCCCTCCTCTGATTCCCCGCCTCTGATTCCCCGCCTCTGATTCCCTGCCTCAGATTCCCTGCCTCAGATTCCTTGCCTCAGATACCCTGCCTCTGATTCCCCGCCTCTGATTCCCCACCTCTTATTCCCCGCCTCTGATTCCCCGCCTCTGATTCCCTGCCTCTGATTCCCTGCCTGTGTTTCCCCGCCTCTCATTCCCCGCGTCTGATTCCTCGCCTCAGATTCCCCGGCTCTGATTCCCTGCCTGAGATTCCATGCCTCAGAATCCCCGCCTCAGATTCCCTGCCTCAGATTCCCCGTCTCAGATTCCCCGCCTCAGATTCCCTGCCTCAGATTCCCTGCCTCAGATTCCCTGCCTCAGATTCCCTGCCTCAGATTCCCTGCCTCTGATTCCCCACCTCTGATTCCCCGCCGCTTGTTCCCGGCCTCTGATTCCCCGCCTCTGATTCCCAGCCTATGATTCCCTGCCTCTGTTTCCCTGCCTCTGATTCCCTGCCTCTGAATCCCCGCCTCAGATTCCCCGGCTCTGATTCCCTGCCTGAGATTCCCTGCCTCAGATTCTCTGCCTCAGATTCCCAGCCTCTGAGTCCCCGCCTCAGATTCCCCGGCGCTGATTCCCTGCCTGTGATTCCCTGCCTCACATTCCCCGCCTCAGATTCCCCGCCTCAGATTCCCCGCCTCAGATTCCCCGCCTCAGATTCCCCGCCTCAGATTCCCCGCCTCAGATTCCCTGCCTCTGATTGCCTGCCTCTGATTCCCTGCCTCTGATTCCCTGCCTCTAAATCCCTGCCTCTGATTCCCTGCCTCTGATTCCCTGCCTCTGATTCCGCGCCTCTGATTCCACGCCTCTCCTTCCGTGTCTCTGATTCCCCGCCTCTGATTCACTGCCTCAGATTCCCCGCCTCTGATTCCCCGCCTCTGATTCGCCGCCTCTGATTCCCCGCCTCTGATTCGCCGCCTCTGATTCCCCGCCTCTGATTCCCCGCCTCTGATTCCCCAACTCTGATTCCCCGCCTCAGATTCCCTGCCTCAGATTCCCTGCCTCAGATTCCCTGCATCAGATTCCCTGCCTCTGATTCCCCGCCTCTGATTCCCCGACTCTTATTCCCTGCCTCTGATTCCCCGCATCTGATTCCCTGCCTCTGATTCCCTGCCTCTGTTTCCCCGCCTCTGATTCCCCACCTCTGATTCCCCGCCTCATATTTCCTGGCTCTGATTCCCTACCTGAGATTCCCTGCCTGAGATTCCCCGCCTCAGATTCCCTGCCTCAGATTCCCCGCCTCAGATTCCCCGCCTCAGATTCCCCGCCTCAGATTCCCCGCCTCAGATTCCCCGTCTCAGATTCCCTGCCTCAGATTCCCCGCCTCAGATTCACCGCCTCAGATTCCCTGCCTCTGATACCCTGCCTCTGATTCCCTGCCTCTGATTCCCTGCCTCTGATTCCGCACCTCTGATTCCACTCCTCTATTTCCGTGTCTCTGATTCCCCGCCTCTGATTCCCTGCCTCTGATACCCTGCCTCTCTTTGCCTGCCTCTATTTCCGTGCTTCTTTCTCTGCATCTAGTTTCCCACATCTCATTTGCCCCCTCTGATAACCCGCCTCTGATTGCATGCCTCTGATTCCCCGCCTCTGATTCCCCGCCTCTGATTCCCCGCCTCTGATTCCCTGCCTCAGATTCCCTGCCTCAGATTCCTTGCCTCAGATTCCCTGCCTCTGATTCCCCACCTCTGATTCCCCGCCTCTTATTCCCCGCTTCTGATTCCCCGCCTCTGATTCCCCGCCTCTGATTCCCTGCCTCTGATTCCCCGCCTCAGATTCCCTGCCTCAGATTCCCTGCCTCAGATTCCCTGCCTCAGATTCCCTGCCTCTGATTCCCCGCCTCTGATTCCCCGCCTCTTATTCCCTGCCTCTGATTCCCCGCCTCTGATTCCCTGCCTCTGATTCCCTGCCTCTGTTTCCCCGCCTCTGATTCCCCGCCTCTGATTCCCCGCCTCATATTTACTGGCTCTGATTCCCTACCTGAGATTCCCTGCCTGAGATTCCCCGCCTCAGATTCCCCACCTCAGATTCCCCGCCTCAGATTCCCCGCCTCAGATTCCCCGCCTCAGATTCCCCGCCTCAGATTCCCCGCCTCAGATTCCCCGCCTCAGATTCCCTGCCTCTGATTCCCTGCCTCTGATTCCCTGCCTCTGATTCCCTGCCTCTGATTCTGCACCTCTGATTCCACGCCTCTATTTCCGTGTCTCTGATTCCCCGCCTCTGATTCCCTGCCTCTGATACCCTGCCTCTCTTTGCCTGCCTCAATTTCCGTGCTTCTTTCTCTGCATCTAGTTTCCCACATCTCATTTGCCCCCTCTGATAACCCGCCTCTGATTCCATGCCTCTGATTCCCCGCCTCTGATTCCCCGTCTCTGATTCCCCGCCTCTGATTCCCTGCCTCAGATTCCCTGCCTCAGATTCCTTGCCTCAGATTCCCTGCCTCTGATTCCCCGCCTCTGATTCCCCGCCTCTTATTCCCCGCGTCTGATTCCCCGCCTCAGATTCCCCGGCTCTCATTCCCTGCCTGAGATTCCATGCCTGAGAATCCCCGCCTCAGATTCCCTGCCTCAGATTCCCCGCCTCAGATTCCCCGCCTCAGAATCCCCGCCTCAAATTCCCTACCTCAGATTCCCCGCCTCAGATTCCCCGCCTCAGATTCCCCGCCTCAGATTCCCCACCTCAGATTCCCTGCCTCAGATTCCCTGCCTCAGATTCCCTGCCTCAGATTCCCTTCATCTGATTCCCTTCATCTGATTCCCTGCCTCTGATTCCCTGCCTCTGATTCCCTGCCTCTGATTCCCCGCCTCTGATACCCCTCCTCAGATTCCATGCCTCAGATTCCCTTCCTCAGATTCCCTGCCTCTGATTCCCTGCCTCAGATTCCCTGCCTCAGATTCCCTGCCTCAGATTCCCTGCCTCTGATTGCCTGCCTCTGATTCCCTGCCTCTGATACCCTGCCTCTGATTGCCTGCCTCTGATTCCCTGCCTCTGATTCCCTGCCTCTGATTCCCTGCCTCTGATACCGCACCTCTGATTCCACGCCTCTCTTTCCTTGTCTCTGATTCCCCGCCTCTGATTCCCTGCCTCTGATACCCTGCCTCTCTTTGCCTGCCACTATTTCCGTGCCTCTAACTCTGCATCTAGTTTCCCACATCTCATTTGCCCCCTCTGATAACCCGCCTCTGATTCCATGCCTCTGATTCACTGCCTCAGATTCCCTGCCTCAGATACCCCGACTCAGATTTACCGCCTCAGATTCCCCGCCTCAGATTCCCTGCCTCAGATTCCCTGCCTCAGATTCCCTGCCTCAGATTCCCTGCCTCAGATCCCTGCCTCCGATTCCCCGCCTCTGATTCCCCGCCTCTGATTCCCCGCCTCTGATTCCCAGCCTCTGAATCCCCGCCTCTGAATACCCTCCTCTGATTCCCCGCCTCTGTTTCCCCGCCTCTGATTCCCCGCCTCTGATTCCCTGCCTCTGATTCCATGCCTCTGATTCCCCGCCTCTGATTCCAGGCCTCTTATTCCCCGCCTCTGATTCCCCACCTCTGATTGCCTGCCATTGATTGCCCGCCTCTGATTCCCCCCCCCTGATTCCCCACCTCTGATTCCCCGCCTCTGATTCCCTGCCTCTGATTCCCCGCCTCTGATTCCCTGCCTCAGATTCCCTTCCTCAGATTCCCTGCCTCAGATTCCCTGCCTCTGATTCCCCGCCTCTGATTCCCCGCCTCTTATTCCCCGCCTCTGATTCCCCGCCTCTGATTCCCCACCTCTGATTCCCTGCCTCAGATTCCCCGGCTCTGATTCCCTGCATCTGATTCCGCGCCTCTGATTCCCTGCCTCTGTTTCCCCGCCTCTGATTCCCCGCCTCTGATTCCCCGCCTCAGATTCCCCGGCTCTGATTCCCTGCCTGAGATTCCCTACCTCAGATACCCCGCCTCAGATTCCCCGCCTCAGATTCCCCGCCTCAGATTCCCTGCCTCTGATTCCCCGCCTCAGATTCCCCGCCTCAGATTCCCCGCCTCAGATTCCCCTCCTCAGATTCCCCACCTCAGATTCCCTGCCTCAGATTCCCCACCTCAGATTCCCCGCCTCAGATTCCCCGCCTCAGATTGCCCGCCTCAGATTCCCCGACTCAGATTCCCTGCCTCTGATTCCCTGCCTCTGATTCCCTGCCTCTGATTCCCTGCCTCTGATTCCCTGCCTCTGATTCCGAGCCTCTGATTCCACGCCTCTCTTTCCGTATCTCTGATTCCCCGCCTCCGATTCCCTGCCTCTGATACCCTGCCTCTCTTTGCCTGCCTCTATTTCGGTGCCACTTTCTCTGCATCTAGTTTCCCACATCTCATTTGCCCCCTCTGATTACCCGCCTCTGATTCCATGCCTCTGATTCCCCGCCTCAGATTCCCCGCCTCAGATTCCCCGCCTCAGATTCCCCACCTCAGATTCCCCGCCTCAGATTCCCTGCCTCTGATTCCAGGCCTCTGATTCCCCGCTTCTGATTCCAGGCCTCTTATTCCCCGCCTCTGATTCCCCACCTCTGATTGCCTGCCACTGATTGCCCGCCTCTGATTCCCCGCCTCTGATTCCCCACCTCTGTCTCGACGCCTCTCTTTCACCTCCACTCTTTCCCCTCCACACTTTCCGTGCCTGTCTTTCCCTCCCTCAATTTCAACAACTCTGTTTGATCTGTTTTGTGTACCTCATTTTAAACACACAAGTTCCAACCACTATGTTTTGCCCGCCTCTTTCCCCGCCTCTATTTATCCACCTATGTTTACCTGCCTCTGTTTACCCGCCTGTTTCCCCTCCTCTGATTCCCCACCTTTCTTTCCCCGCCTCTCTTTCCCTGCCTCTATTTCCGCACCTCTTTCTCTGACTCTCTTTCCCCACATCTCTTTTCCTCCCCCTGATTCCCCGCCTCTGATTCCCCGCCTCTGATTCCCTGCCTCTGATTCCCCGCCTCTGATTCCCTGCCTCAGATTCCCTGCCTCAGATTCCCTGCCTCAGATTCCCTGCCTCTGATTCCCCGCCTCTGATTCCCCGCCTCTTATTCCCCGCCTCTGATTCCCCGCCTCTGATACCCCACCTCTGATTCCCTGCCTCAGATTCCCCGGCTCTGATTCCCTGCATCAGATTCCCTGCCTCAGATTCCCTGCCTCTGATTCCCCGCCTCTGATTGCCTGCCTCTGATTCCCCGCCTCTGATTCCCTGCCTCAGATTCCCTGCCTCAGATTCACTGCCTCAGATTCCCTGCCTCTGATTCCCCGCCTTTGATTCCCCACCTCTTATTCCCCGCCTCTGATTCCCCACCTCTGATTCCGCGCCTCTGATTCCCTGCCTCTGTTTCCCCGCCTCTGATTCCCCGCCTCTGATTCCCCGCCTCAGATTCCCCGGCTCTGATTCCCTGCCTGAGATTCCCTGCCTCAGATACCCTGCCTCAGATTCCCCGCCTCAGATTTCCCGCCTCAGATTCCCTGCCTCAGATTCCCTGCCTCAGATTCCCTGCCTCTGATTGCCTGCCTCTGATTCCCTGCCTCTGATACCCTGCCTCTGATTGCCTGCCTCTGATTCCCTGCCTCTGATTCCCTGCCTCTGATTCCCTGCCTCTGATACCGCACCTCTGATTCCATGCCTCTCTTTCCTTGTCTCTGATTCCCCGCCTCTGATTCCCTGCCTCTGATACCCTGCCTCTCTTTGCCTGCCTCTATTTCCGTGCCTCTAACTCTGCATCTAGTTTCCCACATCTCATTTTCCCCCTCTGATAACCCGCCTCTGATTCCATGCCTCTGATTCACTGCCTCAGATTCCCTGCCTCAGATACCCCGACTCAGATTTACCGCCTCAGATTCCCCGCCTCAGATTCCCTGCCTCAGATTCCCTGCCTCAGATTCCCTGCCTCAGATTCCCTGCCTCAGATCGCTGCCTCCGATTCCCCGCCTCTGATTCCCCGCCTCTGATTCCCCGCCTCTGATTCCCAGCCTCTGAATCCCCGCCTCTGAATCCCCTCCTCTGATTCCCCACCTCTGTTTCCCCGCCTCTGATTCCCCGCCTCTGATTCCCTGCCTCTGATTCCATGCCTCTGATTCCCCGCCTCTGATTCCAGGCCTCTTATTCCCCGCCTCTGATTCCCCACCTCTGATTGCCTGCCACTGATTGCCCGCCTCTGATTCCCCGCCTCAGATTCCCCGCCTCAGATTCCCCGCCTCAGATTCCCCGATTCAGATTCCCTGCCTCAGATTCCCTGCCTCTGATTGCCTGCCTCTGATTCCCTGCCTCTGATTCCCTGCCTCTGATTCCCTGCCTCTGATTCCCTGCCTCTGATTCCCTGCCTTTGATTCCCTGCCTCTGATTCCACGCCTCTCTTTCCGTATCTCTGATTCCCCGCCTCCGATTCCCTGCCTCTGATACCCTGCCTCTCTTTGCCTACCTCTATTTCGGTGCCACTTTCTCTGCATCTGGTTTCCCACATCTCATTTGCCCCCTCTGATTACCCGCCTCTGATTCCATGCCTCTGATTCCCCGCCTCAGATTCCCCGCCTCATATTCCCCGCCTCAGATTCCCCGCCTCAGATTCCCCGCCTCAGATTCCACGCCTCAGATTCCCTGCCTCTGATTGCCTGCCTCTGATTCCCTGCCTCTGATTCCCTGCCTCTAAATCCCCGCCTCTTATTCCCTGCCTCTGATTCCCCGCCTCTGATTCCCCGCCTCTGATTCCCTGCCTCAGATTCCCCGCCTCAGATTCCCCGCCTCAGATCCACCGTCTCAGATTCCCCGCCTCAGATTCCCCGCCTCAGATTCCCCGCCTCAGATTCCCTGCCTCTGATTCCCTGCCTCTGATTCCCTGCCTCTGATTCCCTGCCTCTGATTCCCCGCCTCAGATTCCCTGCCTCAGATTCCCTGCCTCAGATTCCCTGCCTCAGATTCCCTGCCTCTGATTCCCCGCCTCTGATTCCCCGCCTCTTATTCCCTGCCTCTGATTCCCCGCCTCTGATTCCCCGCCTCTGATTCCCTGCCTCTGTTTCCCCGCCTCTGATTCCCCGCCTCTGATTCCCTGCCTCATATTTACTGGCTCTGATTCCCTACCTGAGATTCCCTGCCTGAGATTCCCCGCCTCAGATTCCCTGCCTCAGATTCCCCGCCTCAGATTCCCCGCCTCAGATTCCCCGCCTCAGATTCCCCGCCTCAGATTCCCCGCCTCAGATTCCCCGCCTCAGATTCCCTGCCTCTGATTCCCTGCCTCTGATTCCCTGCCTCTGATTCCCTGCCTCTGATTCTGCACCACTGATTCCACGCCTCTATTTCCGTGTCTCTGATTCCCCGCCTCTGATTCCCTGCCTCTGATACCCTGCCTCTCTTTGCCTGCCTCAATTTCCGTGCTTCTTTCTCTGCATCTAGTTTCCCACATCTCATTTGCCCCCTCTGATAACCCGCCTCTGATTCCATGCCTCTGATTCCCCGCCTCTGATTCCCCGCCTCTGATTCCCCGCCTCTGATTCCCTGCCTCAGATTCCCTGCCTCAGATTCCTTGCCTCAGATTCCCTGCCTCTGATTCCCCGCCTCTGATTCCCCGCCTCTTATTCCCCGCGTCTGATTCCCCGCCTCAGATTCCCCGGCTCTGATTCCCTGCCTGAGATTCCATGCCTGAGAATCCCCGCCTCAGATTCCCTGCCTCAGATTCCCCGCCTCAGATTCCCCGCCTCAGAATCCCCGCCTCAAATTCCCTGCCTCAGATTCCCCGCCTCAGATTCCCCGCCTCAGATTCCCCGCCTCAGATTCCCCACCTCAGATTCCCTGCCTCAGATTCCCTGCCTCAGATTCCCTGCCTCAGATTCCCTTCATCTGATTCCCTTCATCTGATTCCCTGCCTCTGATTCCCTGCCTCTGATTCCCTGCCTCTGATTGCCCGCCTCGGATTCCCCTCCTCAGATTCCATGCCTCAGATTCCCTGCCTCAGATTCCCTGCCTCTGATTCCCTGCCTCAGATTCCCTGCCTCAGATTCCCTGCCTCAGATTCCCTGCCTCTGATTGCCTGCCTCTGATTCCCTGCCTCTGATACCCTGCCTCTGATTGCCTGCCTCTGATTCCCTGCCTCTGATTCCCTGCCTCTGATTCCCTGCCTCTGATACCGCACCTCTGATTCCACGCCTCTCTTTCCTTGTCTCTGATTCCCCGCCTCTGATTCCCTGCCTCTGATACCCTGCCTCTCTTTGCCTGCCTCTATTTCCGTGCCTCTAACTCTGCATCTAGTTTCCCACATCTCATTTTCCCCCTCTGATAACCCGCCTCTGATTCCATGCCTCTGATTCACTGCCTCAGATTCCCTGCCTCAGATACCCCGACTCAGATTTACCGCCTCAGATTCCCCGCCTCAGATTCCCTGCCTCAGATTCCCTGCCTCAGATTCCCTGCCTCAGATTCCCTGCCTCAGATCGCTGCCTCCGATTCCCCGCCTCTGATTCCCCGCCTCTGATTCCCCGCCTCTGATTCCCAGCCTCTGAATCCCCGCCTCTGAATCCCCTCCTCTGATTCCCCACCTCTGTTTCCCCGCCTCTGATTCCCCGCCTCTGATTCCCTGCCTCTGATTCCATGCCTCTGATTCCCCGCCTCTGATTCCAGGCCTCTTATTCCCCGCCTCTGATTCCCCACCTCTGATTGCCTGCCACTGATTGCCCGCCTCTGATTCCCCGCCTCTGATTCCCCACCTCTGTCTCGACGCCTCTCTTTCGCCTCCACTCTTTCCCCTCCACACTTTCCGTGCCTGTCTTTCCCTCCCTCAATTTCAACAACACTGTTTGATCTGTTTTGTGTACCTCATTTTAAACACACAAGTTCCAACCACGATGTTTTGCCCGCCTCTTTCCCCGCCTCTATTTATCCACCTATGTTTACCTGCCTCTGTTTACCCGCCTGTTTCCCCTCCTCTGATTCCCCACCTTTCATTCCCCGCCTCTCTTTCCCTGCCTCTATTTCCGTGCCTCTTTCTCTGACTCTCTTTCCCCACATCTCTTTTCCTCCCCCTGATTCCCCACCTCTGATTCCCCGCCTCTGATTCCCTGCCTCTGATTCCCCGCCTCTGATTCCCTGCCTCAGATTCCCTGCCTCAGATTCCCTGCCTCAGATTCCCTGCCTCTGATTCCCCGCCTCTGATTCCCCGCCTCTTATTCCCCGCCTCTGATTCCCCGCCTCTGATTCCCCACCTCTGATTCCCTGCCTCAGATTCCCCGGCTCTGATTCCCTGCATCTGATTCTGCGCCTCTGATTCCCTGCCTCTGTTTCCCCGCCTCTGATTCCCCGCCTCTGATTCCCCGCCTCAGATTCCCCAGCTCTGATTCCCTGCCTGAGATTCCCTGCCTCAGATACCCCACCTCAGATTCCCCGCCTCAGATTCCCCGCCTCAGATTCCCCGCCTCAGATTCCCCGCCTCAGATTCCCCGCCTCAGATTCCCCGCCTCAGATTCCCCTGCTCAGATTCCCCACCTCAGATTCCCCGCCTCAGATTCCCCACCTCAGATTCCCCGCCTCAGATTCCCCGCCTCAGATTCCCCGCCTCAGATTCCCCGACTCAGATTCCCTGCCTCAGATTCCCTGCCTCTGATTGCCTGCCTCTGATTCCCTGCCTCTGATTCCCTGCCTCTGATTCCCTGCCTCTGATTCCCTGCCTCTGATTCCCTGCCTCTGATTCCCTGCCACTGATTCCGAGCCTCTGATTCCACGCCTCTCTTTCCGTATCTCTGATTCCCCGCCTCCGATTCCCTGCCTCTGATACCCTGCCTCTCTTTGCCTGCCTCTATTTCGGTGCCACTTTCTCTGCATCTAGTTTCCCACATCTCATTTGCCCCCTCTGATTACCCGCCTCTGATTCCATGCCTCTGATTCCCCGCCTCAGATTCCCCGCCTCATATTCCCCGCCTCAGATTCCCCGCCTCAGATTCCCCGCCTCAGATTCCCCGCCTCAGATTCCCTGCCTCTGATTGCCTGCCTCTGATTCCCCGCCTCTGATTCCCTGCCTCTAAATCCCCGCCTCTTATTCCCTGCCTCTGATTCCCCGCCTCTGATTCCCCGCCTCTGATTCCCTGCCTCAGATTCCCCGCCTCAGATTCCCCGCCTCAGATTCCCCGTCTCAGATTCCCCGCCTCAGATTCCCCGCCTCAGATTCCCCGCCTCAGATTCCTTGCCTCTGATTGCCTGCCTCTGATTCCCTGCCTCTGATTCCCTGCCTCTGATTCCGCACCTCTGATTCCACGCCTCTATTTCCGTGTCTCTGATTCCCCGCCTCTGATTCCCTGCCTCTGATACCCTGCCTCTCTTTGCCTGCCTCTATTTCCGTGCTTCTTTCTCTGCATCTAGTTTCCCACATCTCATTTGCCCCCTCTGATAACCCGCCTCTGATTCCATGCCTCTGATTCCCCGCCTCTGATTCCCCGCCTCTGATTCCCCGCCTCTGATTCCCTGCCTCAGATTCCCTGCCTCAGATTCCTTGCCTCAGATTCCCTGCCTCTGATTCCCCGCCTCTGATTCCCCGCCTCTTATTCCCCGCGTCTGATTCCCCGCCTCAGATTCCCCGGCTCTGATTCCCTGCCTGAGATTCCATGCCTGAGAATCCCCGCCTCAGATTCCCTGCCTCACATTCCCCGCCTCAGATTCCCCGCCTCAGAATCCCCGCCTCAAATTCCCTGCCTTAGATTCCCCGCCTCAGATTCCCCGCCTCAGATTCCCCGCCTCAGATTCCCCACCTCAGATTCCCTGCCTCAGATTCCCTGCCTCAGATTCCCTGCCTCAGATTCCCTTCATCTGATTCCCTTCATCTGATTCCCTGCCTCTGATTCCCTGCCTCTGATTCCCCGCCTCTGATTCCCCTCCTCAGATTTCCTGCCTCAGATTCCCTGCCTCAGATTCCCTGCCTCTGATTCCCTGCCTCAGATTCCCTGCCTCAGATTCCCTGCCTCAGATTGCCTGCCTCTGATTCCCTGCCT